>NC_064574.1:71683735-72008508 GCF_937001465.1 Orcinus orca
AAAGCCACTAAAGGAGCAAGGTTGGTGCAAAGGAACGTTTGCTTTATTTTGGGTGCTGGCAACCAGTGGGGAGGGTGGACTCCTGTCCAAAGGGCAACTCCCCCCCACTGACAATCAGTGGGCAAGAGCTTTTATACACGGAGGGAGGGGGCTACATGCAGGAACAGCACAGTCAGCTCTGACAGTCATGTTGAAATTGGTCCTGCGGTGGTCTGATCAGTGTCATCTTGATTGTTTTAAGTACAGTTAGTCTTTAGTTCCAGGGTTGATTTGTTCCCATTTCTTGGAGGCCAGTTCTTGGAATTGTGGGAGCTTATGTCATGGCTACAGTCCGGTCATCACGTAGTTAACTTCTTCCACCTGGTGCAGGTTTCAGTATCTACAAGACAGCTCACGGGAGATGGCTCAGAATATTATCTATAGCCCTTGAGAAGGAACTAAGGGTCCTTAACTATGCTTAATGACTGAACTATTATTATTTAGTCTTGCTGGACTGTTTTCCTTTGTTTCTGCATTTTCTCACTTCTCTGATCAAACGTATTCTTTTTAAAAAAAAATATTTATTTATTTAATTTTTAATGTATTTTTGGCTGTATTGGGTCTTTGTTGCTGCACCGCAGGCTTTTCTCTAGTTGTGGCTAGCGGGGGCTACTCTTCGTTGCGGAGCACGGGCTTCTCATTGCGGTGGCTTCTCATTGAGGAGCACGGGCTCTAGGCACGAGGGCTTTAGTAGTTGCGGCACGCGGGCTCAGTAATTGTGGCTCCCGGGCTCTAGAGCGCAGGCTCAGTAGTTGTGGCACACGGGCTTAATTGCTCCACGGCACGTGGGATCTTCCCGGACCAGGGCTCGAACCCGTGTCCCCTGCATTGGCAGGTGGATTCTTAACCACTGCGCCACCAGGGAAGCACTAAACTTATTGTTTGGCTAAAGTTTTCCCACAGACAAAAGGCAGGCTGAGGACACGGAGGGGCAAAGACCTAGGGTCCTGCTCCATTTCAGCTACAGAGGTGGTGCCCATTTACTCACAGCCTCACCAACACTGTGTGTTAACATTTGCTTTGAATTTCACTATTTGATGGGTGACAAGTGGTATCTCAGCATAGTTTGGTTTTACATTTCTATTACTTTAAAAAAATTGGGGTAAAAATACACATATGAATGAATAGTTGTATCTTAGCTGTTTTCAGGCACAAAGTTCAGCAATGTTAAGTATATTCACATTGCTATGCAACCTAAAATCACAATATTTAGTGATGCCAAACTAGTGCCAGGCCTAGCATGCGGCAGCCTCTGCTCCCCAGTAGTGGGGGAGACAGAAATGGAAACAGACATGACAAACCAGAGACAGCACTGGAAGCTGGGGGCTGGGCTGGGGGTGGGGAGATGTTCCAGTAAGTCTCTTAGGAAGAGGGGGTCCAGGATGACCCCTGAAGAAAGGAAAGATCTTCCAGGCTGAGGAACTTGTATGAGCAAAGGTCCACAGGTCTGAGAGATCCAGGTGTGTTCTGGGAACCGCAAGTAATGGTCCTGAGAGCCAGCAAGATGAGCACGGGGGATGAGATTAGAGAAGTCAGGGTCTTGGGCTGAAGGGCCTTGAATCAGGTCACTGTGAGGACTTTGTCATTGGGGGCTGGCAAGTTTTGGACAAAGGAGAGCCAAGATCAAAGGCTGGAGTTAGACTGACAGGCAGGTGGCAGGGCTCAGGTGAGAGACAGCAGAGAGTGGAGGAAGGCCTGCAGGGCTCTGAGGCATTCAGAGCGAAACCCCACGCTCCGCTCCACCTGAGGGACAACTGGAGATGGGAGGGTGAGGGAAGGCGGATTCCCAAAGGAGATGCCATCCCTGAGAAGGGGACTTGGACCCTCGGGGGCTGGGTTGGGTCACAGGAGAGAATCCTGAACAACTAACGGAAGGAGGCGTGGGGGGAAGCCACAGCCTCAGGCCTCAGACTCTCAGGTTTCCCAGCCAGGGTCCGAGACCCCGAGATTTCAAACCTGGGACCGTAGGCGGATCAGACCCCCTTCCCCAGCCCGTTCCTGGGTCACTGCGGATCTCTAAGCCCCGCCCCCACAGGCCCCGCCCCTACGGATATTTGGTAGGGGAGGGCCAGACACCCTCCCCCCCTCCTCCAAACGCTCTCTGCGGAGGAGGGGCATAAGGACGCGCGAGGTAGGGGGCGGGGAGGGAGGAGGAGCCGGCGTCGCCATGGCAACCAGGCCGGTGGTCTGCCCTGGAGACCCGGGAGGGAAGCTAGGAGAGAGGGGCGGAGGGAGGCTCCGCCGGCTCGGCGCGGGGGCGGCGCGGGGAGGAGTTGGGGAACACCGGGCAGTTCTCACTGTGGGTTCCTGGCGGCGCAGGGAGCCCGTGTGTCTGCGACCGTGTGTGTGCGAAGTTCTCCTGGGTGAGTGTGCCAGCGCGTGTCTGGGTTTGTGCATGACTGTGGTGTGGGCACAGGCGTGTGCGCGGGAGTGTCCGTGCAAGATGCGTGTGTCAGCCTGCCCGTGAATGTGTGTGCACCCGTGTGCGCTCCTAAGTGTGCCCGGGCGGGCGCCGGCGGGAGAGTCCCGCCCCCTCCCCAGCCTCCGTCCGCCCCTCCCCGCCCCGCGCCGCCTGCGCCGGCTGCATCCTCGCCTCCACCTCGCTCACCCCCTCCTCCCCGCACTTTCTCCTGCTCTCCCTCCCTCTCGGCTCAGACTGCCGGACTCGGCGCTCTTCTCGCCGGCCGCCTTGGGAATCGCCGGCTGCCACCGCCCAGCTCGCACCCGCTGGCCCCCCAGTGCTTGGGCACCTGTTGGAGGCGCAGAGACAGGTGCAGGGGGCTGGGCTGCCGGGGGCGAGAGGGTGAGGGTGAGTGTGTGTTAGCCTGTGTGTGCCCCTGGGGGTGTTTAGCTCTCCGGAGGCTGTAATTTCTGGCTCCTCTGGAGAGCCAGTTTCAGGAGGAGGCATCTGAGGCAGGGGTCCTCACCTTGGATGGCAGCGGATGGGGGCCCAGGCAGGCGGGCAGATCCTGGGGCTGAACGAAGGGACAGTGGGAAGTGAAAACCTAAGAGGTGGGTGACCCCCAGACCAGACAGGCGCCTGGTGCAGAAGGATAGTCAGAGCCTCAGAAAGACAGAGGAGGGGGCCTAGGGGGCAGCTTCAGGGGTAGAGGACCCAGGGCAGACAGAAGCCCAGAATGAGGGGCTGGCGCTGGGAAGAGGACAGAGGGACAATCTAGAGGAAAGTGGGCAAGGCTGAGGTGGAGCCAGGACCTATCTGGGGGGAGTGGGCTGGCAGCCCAGCCCCATGGAGCACAGCTTGGGGTCTGGAGGGCCCAGGCCTTCTGCCTGCCCGTCAGCGGGCACAGGCTGCCCTCTCCCTCAGCACCTAGGAAGGGAGGCCAGTGAGGGCCCACAGACCCTGGCAGGTGCTGCCTGGCCCTCAGCCAGCAGACGGGTAGGTTTGAGAAGTCAGCCCCAGGCTCAAGCTCTCTCGAACCTCCCTCCCCCAGCCAGGGGTGCTGCATGAGGGGCCGCAGGGGCGACCGCATGACCATCAACATCCAGGAGCACATGGCCATCAACGTGTGCCCGGGGCCCATCCGGCCCATCCGCCAGATCTCTGACTACTTCCCCCGCCGGGGACCAGGACCTGAAGGGGGTGGCGGGGGCTTCAGAGAGGCCCCTGCTCATCTGGGCCCCCTGGCCCTGGCACCCCCTGCAGCCCTCCTTGGGGCCACCACGCCCGAGGATGGAGCTGAGGTGGACAGCTATGACTCGGATGATACCAGTGAGTCTGCGGGCTTGAAGGGCCCAGGGTGCTAATGGGGGCCTCCAGGCTTGTGGGAAGGGGATGGGGCCCTGCTGGGGGTGGGGAGGCGGCGGGCACCGCCACCACAGCTGCAGTCAGAGTGGAGATTACAGGTTCAGCTAGGCTCAATATTCAATATTTCTGCTGAGACACTCAACCACCCACAGAGCACCAGTTGCAGCCCAGCCAGGGACCCAGACGTGCACACACAAGCAGGCTGACAGGCACAGACACGCACAAACCTTCACAGCTGGCACACGTAGCAGGCCTGCCCACCTGTCTCTCACACACACCTGTCTTTACGCACGGACTCAGGTTACCTCTTCCCTCTTCTCCAGCCGCCCTGGGCACGCTGGAGTTTGACCTTCTCTACGACCAGGCTTCCTGCACTCTGCACTGTAGTATCCTCAGGGCCAAGGTGGGTACTCCCTGCCCCCCGAGAGCCCTGGCCCTGTTTGCCTCCTACCCTGAGAGGGGTGCGTTTCCATCCTCCTTTCCCTTCCCCAGGCCTGACTCCTGCTCCTCTCCCAGCACCCATCTTGGCTCTCCCGCCCCCAAGGGTCCACACTACAGAGAGAGGGAGGGAGGGTGGGCAGGCTGGGAGCTCACAGCCCTCTTCCCTCCCCTCCTCCCCAGGGCCTCAAGCCCATGGATTTCAATGGCCTGGCCGACCCCTACGTCAAGCTGCACCTGCTGCCTGGAGCCTGCAAGGTAACGGCCTCCCCCTACCCTCGCCCCCCAGCCTGACCCAGCTTGTGGGTGTGCCCCCAACCTTCGTCTGCCTCCAGCCTCTGTGGGTCTGGGGGACATGTACTGTGAACGCTTCGTCCCCATACCTAAGGCCAATAAGCTAAAAACTAAGACTCAGAGGAACACGCTGAATCCCGTGTGGAATGAGGACCTGACGTACAGCGGAATCACAGATGATGACATCACCCACAAGGTGCTCAGGTGAGGGGTCTGTCCTCCCGGTTACCAACGAGTCCAGCTCAGCACCTCCTTGGGGACAACTGTCATTGGAACCTTGTTTGGTTGGTCGACCCACCTCCCATTAAGCCCTCGGATGCTCTAGAACCATCAGTGGCTCCCTGTCCCCTTCGGGAGCAGGCCAGAATGTTCCCCTGGGTTCCTGCCCTCCAAATAGCTCCTACTGCTCCTCCAACAGAGGACCGCCCTCTTGCGACTGGTCGGGTTCCTATCTCCTGACCTTTGCCTGTCGTGTCTCTTCCTGCTTCCTCTCTCTGCCGGCCTAAATCCCACTCATCATTTGAGGCTCTGCTTCCTCCTGCAATCTTTCCCTGCTCACTGAGACCTCTTCTCAGAGCCCCTGACTTAAGTCAGACCTATGCAGCAGAGGTCTGCCCATTCTGCTGCCCTTGTCTCCCTAACATCTCTAAGGAGTGAAGTCTCAAGCGACAGAAATGGGAATGAGGCTTAGGGAGGTTAAGTGACTTGCTCAAGGTCATGTGGTTGCTAGGTGGCGGAGCTGGGAATTGAACACCTCTGCATGACACAGCTGCTCGAGAGTGTCACAGCAGAAGGCAGGGAAAGG
This sequence comes from Orcinus orca, assembly GCF_937001465.1. NCBI lineage: Eukaryota > Metazoa > Chordata > Mammalia > Artiodactyla > Delphinidae > Orcinus > Orcinus orca. Next base: position 71,689,078 of record NC_064574.1, read on the forward strand.
GGCTGCAGACCGAGACGGATGGAAGTAAAAGCAATAATCTCTTACTTGCTGGGTTCATGAGTCTCTCCCAGGCTGGCTCCCTGCTCCACACAGGAAAGGACAGGGGCTCTAGGGGGAGGTATGCGCTCCTGGTCCAACTGCTCAAGGCTCCTTCAGGCCCTTCTAGCTCTTACATCCTGGACCCGTGACCCACATCCACCAGTGCACACCCTGTGCATGTTCAGTTGGATCCTGTCCCCAGGCCCTGAATGGAGGCTGTGTGTGTGTGTGTGCGTGCGTGCGTGCGTGCGTGCGTGCGTGTGTGTGGTCGTGTTCCCAAGATTTGTGAGGGCTTCCTCAAGGAAGGAGCCGAGCAGGTCCTGATGGGCCGGGGACAGCCTGGGCAGCTGGAAAGGGAGGCACAGAGGAACAGGGCAAATCAAAACATCCTCCCCCAGCTCCAGGCCTGGTGCTCCCCACACAGCCCTGAGACAGCCCATTTTACAAGTGAGGTGTAGAGTATTTAGGGCAGAGCTGGGACCAGCCTTGAGTGTTCAGAGTTCAGTCGGAGGACCTTTCTCCCAAACTGGAGTGGGGCTCAAGTACCCCAGGGGGCCTTGACCCTGCAGTTCCCTACCAGGATCTCCGTCTGTGATGAAGACAAGCTGAGCCACAACGAGTTCATCGGGGAGATCCGTGTACCCCTCCGCCGCCTCAAGCCTTCACAGAAGAAGCATTTTAACATCTGCCTTGAGCGCCAGGTCCCGGTCTGTGCCAGGCTGCGGGGTACCACGGGAAGGGGGCCCTGGGGAGATCAGGTTTCCAGAACTTTCTCTTTGCCCCCTCAGCTGGCTTCACCCTCTTCCATGTCTGTGGCGCTGAGGGGCATCTCCTGTTACCTGAAGGAGGTGAGCCACCCACAGGGACCGCATCTGGGCGGGAGGTGGTGAGGGTGCCGGCTGACGCCCGCGTCTGCTGGCAGCTGGAGCAGGTGGAGCAGGGGCCTGGGCTGCTGGAAGAGCGCGGGCGCATCCTGCTGAGCCTCAGCTATAGTTCTCGGCGCCGCGGGCTGCTGGTGGGCATCGTGCGCTGCGCCCACCTGGCTGCCATGGACGTCAACGGCTACTCTGACCCCTACGTCAAGACGTGAGCCCTCGCCCTGCCCCGAGGCCCACCCTCCCCTCCCCAGGGACTTGCCACCAGCCCCGTCCTCTTCTGGGCCTGGCCTGTCCCTGACTGACCTGCTGCCCCACCCCTGTCCCTCCTCCCCCTCGGCAGGTACCTGAGGCCAGACGTGGATAAGAAATCCAAGCACAAAACACGTGTGAAGAAGAAGACTCTAAACCCGGAATTTAATGAGGTAAATGGGGCAGAGGCCAGAAATCGAGCGGGTCTGGGGCTGGGAGTGGGGGCAGCGCCTCATGGAAGGTGTCGCTTGCCCTGTCCCAGGAGTTCTTCTACGAGATGGAGCTCTCCACTCTGGCCAGCAAGACTCTGGAAGTCACAGTCTGGGACTATGACATTGGCAAATCCAACGACTTCATCGGTGAGGGAGGAGCCTGCTGGGTGGTGCTGATGGAGGGCAGCCCGGCAGTGAGCCCGGCCCTGATCTTGCCTGCCTCTACTGCTCCCAGGTGGCGTGGCCCTGGGGCCAGGCGCCCGGAGAGAGGCCCGGAAGCACTGGAGCGACTGTCTGCAGCAGCCGGACGCAGCTCTGGAGCGCTGGCACACCTTGACCAGCCAGTTGCCCCCGGCAGCCGGAGCCCTGCCCTCAGCCTGAGCAGGACAGCGGCCGCCCAGCACAGGGCCCTCAGGGCTGGGCCCAGTAGGCAGCCTTCGCACGAGTGTGTTGCACGTTTACACGGGGTGGAGGCCCCGCCCCGCACTACTTGTCTTGTTTCGTGTCTCCGTGACCATGGGTCTGTCTTCTTGTGAGGGACTGTGGAGATCTATATTCACATATGCAAACTTCCTCCTGCCTGACTCGCTACAACAGACAAATATGCAAACCACCCATCCAGAGCACACCTGCAGGGGGGATCCCACAGTGCCCCTGCCCCAAGGACCCGGCTGCTGCTCCTCTCTCCTGCCTCTCCAGGCTGCCCGGCCCCCTCCCCTCCAGGGAGGAGGTCGGATTAGGGGGGGTTTGGAGGAGGAGGTTTCCAAAAATGAAAATGACACACACAAAAAGAGGCACTCCTTTAATGCAGAATCTTCATTAAAAAAAACACCACCACCGAGCCCTGTACAGCTGCCCTTTTAAGTGGGGGGCCACCGCAGGGTCTCTGCCCCTCTGAGAGGTGGCAGATGCTCCTGGCCCACTCATTTAAATAACTGTCCCCTGGATTGGGCTGGGATGTGAAGGCAGGGCCCCTGCCCTCCCTGGAGAGGGCCCACCTTCTGGGGGACATTCATGCATGTTTACGCCTTTTCTGATTGTGTCAGTGGCCACAGCATGGCAACCGGGCGTCAATAAACGTCTCTGCGGAAGCTGGGGGCTCATGTGTGCTGACACAGAGGGCGCTGGGCAGGGGGTCAGGCAGAGGGGCTCACTCCGGGATGTCGATCACCAGGTCATCATCCCCGTCCAGGGCGTCGTCCCCGCTGCCTGCATCGCTGAACATCTGCCGAGGGACGGCGCTCAGGATCGTAGGGGGAGGCATCTTGGGTGGGGGCAGTGGGGCCAGGGCTGCCCCCACGCCGGCCCCAGAACCCCGGCCTGGGAAGGTCAGCGGCCCTCCCACGGGGCAGTCGGGGGGTCCTACCGCCATCTGCAGCAGCGGGGAGAAACACAGGGAGGGCCTGTCAGGGAGGCACTGGGACCTCCAGGAGGCTGGCACTGCCCCTTAAGACAGTTCCAGGGGATGGGCAAGGGGGCAAAGGCTCATTCAAGGGGTAGTGGACACAGCCAGGCCAGCCACGGCTGGAATCAGGGAGCCTGCCCCACCTCAGCCCTGCAGAGTCTCACACCAGCAAGTGCGTGGGGGTGAGGGTTGGTGATGGAAGTGCTGATGAGGGTGGCGGTGGAGAGAGTCTCATGGGAAACCAGGAGGGAAAGGCCGGGCCCTGCCCTTGCCAGTCAGGCACTGTGGCTGCCCCTGGGAGAGCAGCCAGAGCCAGAGCCAGCCTGGAGTGCCTGCCTGCCCGCCTCTGGGCACCTCCAGTACCACCTGCCACACTGGCCTCCTCTCCCTCCTCCTCCTGCAGGGCTCACTGGTTTGGTGGAGGGTGTCAAAGGTCTTCACCCCCGGCCGTGTGGGGCTTCTACCTCTTGTGTCTGGGAGGGGCCCCTCTTTGGGATCCCCAGAGCCACCGGCCTAGGCCAGGCCCTCCTCTCAGCTCACCTGGACTCCCTGCCTTCAGCCTCTCCCAGATCCAGCTCCTCCTCCGCACTGCAGCCAGAGTAAGCTCTCTAGAACACAGACCTGAGCGCGTCACTCCTGTACTCAGGGGCCTCCGGCTCCTCGCTGCCCTCAGGACAGGCAGTGCCTGAGAACAGGCCAGTCCTTCCACCTGGACTGTCCTTTTCTATTTGTCAAAGGTCCTGCTTTGTGCTCTGAGGCTGGGAAGTGGCCTCTGTCCTGCCCAACCCTCCAGTCCCACCCCTGCCAGGTCCTTCTGAATCCTTCCCAGAGATCTGTGGGCCTCCTGCTTTGCCTGTAGGCACAAACTGAGCACCTACTATGTGCCAGGTGACTTCCATTAATGATCTCTCACCATTCCGACCACCCTGGAAGGGAGGAGAGGTCATCAGCCAGAGGAGGAAACGGAGGCTTGGAAATGGAGGTTTGAAGGCACAGGCCTGCCAGGTCCCCACCAGGCAGTGTCCAGTCTGGCCCCGGGGTGCGGGGATGGCAGCAGTCTTCACAGTGGCCCTTCTGATTGCCTTAACACATTCGGGCCCCTGTGGCCTACTCTCTGCTTCTCAAGGCGGCCCCCTCACCGCCGCTGTTCCTAGGGTGGCATGGAGGGCCAGAGTGGGTTTGTACCTCGGGCGACTGGGGTCTGCCAGGATGGATGACAGACAGGAAGCCCAGCTCTGAACAGCACCCTTGCACCCAGTACCAGGCACTCATGTGCACACACGGGAGCAGATGCACACGCACGACTGAAAAGGCCGGTGGCATGACTGTCCCCCTCCTCTGGCCACCACCTCTTGATTACCTACCCGAGGCCCCATGTACTACCCCTGCTTGGACTGACTTCACGGCCTCCTCAGCGTGACCCACGGTAGTGAATGCTTATCTGTGGCGTACTAGGGACAAGGCACCGGGCTAAGTGTTTTCTCTCTCTTAACTCATTTTATCCTCACAACGACCCCACCGAACAGAGGAGCAAGCGGAGGCTCTGAGAGTTAAATGACGCGCCCAAGTCGCACGGCGAGTGCGTGGAGGAAACCCAGCTAAAACGGGTGAGGCCCAGGCTCCTGACTGACCTGCTTCAGTCTTCACAGCGTCCCCTCCCCTCTCCTCACACCACCACACCCAGAAACTTCAGGGACCCCCACTCTCCTCATAGGACACCCAGCCTTCTATGACCTGACCCACCCTATCCTTCCTACGCTGTTCGCTCTCACCCCTCCGGCTCCAGCCCAAACACCACTTTTGCTGCGTCCCCCCCTTCCTTCCACAACCGCCTCAGCCTGAATATCCAAATCTCACCCTGGGCTCAAGTGTCACCTGTTCTTTGAGGCCGTCCCTGATTTATCCCCTCCCCCGTGCACCGCCATTGGTTTGGGCCCTTTTCCCCTGCCTGCCCCGAACATAGCTCACTGACACGCCTCTGGGTCAGGTGCCAGCACTTCAGAGCCCTGAACTGCCAAGCGCACCCCACGCCACGCCTCCACGCTCTGCTCCGGGTTTCTCTGGCCCGTGCCTTCTCCACCAGTCCGCCCAGCCCAGGAAGCAGAACCCCTGCCAAGGAGCGTGAAGCAGGAGCTGAGCAGTATCGTCACCCATTATCTACTCATCTTCCAGGCTCAAGGGCCAAGGTCACGCGGGAGGAAGTGGCAGAGCTGGGGTTAGAACTCCAGAACCCACACTCCTAACCACAAGCAGGGCTCCCGTTCCACCTCTGGCTCCAGAGTCTCGAGTCTACAGTCCACCCAACTTGAGAGCTGCCAGCCCGGTCCTTATTTCACTTTGACTCAGAGCTGGAAGGGCACTGTGCCTTCCGTGTCCTCATCTCTCCCAGGGCTCAGGGTGCAGAGACCTCTTCTCCTCGCCATCCACCTCCCTGCCCGTGACTTCCAAATACAGCCCCCGTGCGGCCCAGGCTCACGTCACCCAGTTGTCTCGTTGACATTTCCAGACAGCATCTCAAGACATCCAAAGCCAAACTCACCTTCCTTCCCAAACCTGCTCCTCCCACAGTCCTCTCCGACTCAGAAAAGGGCCACTTCTTTGGCTGCTCAGGCCAAAATCCCTGGAGTCACCCTCAACGCCCCTCTCTCTCATAGCCCACACGGCTCTTCCTGGGGCTCATTCTTTGAAAGAGACCCATCACCCACTTTTCACCCTTCCCTCTGCTGCCTGGTTGACCGCGGGAGCCTCCTCACTGGTATCCCCACTTCCATCCTGACCCCCCACCCACCAGCCTATTCACTGCAGTGTCAAGCAATTTTCTTAACACGTCAATCAGATCAGACGCCCCTCTGCCCCACCTTCTCCAGTGGCTCCCGTTTCACTCACAGTACCAGCCAAAAACTTCCCAACACCTCCGAGGCCCTCCACAGCCTTGCCCCTCAGGTGCTGTTCTGACCTGCCCTCTGGTCACTCTCCCTTTCACTCTCCCCCGACCACACTGGCCTCCTTCCTAGTCCTTGAAGAAGCCGAACACGCACCCACCCCCAGGGCCCCTGTGCTGGTTCTTCCTGAATGAAACACTTTGCAGAGAGCCAGAGGGCTTTGCTCATTTAAGTCTCTGACCACCGCACTGTAAACATCAGCCCCATGTACTCCGGTGTTTCCCATGCTCTTTACCTGAATCTATCTTTCTACATTGTTACCTATTTATCTTGCTTGTTTCCTGCCTACCCTTCAAGAACATGGGCTCCATGAAAGCAGGGATTTCTGCTTTGTTCGCTATTGTATCTGCAGCACCTAGCACAGTGCCTGGTACACAGTAGACGCTCCGCAACACTTGCTGATTACACGTGGTTTGATCACTCACTTTACAGACACACAATCTGAGACCTAGAGGGTCACGGTCACATGGTTTCTAAGTGGTGCAACCTTGACTTGATTCTAGATCCCACAACTCTGCCCCTCCTTGGGGGCTGCCTGGCAATACAGAACACTTGCGAAAATGAGCCTGGCCCCCAGCCACCTTCACTCTGAGCTCCCCGAGTCTGGGCTTGCCCTGACTGGTCTCACAGGGAGCCTGGGAGCCAGGACTTCTGGGACCCGCCCCTCAGCGCCTAACCCTGGGCTGGGTCCCCAGCAGCAGCCCCAAATCAGCCCTTCAACGTTCTCGGACAGGCCCCCAGCCGTCCTGAGCCTCCCTCAGGTGGCTGTCCTGCCGTTCTGGCCCCTCCCTAACGTCCCCCAAACAGGGTACCTTGAGTTTCCGGGGCAGGCGGGGCCGTTTCTCCCGCTTGGGCCTCAGGGGGCTGGGCTCGGGCAGCTGCAGGGCCAGGTAGTCAGAAGGGAATGGGGGGTAGGTGGGGGAAGCCAGCTGCAGGCGGGAGTGAGGGGATGGAGATGGGAAATGGAGTGGATGGGGTGGGGGTAGAAGGAAGAAATGCAAACAGGAGGAAGAATGGAAAAACAAGAGATGGTGATGAGTGTGGCTCCTGAGAACAGACGGGAGGGGACAGCAGCAGGACTGTGTCCTGGGGTCTCCTCTCCTCAGTCACGTCTGTCCCCCATTCCTACACCAGAGAGAAGTAGGCAGCCCCGACTCACACCCCTCCGAGGCACGCTTGCTGGCCACACCCAGACAGATGTTCTTGGTGCTGGGCTGGCTTCACCCTGAGGCCTGGACCCTCTGCCCAAATGATGCCCACCTTATTCCCAGGCATCTGACCATTTCCCACCCTTGACCCCAACTCACCGAGCTCAGGTATGGGGAGGGGGCCCCAGAGGCCTGAAGGGGAAACCCTGTTGAAGGAGGCAGGGAGAGGCTGGTGGGGGAGGGGGCACCCCCCAGCGGAGGGCTTCTCTTCCTGGAGAAAGGACAGGGGAGGGGGTCAGAGGCAAGAGGCAGCCCAGGTACCCTCTCCAACCCCCACCCCCCACCCTCCAGGGGAGAATGATGGCTTCTTCTCACCTCTTAGGGGCTGGCGTGTCCGACAACTTGGATGTCCCCTCTGTCTCGCTGTTATCTGAAGATGCAGTGGCATCTGAGTCTGTGAGGGGGAGGGCTGGTAAGTAGTGGGTGGGAGTCCCTGTCTACCCCAGAGGGGTGTAATCTCAACTCTACGGAAGGGTTCTGGGGAATCTGAAGGGCACACAGGTGTATTCTGGGGAGGCCCACAGCTTCCTTAAAATGTCCTTTACGACCTAATTCCTGCCTGGACTCCTCCCTGGTAACATACTGTCAAGCATTTTCTACGTGCCAGGCTCTGAACAGGTGCTTGACATTCACTGCCTCTCCTTGTCTTCAGAACTATCCAAGGAGGAAAGGGAAGACGTCACCTCCGCTTTTCAGATGCAGTCACGGAGGCTCAGAAAGGAAGGTGTTGGACTGGGACTTGAGCCCAGGCCTCTGACTCCTGACCATTTTATGCTATTCTCTCCTTATTTGCCTAAGCTGTCCAGAGCTTACCTCTGCCCCACTCCACATATGCAGGGTCCTGGTAATTTGCCCCTCAAATCTCTCCTACCTTCACTCACTGCTCCCCATTCCAACTGTCACGAGGTCAGGTCAGCACCATGTCAAAATCACCTGCTAAGCAATCTCACCTCTCCTGCCACCCACTGTCCTCCCCAAGGACAGAACAACATAAAACGCAAAACTGATCACATCCTTCCCAATGCCTGGAAGCATCCGAAGTGCTTCTTAATATAGCCCCAACCCACCCTTCTGGTCTCCCAACCAAACTGTATTCTTCACATCACACCAACCTATTTTCTCAAAACCAAAATTCACTTCCCAGATTTGTGCCTCTACCTAGAAGGCCCATCATTCACTTAACAGATAACCATTTACACGTAAAATACGTTATTCCCGATTCCTCTGCTCAGATAGATCCTTTAAGAAGCAGATTAGGGCTTCCCTGGTGGCACAGTGGTTGGGAGTCCGCCTGCCGCTGCAGGGGATGCGGGTTCGTGCCCCGGTCCGGGAAGATCCCACATGCCGCGGAGCGGCTGGGCCCGTGAACCAGGGACGCTGAGCCCGCGCGTCCAGAGCCTCTGCTCTGCAACAGGAGAGGCCACAGCGGTGAGAGGCCTGAGTACCGCAAAAAAAAAAAAAAAAAAAAAAGAAAAGTAGATTAAATGCCACCTCTCTGAAAAGTCTCCCAGAATCCCTCAGGCCCAGTTGATGGCTGACTCTTCCAGAACCCTTTACTCTCACTGGTCACGGCTCTCCTCACTCTGCTAGGACACTGTCATATATGGGTGTCTCCCTGACCACACTGTGGGCTTCTCCAGGAGATAAGTGGTGGCTTACGTCTCTGGCTCTTGTTTCTCAGCTATATCCCACTCTGATCATAAACAGGCTGGGTTCCCTCACGCCTCCTATCCTGAAGTCCCCCTCCAAAAGCAAGTTAACTGAAAGACCTCCAGGAAGGAACACGAAGGCAATGAGAAGCTAGAATGAAAGCCAAATATTTTGCCATGATCTACATGAGTTGGCTCCTACCTACTTCTTTGACCTCATCCACTGTCTTCCTATAATATGTAAATGAATAGGTGTTCAATGTTCTAATAAAACATTATTTACAAAAACAAGCAATCTGGGGACTTTTCTGGTGGGACAGTGGTTAAGAATCCGCTGGCCAATGCAGCGGGCATGGGTTCGATCCCAGGTCCAGGAAGAACCCACATGCCGTGGAGCATTTAAGCCCGTGTGCCACAACTACTGAGCCCGCACTCTAGAGCCCGTGAGCCGCAACTACTGAAGCCCGCGCGCCTAGAGCCCGTGCTCCGCAACAAGAGAAGCCACCGCAATAAGCCCGCGCACCGCAACGAGAGTAGCCCCCACTCGCCGCAACTAGAGAAAACCCGCGCACAGCAACGAACACCCAACGCAGCCAAAAATAAATAAGTAAATAAAACAAAAACAAGCAATCTGGCTAGCTGTTTGCTGACCCTTGCTCTAGACACCATGGAGAGAGGTGATTGCATGTGACATGGCTTATGAGAAAAACTGGGCCACAAAGGCCCACCTTAGGACTTTTTCAAATTGTGGGTATCAACCCAATAGTGGGTCACAAATTCAACTTATTGATTTACAACGAGCACTAAATGAAAAAAAAAAAAGCAGTCTAAAAAGTATCAGAACAAACTGCATATAGGGCTCTTAACATTATTTCACTAAATTTTGTTTTATAAGCAAGTAAGTACGTGGGGGTTGGTCACGATGTAAAATCTATTAATGGTTGTAAACGGTGCTCAAAAAGTTTGAGAACAGTGCTTTATGTGCTTCATCCCTTCTCCTCAAAAAACCTGGTACGTTTTTACCTCAGGGAATCTGCATCTGTGACTCCCTCTGTGGGAAATCTCTCACTCATCTTCACATCTTCTTCTTATCTAGGTCCCAGCTCCAACATTACTTCCTGAAAAAAGCCTTTCTTGAATTCTTTATTAAGATGTTGCCTGCCATCTACTTTTGTATGGTCTGTAACTAAGAACGGCTTTTACATTTTTAAATCGTTGGGGGAAAAGAAACTCCAAAGAAAAATATTTCATGACGTGAAAATTTTATGATATTCAAATTTCAGTATTCATAAATAAAGTTTTATTGAAACACAGCCATACTCACTTATTTACAACTCACCTATTGCTGTTTCTGCACTACAAAGGCAGAGCTGTATAGGCGGAACAAAAATTGTACGTTCTGCAAAGCCTAAAATACTTATTACTTGGCCCTTTACAGAGAAAGTTTATCAACCCCCGTTCTACTCCAATCCCTACCACGTAACCCTGATTTTCTTCTTCAAATCTAAAATTCTAGTTTATTTCTTTGCTTACTTACTACCCCCAACGAGAATACAAATTCCAAGAGGCTTTATCCATCTTGGTTACCACTGTATCCTCTGTGCAAAGCCCACTGCCTGAAATACAGCAGATACTCAGTCATACTTGAGTGAAAGAATAGTGAGGAGGAGGACGACAAGCGACTAGGCTTAAGAACCATTGGAGGCTGTATTGGCCTCCGCGGCCTAAAGGGAGGGCCCAGGAAGCTTGCTGGAGTGCCAGGAGCATGTCCTCCACCAATTTTTCATGACCTTGCTCACCAGAGGAGTCTTCATCCACGTTCTCGTACTGCAAAAGTCGGTCTAGGAGGAAACTGAGGGAAGGGGCGGAGAGAACAAGAGTGTTTACTCCCATCTCTGCAATGTTCTCCTGGGCCCTCGTCCCTTCCAGCTGGCCTGTTGGAGCCTCACAACAGCCCCGAGGCAGTTATCATGCATTTGTGGCCCATTCCAGGATGGGGTCCGAATGCAGGTCCACAGGAGCCACATCACCCGCTGGCCTCCCTCCCCCCCTCAACGTGTCTCACCTCTTGTCCCGGGACACCTTCAGCAATTTCCTCTGCGCCTTCCTCAGTTCCTCCTGGAAGCACTCGTGTTCCTGTATTACCGGCAAGGTGGGAGCTGAGCCAACGGCCGTCCGTAAATGGAGCCCGGACGCCGGCCACAGCTCACCCTACTCTCTTCACACACAGGTAAACTGAAGTCTTACGAGCGCCAGGCCTCACCCCCCACCGCCTCACCACCCCAGCACTCACGTAGATGAGGAATTTGAGCTTCCGCTTCAGGTTCCGGTATTTCTTCTTGTAGTCCACTTCGCCGTCCGCCGGCCCGTTCATGACCCGCCCCGGGAGAAGCGCCCCAGCACTGGCCGGGAGCCGGGCTACCCCGAGCCGGCTCAGCCCGGCCTCTCCCACCTCCACTTCCGGAGAGTCGGCTGGGCTGTATCCGCTGGGACTACAACTCCCGCCGTGCCCCGCGCCTAGGAATCGTAACCACACCGGCTGCCCTCCCGGGGAATACCGGGAAAGGAACGTTGCTTCCAGGGGATACGCTAAAAATGGCGCCGCGGCGACGCGATGATGTCACAAAGATGGCGGACGCTGGAGGGCACCCTTACTGATTCGAAATGTGCTTAGCGATTTGAAGCCACGAGAACGCATTCCTCCTCGGATTCCTAGTCTCCTGGCGAGGACGCCCTTTTCCTTCTGTCTTTCAAAATCACAGATGCCTAGTTGCTGCCCGTGACCACGAACAGAGGCAGCGTCCCGGGTTGATTGTTACATCCAAAGGTGTAGCCGGCTCCCAATCGGTTTCTAACGAGAATTCACCTTCAGAAGAGATTCGTTCTAAGAAAAGGAAGGAACCGCGAGACTCTCCAACTGCCCGCGGAAGGCAAGTTTTGTCTCGCAAAGTTTTGGGTCCAAGCGGCCCGTGACGGATACTCAACGGTCTTCCACCTCACGGCGCCACGATACTGCGCGTGCGCAAGCTCCTGTCAAACGTTTTTCTTCCGAGAAGAAAAACGGCGGGAGCCGCCGGTATCAGGTGGAGCAAAATGGCTCGGGAGAATGAGATGCAGGAGTTCACCCGTAGGTTCTTCCAAGGCCGCCCGGACCTCAGGTGCACCGGAGGTTGGAGGCGGGGTTGTAAAGGGTAGGGGCGGGACAGGGACTCCGTCGTGACACGTGTTTCCGCAGCACGCTTACGCACTCCATCGTGCGGCGGAGGTTCTTGGCTCACGCGGGCCGCGACCACCTGGAGCCCGAGGAGAAGCAGACGCTGAAGCGGCTAGTGGAGGAGGAGCTGCTGAAGATGCAGGTGTGGGCCCGAGCCTGGGCCACCGCAGGCGGGGGTTGTGGCCGTGGAGGAGGGGCCTGAGAGCGGTGGGGCAGAACACAACCTTGATACACGTGATGCTCTCTCGATGCACACACAGGTGGATGAAGCGGGTGGCAGGGAAAAGAGGCTCGACGTTGCCAAGAAGGCCAAGAGGTCTCCCATCCCCTGCCGTGACCCAGCGAGAAAAAGGTTCCGTTTCAATTCGGAGTCAGGTTAGTGCCTTGTGCATAGTTGGTTCATGTTAAAGGTATTTATTGTGCGTGTGTTATGTTCCAAGGCCTTAGGTGAGGGCGCGTGGCCCGTGAGTCAGGAGCCAGGAACAGGGTGGACTGAGAGCTGTTTCCTACTGCCCTTCCCTCCATCAGAGCAGGATTCAAGGCAACCAATCCCAAGTGGAGGGAGAAGGGACAGGAGGAACCTGTCCCAACCTCCTCTTCTCTCCACATTCCAGAGCCCAGCTCTGCAGCCTCCAGTCCAGACTGCTTCGGCCTCCCAGCAAAGAATGGGATGGCAGCAGAAGTCAGTCCAGCCGAGGATGAGAATCCAAAGCGAGCCTCAAAGAAAGCAATTGAGGAGAGCAGTGACGAGGAAGAACAGCAGAGGGACCTGACTGCAAAAATGGGATTAGAGAAGGAGGAGGTGAAGGGGAGCAGTGAGGAGGAGGAAGAGGGCTCTGCCAGAAAGAGTAAGGTCTGGAAAGAAGAAAGCAGTGAGGAAGAGGAAGATGAGAAAAAGGAAGAGAAGGAGGAGGAGGAAAAGGAGTCCAAGGACAGGACTAGGAAGAAGCCTGGGACAAAGAACAAGCAGGCACCAGGCAAGGCCTCAGCCAGTAGGAAACAGGCCAGGGAGGAGAGTGAAGACAGTGAGGAACGTGCCCAGGGGCCAGGAAAGAAGGCAAAGGGAAAGAAAGGAGCTAAAAGCCACCAGGAGAGTGAAAAGGAGAGTGAGGAGGAGGAGACCCTAGCCAAGAAGAAAGAGAACAGAGAGGAAGAAGAGGATTGGAAACTCACAGCCCAGAGCAGTGGAGGTCAAAGGTCCTCCTCTTTGGAGGAGAGGAGCTGTAAGCAGAAAAGCAGGGCAGCAAGACTGCTGGGATCCCCGGGGGACAGAGAGGAACAGAAGGAAAGATCAGCAGCAGGCAGTGGGAATAGTAGTGGGGAAGATGAAGAGCCCCTAGTGCAGAGGAAGAGCAAAGACAAGACCCAGTGGAAGGGTGGGAAAAGGCAGAGTGGAAGCAGTGAGGAGGATGGGGAAGACAGCTGGAGGAAGATGACGCCAACTACTGGAAAGACAGCCAACGTGGGCAGTATCAATGGTGAGGCAAGTGACTCGGAGAAGGAGGTGAGTGACAGCGAGGCAGAGGGGACCCCCAAGAAGGAGAGGAAGAACCGCTCTTCCAAGAAGAGCTCCAAGAAAGGCAGGACACGAAGCTCCTCCTCCTCTTCCACAGATGGCAGTCCAGAACATCAAGGCAGGAAGGTGAGGGCTGAAGATGGGGTGGGAGGCTACCATCCAGGAAGAGGGAGACCCTGACTCAAGCCCAAAAGGCTTGGCCTTCAGCTGCTATCTTCCCTTGCCAGGCTGGCTCTGGTCGCCCTGGTGAGGACCACCCATCTGTGATGAGGCTAAAGCGCTACATTCGGGCCTGTGGGGCTCATCGAAACTACAAGAAGCTGCTGGGCTCCTGCCGTTCACACAAGGAACGCCTGAGTGTTCTCCGGGCAGAACTGGAAGCCCTGGGCATGAAGGGTGAGGCTGGGCGTGCCCTGGGGGCTGCAGGAGAAGGCCTTGGCTGCTGGGGAGGAGAGGATCACGAGCTTCTTCTGCCCCAGGTAACCCTTCCTTAGAGAAGTGTCGGGCCCTGAAGGAGCAGCGGGAAGAGGCAGCTGAGGTAGCCTCCTTGGACATTACCAACATCATCAGTGGTTCAGGTGAGGGGCTTCCTTCCACTGTCCAGGAGCAGATGGGGCATGGACTTTCTCAGGCAACTCATCTCCTGCTTTCTCATCCCCTCTAGGCCGGCCACGCAGACGCACAGCCTGGAACCCTGCAGGAGCAGCAGCCCCACCAGGGGAGCTATACTGCAGGACCCTGGACTCAGAGGAAGAGCGGCCCCGCCCCCCACCCCCAGACTGGTCACATATGCGTGGCATCATCAGCAGTGATGGCGAGAGCAACTGAGCTCCCCCTGTCCCCAGGAGGGACTTTGCACTTGTAGAAAGCATATACAGCATACCCACCCCAACTCTGCCTGCAGAGCAGAAGCAGCTTTCTTCGGAGAAGACTCGCAGCTCCCAGGGACACAAGTTATTGGGATTCTACTTCTCAGCTTCACATTCCCAGTGTAAAATGTTTACAGGGATTTATTTTTGAAGACTCAATAAAGGAGTGTTTGAATCACCTCATCAAAACTGGTCCCCCACTCTCACCCCCTGTACTTTGGTCCAGGAAGCTGAGGAGTAGCCACTGTCCCCCTGATCTGGTTCCCTTTAATTTCCCCCAGATTCTCCAAAGAAAGTCCCAGCCTCCTGACCCTGCCATCCAGTCTGCCACCAGGCTTGATTCAAAAAGAGTGTGGCTGCTTTCTCCAGCCTGACCAGTGGGCCCCTCTGACCACCCTGCTTTTATTTATTTACTTAGGCCACGCTGTGTGGCATGTGCGATCTTAGTTCCCCAAACAGAGATCAAACCCATGCCCCCTGCAGTGGAAGCAGGGAGTCTTGATCACAGGACCGCCAGGGAAGTCCCTGACCACCCTGCTTTTAGTTGTCTGATAACCTAAAGCTTAGTTGGGAGGAAGATCTGAATAACTGGCCTTAAGAAGAATGTGAAGCACAAAATGAAAGGTCTTGGGAACAGCTATTGTTTATGTCTTTCTTCCCCTTTCTGGAAACAGCCACTTAGTCCACGGGCCGACTCTTTCAGCCTTAAAGCGGTGGGTACAGGGTCTAAACCCGACCAATCAGAGCACCCCAGGCCTCTGGCTACAGATCAAACCAATGAAGTCACTTCAGGACTGCTGGAATTCTTGCTGTTGAGGTTGTTGGCAGGTTGTGAGGTTGGAGCTGCCAGGGGCCTGTGGGTAAGGTGAACCTTCCTGAAAATCTGAAGCCAAAGCAAAGGGAAGCAGAGGTTCAGCGACTGATGACTTCCTTTGAAGCTCTGGATTCAGTCATGTCCAAAGTCAGTAAAGTCACTGAAATTTTTAGTTACACAGCCCAGTGAGTTCTCTTTAAATACAAGTAACACTATCACCTGCCACTGAACATTCCTTAACATACACCTTAGACAGAAAAGGTGAGTCCTGGGATCTGTTAGAATAACCAACAGTTTATTAAAAGCTTGCCATGGGGCTCTGTGCCAGCCCCGTAGCTGGGAGGGGCTCTCATGACTGCCCCCAGGCCTGGGAGCAGCCCCTTCTGAGATTCTTATTTTGTTCCCCTGCCCCAGCTCAAATCTCAATTTAAAAAAAAAAAAAAAAAGGATAAAGGACAAGACGGCACAGGACGTCAGACAGCAACAGGGGAATGGAGAGACCCAGGCATCCTGACCCCAAGACCCCATCCTGATCTTTCTTTCAGGAAGACCTTTTCCTCCCGTTCTCCCCACCCCAGGCCCCAGACCTGCTCTGTCACATCCCAGGTCTGGGGGGCCTGGCGTCCCCAAGTCCATGGCCCCATTCCAGGGGGTAGTATAGTTCGCTTTATATAATATATCTAGACCCACCCTTCCCCTCCCCCAGGGGACTAGATGAATATTTGACACGCATATCTCCCTCCTTTCCCGAGGCCGTGATGGAGAGAAACCCTGGCACCATGGTGGGGAGGCAGGGGCTCCTGGTCAGCCTTGAGGCACCTATGCCCAAGCTGGCCTTGGGCCACTGGCCAGCCCAAGAAGCTCATGAGATAAGGTCTGAGGGGAGCTGGAGCCAACTTCCTGTCCCCCACCCTTGGATGGACCTCAGGCTTAGAGCCTCCAGGATCAGGCTCCACCCACCCCTGCCTCATTCATCGGCTTATCCACCTTGTACTTCAGGAATAGAAGTGGGAGGAACCATTGAGGATGTGGGAAGCGACACTGGTGCTGCGGCTCAGAGGCCCAGGCACTGCAGCAGCAGGTGGGCCCACATTGTCACTGCCACTGCCCCCCGAGGCTGCTCGTCGCAGGGGCTGGGGGCTGTTTCTTAGCAGCAGCAGGGCTCCACCACGGGGTGTCCCACTCTGTGCTGGGGGCCCCAGCCAGCTTGGGGGACCCGGGGGAGCCAGGAGAGAGGGCTGACGCCAGGCTGGGGGGGGCATGCCTGGTGGAGGAGGGCCATGGCTCCAGTGCGCCCCTGAACGGGGAACAGGACGGGAGGGCCAGGCGGGGGCAGGGGGTGGAGCAGGATAGCCCTGGGCAGCAGCCTCAGCTGGGATGCCCCCCAGAGCCATACTGGAGAAGCCCAGCCTCATGCTCTCAGCATCGAAAGCCTCGATCTCACGGGCCTGCCGCTCGAGCAAGCTCCGGATTCGCTCAGAGCGCCCCGTCTGCAGGGCCAGCAGCTCCTCTTCCACCTGAGGCACCCAGAATAGAGGTCAGAGGGTCCGGGGTGGGGGCTGCCCTCCCCACCCCATCCTGGAAGCCCAGCCCTCTTACCCGCTGCTCCAGCAGTGCCCGCCTCAGAGCTACTCTCTGCTCCAGCTCCCGCAGCTCCCTCTCGTGTTGACTCTCCGTGCGGATCTTGATCTTGCTCTGGTAAGCATTGAGCAGCTCCAGCTCCTGTTGAAGCTGCTGCCGAAGGGCCTGGAACTCTGCCTCCTGGGTCTCATCAAGCCGCAGCTAGAGATTAGGTAGAGCAAGTTTTCGGGGCCTCCTCCCCTACCCCCACAATCCTCCCCTGCCCCAGCAGGCCTGGGCCCTCAGGTTTCAAGAAGCAGCCAGTCTCAACATCTATCAAAATGAAAGGTCGTCATACCCTGTGACACAGCAATTACACTTCCAGGAATTTATCCCCCAGGTATACTTGCACATGTGCTCGAAGGTGTTCACTGAAGCGTTGTAATAGCAAAATACTGGAAACAACCTAAATGTCCACCGATAAGGGATGGGTTAAATAAATTATGGTACATCCATACCATGGAAAACTCTATGCTCTTAAAAAATGAGATATGTGTACTGACATGGAAAGATGTCCAAGAAATACAAGGTGGAAAAAGAAGTTAGAGACCAGTATATAAAGTATGATTCCACTTTTGTTTAAAATTTTTATATAATTTTCTAAATATGCATAGGAAAATATCTAAAATACAATTAATTGTTAACAACAGTTACCTCTGAGAGGTGGGTTAGGTGAGGGAACGGCAATGAATAAGAACACTTCTACTTTTTACAGTGTTATTTTAAGTGGCCTATTCCAGTGTGATGTGTGATCACTTTTAGAACAGCAAACTTCAAAATCCTCCAGAAGTCTGAGCAAATTGGCCTGAGGGCCACAATCATTTTTATTTGTTCCCTGTTCACAGATTAAACTAACTCAGGCCCAGGAAAAAATTACAGCCACTCTTTCCTTGGTGGTTCTTGGGTGGAGTAGGCAGGCTGGCTTTGTCAAGACCTTAAGAAAATACTTAAGAGAAATAGTAAAACCATTGCAGAGAATACCAACAGTGGAAGAATATCTGAGTTTCCCAAGAGCAAAAAGCCCTATCTCTGTCTACACCCCCCACCTGCAGTGCCCACAGCTAAGCTGGAAATACAAAGGCCAACCTCCACCACGCTCCCTCCCTGGACCCCAGGCCTCACCGCCTGTGAGCTGAGCATCTCTGAGATGGACTGGTCGTACTGCTCAGCTAGGATTGCCAGCTTGCGGGTCTGTTCTTCCTTGAGCCGCTTAAGGAGGCTCTTGTGCTGAGCTTTGGGCGTGGTCTCCAGCAAGTGTGCCCGCAGAGCCTTGTACTGCCGAGTCTGGATCTTACACGTCTCCTGGAACTGCTTCTTGATCTGCAGCTCCTTAGACTATGCAGTGGACGGACCAAGGGGAGATGGGGGCAGGGGGGAGGAGGAGGAGGAACAACCAGGGGAAAGGGAGAAGAAAGAGAGGAGGAGAGGAGACAGAAGCAGAGACAAGAAGAGGGAGAGAAACAGAAAACATGTTAGACAGAGGGGGCGGGGGGAGCTGTATACAGACAGACATGGAGAGATGGGATTGTGTTGAGAGAGATCAGGAAGATTCTCAATGGGCAAGAGATGCAAAGAAAACAAGACATCTTCCAAGAGCACGTTCACAGAGTTGGGTGGAAAACTCACAAGAAACAGCAGGAGAGTTCATGGACAGGGAACTGAGAATCTTGAGAGTACTGAGTGCACACAAGAAGCTTTGACCATGCAAAGAGGGAGAAAATACAACCTAGAGATAGACGCCTGTGAGCAGATACAGAATATGAACAAGTGAGAAAACCAAGTCACTCAACACACACATGGAAGACAGCAACACAGCTGAGGAAAGACAGAGGAAGTCCCAGGTTCATCACCTCAGGGTGGGAGGGAGGGAAGGAGAAGCACCAAGCTAAGAAATGGATAAGATGGGTGGCCCCATCTCGGGCCACATAAGGGAAAGGGGCAAAGGAGGTGGCCAGAAAGGGCCCGACAAGTTCAACAGGCCAGCAGCTGCCACCCTGACCAGATATCCACATTCCAGCCCGGCCCCTTGTATACTCAGCTCCCACTCCAAGCCCACAACCAACCCCATTTCCGCAGCCCCCACACTGTCTGGGCCCCCAAACTCACCACCCCCTACTGTGGACAGTTTGCAGTGCCATCCCCCCAGCCCTCTAGGGTAATGCCTGATGCCAGGAGAGAAACTCAGCTCCCAGACAGAAGGCAACCACGTAGGGAGTGGGTTGGGAGGAAAGGCAGTGAATGAGGACAAAAGGACCCAGAACCTGAGGACTCTCGGGGAGGAATCCACAAACAGGGGAACTGTGGGACCAAGAAGTTCTGGAGAAGCTCAACAGGGGCCCAAGACCCCTGAACTGGTGGTGGTCATGGTGCAACGAAGCTATGAAGGTAGAGAGGATGAGGCTGAGGAGTGAAAGGGGTTGAGATAACGTAGATGGGGTGAAGAGGTCATGGAACTGGGGGCCAAGGGTCCAGATTGGGGGCATACCGGGGAGGCTAGGCGGCAGGACAAAGCAGACAGAGGCAGCCTGGGCCAAAGGTACAGTTCCGCTCAGATATTTTATTTGTGTTTGTCTTTTTCTTTTTTTGGTGGGGGAAAGGGGACAGGTTGGAAGGGAGACAGAAAAACAAAATCAAAGAGAGAAAAAAAAAACATGACTCTTCCCACCCACTGCCACCCCTGGCCCCAGGCCTGAGTCGATGAGGGTGAGGATGAGCACACACAGTGGGAGAACAGCAATAACTTAGGGTGTGGGGGGGAGCATCAGGAGAACACAAAATATAATCTCCGGACTCCACGGTGGAGGAGGCTGCCTGTCTAGAGGCCCAAAGGGCTAGGGGTGAGGTGGGGAAGCATACCGAGGAAGGAGTGGTGAAAGGGAGGAGAGGACTGGGACTGGAGAAACTTCACTGAGTAGTGGGAGATAAAGTGCTCAATGCTCTAGATTTGGGCTGGGGAGAAGCTAGAGTTGGTTACCTCCAGGGAGGCAGGGCCCGGGACTGGCGGGTTCGGGATCTCCGCCCAGCTAGAGTCTCTGGTGGTGGTTGGTGGGAGGCAGGGGGGCCTAGCCGGCGCTGGCTGCGTGGTAGCAGCCGGGGGATACGGCTGGGCCGCTCACCCCGAAGCAGGCCCCAACTGGCCAGTGTGTGGATGGCCCAGGGGGGCAAGCGGGTGGCTAAACCTTGGCTGGCCCGTGCCAGGCGCCAGTTCCAGCCCTTGCACAGGGCCCAAAACCTTGCCAACAGGGCTAGTGGGTGTCGGGCAGTGCGAGGATTACCCCGCCGGGGCCCAGGGACAGGCAGACGGCTGCGGAAGCCATCCTTGTTGGTCTTGGGGTAGAGTGCAAATAGGCCCCGATCCCCCACAGCCCCACAGCCCTGTAGGGCCCTGAAGGCCATGGGCGACAGACGCAGCAGAGCGCGCAACCAGAGTCGAGAGATGCCCCGGCGCATCCGAGGGCCCTGCTGCCGCACCCATTTGCCCCCAGCCGCCATAGCTGCCAGAGGTAGAGCCAAGCCTGGCCAGGCTAGGAGCCAGGCAGCCCCAAGGCCCAGAGGGACACCCATAAGACCTCGGCGCCAGCTCAGACTGAGGACGGCCCCCAGTGCAGTGCCCTGAGCCAGGAGTAGGAATAGACTGGGGGGCAGGTGCAGAGCTGTACAAAGCAGTAGGTAGGAGGCCCCCAGGCCCACCAGCCCCACCTCAAGGGCCAGCAGGGCTGCCTGCAGGCCACCCCCACCCTGGGCCGCCAGCAGTGGGAGCAGCAGCAGAAGTAGTAGGGGCAAGAGGCCAGAGGAGGACCCCACTGCAAAGGAGAGTCCAGCCAAGAGGCCATGGGACAGGAGTCCAGGGAGCTGGCTAGTAGGGCTGGGCCTCAGATGTGTTGGAGGGGGTTCAGGGGGGATGTCTGGTGAGGGACAGCCATCTCCAGAATCCCTCGGGGTCCTAAATGGAGCACCCTCCTCCTCTTCCTCCTCCTCCTCAGGGACTGGGGTCAGTGTTGGACCCTGGACCCAGCCAAGCTCAAACTCCTCATCCAAGAGGCTACCATCCTCCTTCCCCCACAACCTCCATTCCCCGGATGCCTCCTGGCCCACAATGCTCCTCTCCTGGGGTGCCGGGGATGGAACTCTAAGCTCCTCTATCTTCTGCTCAGGTAGCCCCCAAACTTCCTCATCAACCAAACTCCTATGTTTCTGTGGACTGGGACTAGGGGTTCCTGACTCTTCCCCCAATATCCTCTGCTCCTCTGGCTCCAAGGCAACCCCTTCCTTCCCCAGAATCCTTCTCTCTGGAACTGCTTCCTCCTCCTCTCCCAGAATTCTTTGGTCTGCCTCCTGGCCAGATGAGCAGGACTGCTCTTCTCTAGGGGTGCCTGTGTTAGGTGGTCCCAGAGCCCCAGGAATGGGGAGCGGGAGGCCCAGGGGACGCTGGCCTGCACGTACTTTGAGGCTCTTGGGCTGCTGGCGAACCTGGGCCGCATGCTTCTGCCGCAACTCTTGCTCACGCCGCTTATTGTACTCCAGCTGGTTGCCCAGCTCCGTCTGGTGCTGCAGGCGGGTGAGCTCAGCCCGTGTGCGCTGTACAGCCTGGAGCTGCCGGAGCTCCAGCTCCCGTGTGGCCTCATGCTGCCGTAGCAGCAATGCACACTCCAAGTCCTTCTGTGTCTGTTTCTTGTTCAAGTCCTGAGGCAAAAGGGAGGCAGGGCCCAGAAACTGGTCAGAAAGCCTTGTTGGTGTCAAGGAAGTGAGAGGCCCAGGACTCCTTGGCAGAGGGAGCCGAGGGTGGGGAGATGAGGGGTGTAGATGAGAGGTGTAAGGGAGCCAAGCTCCTAGCTGGCCTGGGAACTCTAGCAGGGTCTAGTGGGCACGAGAAGCGAAAGAGGTGTTGAAGAGAAGCCGAGCTGTGACACGAATGAGGGCAGATGGGAAAGACAACCACAAGTGAGGCAAATGGAAAAGGGTAGGTGCCTGGGATCTGGGAGGGGAACAGGGAGGGGGTGGCCTACCTCTCGAAGCAGGTCCTGGTCCAGGCTGTGACGAGCCAGCAGCATCTTGCGCTTGTACTGGCGACACTGCAGCTCAAAGTACTGGCGCTGCCGCCGCAGCAGTCCAGCCTCCTCCTCCGCCTGGCACTGCTGTAGCTGCTCCTTCTGCCGCAAAAGCCACTCAGCCTTCTCCCGCTTGGGTGTGCTGGGGTTCTCCTGGAGCTCCTAGGAAAGGGCAGCAGGAGAGCAAGGAGGTCAGGGCCCGCCTCACCCTCCATCAACCCCACCCACTGCTGCAGTCCTATCCCACCTCCTTCAGCTGCTCCTTCCGAAGTTTGTAGGTTCGCTTCTGCGCCTCCAGCAGGGCAGCCAGCTCCTTCTTCTGCTGCCCGAGGATGTGCTGCTGGAACTTACGCTCCTCAGCCTGGGCAGCTCGCGCCTCCTTCTCACCGATAGCCTGGTGCCGCCTTGACAGCTTTTCGGCCTCAGCCCCAAAGCCAGCCCGCTGCGCCTCGAGCTCCCGCTGCAGCCGCGCACTGTGCTCCTCACGCTCGCCCCTCAACCTCGACTCCAACGCCAGCAGCTGTTTCTGGTGCTGTCGTCGCATCCGCTTATAGCCACTCAGCTGCTCCCGCAGGGCTGAGTCCTGCTCATGCTCCTGGATCTGACGGCTGACCTGGGGGCGGGAGAAAGGATGAGAAGTGGGGCGCAGCCCTGGCCCCCATTTTATTAACACACATAGTCTTCGTGCTCTATGGGGGAAGAATGTGAGTGTTAGCCTTATGGGTTTAATTCTCATTTGATATCTTCCTCACGCTTAACCTCTCTGAGCCTGCCACCTCAACTGGATCATGGAGATATCTCCTTCAGAGGTTGGTGAGACTGAATGAAACAAGAAAAGGTGCTGAGCACCGCGTTTTGCATAAAAGTAGGAACAATTCAGATTAATTCAAAAGAATGAAAGAATCAGACAGACCTGGGACCAGATCCCAGCTCTGTCACTTACTAACCATGTGACCTCAAGCAAGTTAATGCTGCTAAGCCTTAGCTCTATTAAATGGGACAATAACACCTCCACACAGGGGGCTGGGGAGATTAACTTTGATACCTATGTAATAGTGTCTAGAACACTCTGCACCAGTAAGTGATGGTTCCTTCCCCTTCAGCAAACACTGAAGACCCTTTACAGCTCAGATACGGAGCCAGAATATGGACCATGGGACACTGGAATAACAAGAACACTGGGCCTGGATGTCTTCATCTGAAGTTTGAGCTCAGATCCCACTGTCAAGGGGCTATGTCAATGTACCCCAAACTAGTCCAGGTGGCCAAACCCCTGGTGATCACAGACCTCTCTACACAGTACCACAAAGCACCAAGCATCACAGGGTCTGAAGAGTTGTCCTAAAAGAACAACAGCCATAAGCAGAGGCTACAAGAACATACTAGACCAACCAGTGGCCTCCAAGGGGACCATCGAAGCTTACAGCTGAACAGGAATGTAATCTAAAAGTTTATTAAAAGTATGGATGAAAAACTATGTTTTAGGAAAAGTATACCCCTTTTCCTATGAACTGAGAAAAACATCGCTGTGACTTTAAGAGAGGACCAAGGTCCTGGTTACAGAATTTGGGAAGCACCAAAGGTAGCCCCCCCTGAGTCACAGCTGTTTCATCTCACCAATGGGATCATACCCTCACCCTCCCAGAAGAGCTGGAAGGATTAAATACAGGGATGTGTGTGGGCCTGAAAGCCAAGTACTGGCACAGGCAGGTACCTGTACACCATCTCTGCCCTCTAGGGGCACAGAATCCAGCAAACCTGTCATCATGCTGTTCAGGAGTACCACAGCACAGGATATGAAGCACCTGGCTGGCCAGGAGCCTGGGAAGGCATGCCAGGAGATGCTATTTAAGTCCAGCCACAAAAATGGAGTACGAGCTGGGCAATGTGACCAAAATAGTCTATTGGGAGAAGGGAGGGGAGAGGGGAGGGTTTAGGTGAGATGGTCGAGGTGAGAAGGCAAGAGACAGCAACACAAAGTGAGGGTGGAATCTGGACTTAATCATCTGCCACAGGGAGAAAGTCATTTCTGGACTTAGATAGTCTGGGGCATCCAGGATGGCTGCACTTACCAGGGAGGCAGTACGGATGGTGGCAAAATGGTCCCGGTTGCGGCAGTAGGCCCGTCGGCGGGCAGAAGAGGTGGTGGATGTGGGAGCCGGGGCTGCAGGTGGCTGGAGAGGGCCTGGGGTCATCTCTGGCTGGTAGGGGTCATCATAGAGGTTGTCAGAGCCCTAGAGGAAGGGAAGGTGGAAGGAATGCCCAAGGCTCAGAGGTCAATGGGCCCACAGGGAGTCCCCTGGAGACCCAGGCAGACTTAGAGAAGGAGCAGTCACACATGGGAGGGAGAGCAGGGAACCAAGGTGATTCCTGAGAAGGGGAGCTGGGGCTCGGCCCTGCCGCTGTCAGGCCTACTCAGGGTGAGCTGCATACCGGCAGCCGGTGGATGATGGAGCTGTGGGAGGTGACTGTGTGCTCGCCCTCCTGCATCATGGCCATCTCCCGGGCTTCAGGGCCTTCTTCCTCCTCCTCCTCCTCCTCCTCCTCCTCTTCCTCCTCCTCATTGTCAGAGGCATCTGCTAGGCTGTTGACTGAACTGCTCTGGCTGGAGGCGCTGATGGACATGCTGGGCACTGAATGGCTACTCTCTAGACTGGTCAGCGTCCCGGCCCGGTGCATGTAGGGCTCTGCCTCCTGTGGACAGGACACAGGCTGTTGGGCAGGGAAGGGGAAGGACAAGGGATGTGCATACGGAGGTAGCACAAAGAGACAGGGGGTATGGAGAAGGGTGGGGAGGGGCGTCAAGCAACCGCTAGGAGGCAAGCACAACACGGTGGTGAAGAAGGGTGGCAGGGCAAGCCGGGTCACCTCCTCCTCCTCTGGGGCCTCAGCGCCAGGGCCATTGGGCGCCTCTTGGAACAGTATCTTCTTCATTTTGCGGTACTGCAGATTGTCCAGCTCCCGAACAGCATCCTTGGTCCTCTGGATTAAGTCCATGATGACTGTGGGTGGCCGCTCCCGGAGCACAAAGCGGTGCTGGGGGAAGAGAGCACTGAGGCCTGCCGCCAAGCACCTCCCGCATCCCAATATCCCGTGGATCTTGGCATTCCCTCTGGCCTGAGGCACTCCCCTGGGGCCCATGCCCACCACAGGTTGATGCTGGCCTTGTCCCAACCCCTCCTCCCACATTAATTTTTACCACCCCGTCTCTACTCCCCACACAGTCTCTTGTTCCTCCAGGCATGGCTGACAGGCAAGAACAGCCAGGAGATCTGGATTCTAGTCCAGGTCTTCTATCAAAGTGCTCTGTGCCCCTGGACACGTCATGAGGCCTCTCTGGGCCTCATAAAGCATCCCACAATTATAAAACAAGTAGGTCAGCGTAGACAATCTAAGTCAGTTCCCAACTAGGGGTCCTTAGGCCCCTATGGATCTCTGAAGGGAATGGGGGCCCCTCTACTTTTGATAACTCAAAAAACCCCTAAGGGAAATCATACATTTCCCCACGACAAGGCTACACAGGCTTTTGGCTTGAATTACATGAGATTGGTGTGGCAACCCTGGCTATTGCACACTGGCCAGAAATTCTGGCTGGCAATTATATCTATCTTTGATTAATAAAGACGGGAAAACAAATGATTACTTAATAAATAAAGGCAATCTGGTAGACAAAACCTTGCAAAACAGAGTCCACTGGGCACTGGGGATGGGGGTGGGAATTCATAAATGAAGTTCTCAGTGGAGGAAGAATCAGGACTCACTAATTTCACTGAGGGGTTTCTGTGGCTCCAACAAGCTACAGTTGTAGGAGAATGCTAGGCCAGTGAGCCCTCACCTTCAGAAGAACCTCTGAGGTTGGTCTGTCTTGAGGGATTTTCTGAAGGCAGGAGTCGACAAAATTCCGGAAGTACTCAGACCTAGAAGTCACAGCAGGGGAAGGGTGGGGAGGGCGTGAGCCAGGCAGCCTTACCCGTATGGCCTAACCCCTGGGCCCAGGAATCCCAGTCCTCACCAGTGTCCTGACTGGAGCACGGGGGACTCGTTCTGTGCAATGTGGTATAAGGCACTCATCGCATTCATGTTAAACAGCGGTGGTTTCCGTTCCGCTACAGAGAAAGGTCAAGGGGGAGAAGGTGAGAGGTGGCAGGTGGGCAGAGGAGACTGGAATGGAAATCAGAAGACTTGGGCTCACACCCCAGCTCCCTGACTTCCTCACTCCATGACCCTGAGCAATTCCCATAATCTCAATTAATCCTTCCTCTGTAAGACGCAGCACGCATCCTCTCCACTGCACATGGGTGGAATAGGTATCAAAGAAAATAACACATGCAAAAGCACGAATGAAGGCAGAAGAAAGCACATTCAGTTGCCGACCCAACTAATATTTATTAGGTGCCAAATCAGAGCAAAAAACTCGCTTAAGTATTACGGGAAAGATGAAAAGCAATAGACAGGCCCTGTCCTCAAGGAACTTCCAGTCTAATAGGGAAGATTAAATAGGATTGAACAAATAGCATCAAGTTCAAAGTGCTAATTGGCACAAGAGGAAAACAGGTAAATGGCTGGGAAGCTGGGTGTGTGCTGGGACTTCAAACTGGTACATTCGCAGGGGATTCAGGGAAGCTATTTTGGAAAAAGGGATATTGGATGCAGGCCTCAGATCAGAAGTCACAAACTAGAAGCCCCTTGTGGCCCAGACAAATGCTTTGTGTTGGTTTTGGTTTTTGCCTAAACAGTGATTTTTAAATTCTGATAATAATAATGAAATAATAACCTAAATTTCCAGTTTCTCTTAAAAACTTAGATCTGGTGGAATGGAGCCTACATTCCTGCATAACAATGGGCTGGAGCTAAGCAACAGCTGCCCTCTTCAGGTGGGAACAGCAACCTCCGGTTTGCTGTAGTCTCCTCCATATTGCTTCCCTGATACTGACTGTCCATTGCCATTTATAATAAAGATTGATGGGTTTTTTCAATAGTAGAGAAATAGTTCCCTGCACCCATGTCTCTGCCAAAAACTAGGAATAAAATGGACAGCTCTAGATTTTTCTTATACCTGGCCTGCTTCACATATTTCCATCGCCTATCTGGTCATGGCCTTAAATGGTAAATGTAGACATGTGTAGATGGAGGGAAAGGCAAGTCCAAATCTCCAACCTTGGGCACAGGAAACAATACAAACAAAGGTAATTAAGAGAAAAATTCAGAACTTGTTAAGAGGAAAGCCAGCCTTTAGGAAGCAGAGCCTTTAGCTTGGTGGAAACAAGGATGGGGATGGCTTCAGTCTTGAAGGCAATGGGGAGCCACTGACAGCTCTGAGGAGAAGAGAAAACAACAGCACATCTCTCTGATGTAAAAGAGACTGGAAGGAAGAAGAGACTGGCAGTGGGAGAGATCACTGCAGGAAATTGTTGGTAAGAGTAACTGATAACATCTCTTTCTTGGGCAACTATTTTGTGCCTGGCACCGTGTTGGGGGCTTTACAAACATTATCTCACTAAAACAGTTGTTTCAATAGCATTGGCTGGCAGAGATGAGAACCTCAACATGGCTTCAAGACCTCGTGAACTCACTGAGCCTAACTCTCTGGCCTTATCACTCACTGTTCTTCGTTAACACACGCAATATTCCAAACAACTGAGGCTAGTCTCAGCTCCCCAGGCATGCTCCTCTGTCTGGAATACTTTTCCCTGCAGTCTTTCAAAGCTACCTATTTATTTGTCTTGTGGTTGTTTAGACATCTCTGCTACAAGGAGACCTTCCTCAGCCCCTAACTAGGTCAAATACCTTGTTTTTTGGTTGTACTGCTCCCATATCTTCTCCATTCAGCTTTTCTTACATTGAAAGAAAACATGCCTATTTCCTCAACTTGAATGTAAGCTCCAAGAGGGCAAGAACCTCATTCACTGCTCTACCCCCAGAACCTACTAGCACAGTGCATGGCACACAGTGGGCACCCAAAAAAGATTTAGAACTAGAGTAGTGGACAAGAAAAGATGAATGTTATGAAATCTTTAGGTTTAAGAAATGGCAGGATTTGACAGCTGCCTGTACTGGGGATCAAGGGTAGACTCAAAATGGACAGATGCTTGGAGGCCTCAGAGGATGGGATGGTGTGGGGATAGTAAGAAAAAGAGAAAGGAGTGGAGAGAAAAGAGGATAAGGAGCCAAGAGGAGAATGTCCTTACCCAGCTCGATGCAGGTTATGCCCAAGGACCAGACATCCACCTTGCCATCATACTGCCCCTCATCCATTGCCAGGATCACTTCTGGAGCCATCCTGGGAGAATGGTCAGGAGAGAGAGGCTAATCACCCGCCCAGACCCTGCCAACTCCTGCTCCCAACATCCCGGGCGCTCTCTCCATTCACCACCACTCCCACTCACCAGTATGGGGTGCCCACGAAGGAGTTGGCAGGTGCCATGATGGATGCGGAGCCGAAGTCCCCCAGTTTCACCAAGCCTGGCTCTGACAGCAGGATGTTTCCAGCCTTCACATCCCTGCCAAAGGCAAAGCACAAGGATAAGACATGCATCTCAGAAAGGCTGGGCAGGGGCTTTTGCACCAAGTTTCCAAGAAGACTGGAGCCCAGCAGAATGAGGAGTGGTGTAAAGAGCACCCCCTCCCAGCCATTGTCAGTACTGCTTGTACCTATGGATCATGTTGTGGGAGTGCAGATAAGCCAGGCCCTGAAGGGCCCCGTGGGTCACAGCTGCAATCTCCACCTCCTGAAGGGGCTTCTTGTGCACTGGGGAGTAAGGGAAAAACATCAAACTGATGGAGCCCAAGGGTGGGACTGGAACTATCTTCCCTTAACCCTTCCCCTACGGCTTCTCTGTTCTTCTCCCTTCTCCCACTTGTTGGCCAAAGAATCACTTACCTTCTAGAAGGTCAGAAGCTGAGCCCAGGCAATACTCCATCACCAGCTATGGAAGGGTCAAGGGTCAGAGATCAGCAGATCTGGCCACCCCTGGCCTATCTCCCTTGGAGAGAGATCCAAAACAGAGGGCCTCCTTGCCTAGCCTCTACTCAAGCAATGGTCCCAAGGTAATAACAGGGAGAAACGACAACTGGGGAAACGAGAGGGTGGGGGGAAGTCCCTGGAGTCAGGGCCTCCCTTAGAAAGAGCCCAAGACATCACTACCATCTCCATCTGAATCCCATCGTTCAATCTCCAGCTCTCCCAGCCCATGTGGCCCCTTTCAACTGCTAATAGTCTATGTCATTCTTCAGCCTCTCCCTCTGGACACACAGTGCTGCTTATGAGTTTGTCTGAGGACTGCAGAGGTTGGGAAAGATTTCCTCCTTCCCATGATCTGCCCAACAACACCCTGAACAGGGCCCACCTAAGAGACTAGACCAGGATAAGGATGGGCCTGAGTACTGAGTACAAAGATCAGGGCAGAGTCAGGGGGCCAGCTCACCCAAGCCGTGTGCTCCCTCAGGTAACAGCCCCGGTACTGAATGGTATTGGGATGCCGGAGCTTCTGTAGGAACCGCACCTCCTTGATGATGTCCTGCCATTTCTGAGAAGGTCAGGGGAGGAGAGGCTTACTTAGCCTGCATCTTGAGCCTGGGGTCCCCTGCCTCCTACCAGTCTGTCAAGCCTGACCTACCTCATTTGACTGCTTCCCACTGTAGGACATCTTCTTGATGGCCACCACCTCACTATTCCGGACATCCCGGGCCTAGAGGACCAGACCAGAAGGTAGTGAAGGCCCCCAGTGAGCACTGGGTAGCAGGAAGACTTGCTGGCCCAGCAGGAGAGGGCAGGAAAGCCTGGTGTGGTGGAATAGTGTACAGGGCTGTTTGGAGGTCCACAGCGGGAAGACAGTCCCTGCCCCACCCTCCCAAGCCTCAACTCACAAAGTACACAGCTCCAAAGCTGCCATGGCCAATTTCCCGGAGGTCAGAGAAGAGCTTTTCCGGGTCATCCTTGAAGAAGAGCTCAGCCACATCAGGGTCCTTCAGGCTCCCGGCCCGGCCCCCAGCTGGCATGGTGGCCCCTGGGGGCCCTGAGAGTGGGGCTTAACCTGGTGAAAAGATGGGACTCTTAGAACAAAGATGGGGCCCTCAGAGAGAGAAAGGGCCCCTCCTCCCCTAGTTCCGATGAGGGGGAGGCACTACCAAGGAAGGGCAGGGGGAGATTAGGAACAATATCAAAGCTCAAAAAAAACGAAAAAAGAAAAATGAAGTTGCCCTGGCAACGACTGCACTAGGGCCGGGTCCCTGGAGTCCCTAAAACTAAAGGAAGACTGGGAGCTCAGCATCCTCACCAACCCCTCAGCCCTCAACAAGTTCCACTTCCCTACAGCCCCTAAATCTCACCTCAAGAATAAAAGATTCTGCCTCCCAGCCAGAACCCCAGATCCCCAAGTGTCCTGTCCCACAAGTCCCACGCCCCAAATATTTCCAGGTACCTTCCTGTTCCCCTTGGTGTTGAGGCCCCCTCCTCCCTCAACCTCTCACACTCTGGAAGAGAGCAGGAAACAGCCAAGGCCGGAGGCAGTGGAAATCCGGCCATTGTTACAAGTGGGTACTGGCCCACAGGGGCCAGGAGACTCGCTCTCAAAAAGGGCTAGGGACACTGTGGCAAGCGGGAGATCGAGAATGGGAAGGACAGGGATAGAAATGGTGTCTGGCTCTGGGGGCCTGCGATCTGGGCTGCCTTACTTGTCCAGTCCAATGGCACACGCAACACACACAGGTACAGGACATTTGCAGTACAAAGAACATTTATTAAGCATATACAGTAAGCACCTTACATGCATTATCTCTCATTCAATCCTCACCACAACCTTATGAGGTGTTACTATTACCCCTATTTTACAGATGAGGAAAGGCACTCAGAGGGGTTAAGTGACTTGCCCAAAGCTGGTCCTCTACCACTATGCTTTCAAAATAGCCCTATGAAACAAGCAGGGCAGGATCAGGATCACCATTTCATGGATGAGATCGCTGAGGCATAGAAAGGAAGGACTTCTCCAAGGTCAGAGAACAGGATCTTCTCCTCTCCAGTCAGGCCTGTGTACTCATTACTCTCTCAACAACGCACCCCAAGCTCAGCCCCCTCCTCTAGGAAGCCTCCCCTGACTACCCCAAGCCCTTGGGGGGAAGAACTCCTAGAGCACCCTGCCAGAAATGTACTGAAAACTCCAGCAGTACATCAGAGCCAAGACCTCCTGAGGGGATTCCAGGCCAAACTCCTGGATAAGCACTTGTTGGAATTTAGGCACAAAGGAGTTTTTCAGCAGAGCTCAACTCCCAGGGCAGAGTTCTAGCTCCTTAAAAGCACCTAACAATTTAGCATGTAATTATATTCTGCCACACATTGTTTCCTGTTGTGTTGTTAATTTTGTCTCCTCAGCCCCACTGGAAGCTGGAGGGCAAGGAGTAAGCCTGACTCTCTGGTGGGCCCCCAGGGTGCAGAGGGCTCAGAATAGCCTAGGAGATTGATTGATTGCCCTCAGCCCAGCCCCAAGCAGCTCCCAGGCCGCTCAAAGCAGGCCCCTTTCTCCATTCTTCTGCCAGCAACCCTGCCAAGCACCCCTCACCCCCACCACACACCCACACACAAAGGCAGGTGCTCACAGCTTGCCAAAGGAATCTTCTTGACCTCTTTACCTGCACCCAACCAAGAATGCCAACTGAGGACCCCAGGTCACATATAAGAGATGCCAGCAAAACATCACAAGGGGCCTCTTCCTCAAACACCAAACATCTGAGTGATTACCAAGGTCTGTGCTAAATCATAACCACCTTCTAAAATGGACAACGTTACCTCCATTCTACAGACGAGGAAACCCAAGCCTGTCCGCCCTAAGCTTCACTACCAGTGCATTTCATCTGCAATATACAGCAACAAGGCTTTGAGTAAGTTCCTTACACTTGGTCTTCTCTTCAGTAAAACGGATTACAGCGTGGAGCTGTTGTGAAATTTTTAATGAGATCTCGTACTTAGGAACACTATGCAGACACTCAGCATATGGATTTTTCCTTCCCTGCCTCCAGAGTCGCCACGACAAGGTTTTAATACTTTGGGGATCATCCTACCCCCCGGCAGCTTGGCTTTAACTGTTAAGAGACACCACTATCATTTGTCACAAGAGATGGCCCTCTCAGGAACCCAGGCCAAAGACTGGGATGAGGGTAAAGATGAAGGTCACAGTGGAGAGAAAAATCCATGAGGCAGAAGGCAGGGGCCAGAGCCTCCCATCAGGAAAAGCTTCTGAGTATAGGCCTCCTAAAAAGGAAGCTCTTCTCTCTCCCATTCTTAAATCTCACCCCAATCCATTCTCTTCTGGACCCATGGCTAAACCTAGGCACAGAAGAAAAGAGATGACAAGATACAGGTATGGAACACAGGTAAGACTTGTTCAAGGACCTGGGTTCCAATCCTATTCTGCTGCTGTGTGACCTTGGGCAACCTCTCTGGGCCTCAATAGCCTCAACTGTAAAATGGGAAGAAGGCAGTAAAAGAGCCCCCTCACCAGATAATGAGGGGGGAGATGAATGAGAGAATGGATGTAGAGCACTTTGTAAATGATAAATCGCTTGACAAATTAGATTACTTATACCATCACAGCAAGAGGCTGGAAGGTAACAATAGTTGGGGGAAATACTGCCAAGCACCCCTAAACACAAATGCACATATACACTTCCTTGAAAGGACAAGAAACCCAAGCAGACCATGCCTAAAAAACAGATAAGCAGACCCACCATGGGGACCAGAGGCATGGGAATTAACACCCCAGAGGAAAGAGAGTTACAATCATGAAGGGGTAGCTGTGAGGGGCAAAGTGAACAGGGAGAAAACCAGAAGGGTGCAAATCCATCTGATTAGCTCAAGCACCTTAGGGTGTGACCCCCGTGACATCAGAGACCCTGTCACCTGAGGTCCCTCATCAACCAGACATAATGAAGGGAAAAGGAAGGGGAAGAGGGTGGCAGCAGAAGGCAAGGCTAGCCAGAGGCTGACCACTGGCCCAGCTAGGCTTCCCCATCCTGAGGAGAGAGCCTACCCAGGCCCAGCTTCCCAGAAAGCAGCACCCTCTCTTCTCAAGCTAGACACAGGGACCCGCGCCCCTGCAGCCCGTGTCTCACCTGGTAGGGGTCACTATGGTGCCCCAGCGCCTCCGCCTCCTCCTGGGGTCCTCCAGCGGCTCTGCCAAGCAGGGAGAGGGGCAAGGAGACCTTTCCCCTTGCCACCTCTTCCTCGGCTTTCGCCCTTCCTAAGGGGCGGGCCCGGGAAGCCTCCCCTGGAGGGGAGGGGGTGACAACCTGATCTGACCTCGCGGTCCAGTCCTCCTTTTCCTCGAGGGCGACAGTTGCTGAGTCCCGGATTTCTGATTGTGGGGTCTTAACTCCAGATATTTGAACAGGGGGAGGCCGAATCTGATATTTGAACTCGTGGGGAATGAACCCCGGATACTGGTGCACGCAGGGTCCTGAACCCCAGATATTTGAAACCCTGTGAAACAGAGCCCCAGGTTTAGAGAGGTTGGGACCCGAGTCCCGGATATCTGGAATCTCAGGGGCTGAGACCCGGATATTTGAGAAGCGTGGGGTCAGGCCCGGAAATTCGGGACCGAAGGGACTGAGCCCCAGGTGTTCGGCCACCGACAGGGGGCCTACCCCGAGGACGTCCGACCGCACGGCCCCTCTCACGCCGGGGTCCGAGGGTGACAGCCCCCACTCCCGCCCCGGCCCCCTCCCTTTCCCCTTCTCTTTCCCGAGGACAGCTGAAAGACTGTAGCTAAGGGCGGTCCCCGTGCCCTCTCCCCCTCTCCTCTTCTCAGTCTCAGGCTCTCCGCACCACAGCCCCGGTCTCGTCCCAGTCTCCCTCTCCCTCTTCCTCCCAATTCCAAGATGGAGACCGGGCGGGAGCGCGCAGGCGCGGTATGGACGCCGGGCCAAGGGGGCGGGGCCCTAAAGGAAACAGCCCCGCCCCTCTCTCCTTAAGGATGCGGCCAGAGAGCTGGGCAGCAACCCAGCCAGAGTGCGCGCGCGCCCCGCCACGCGGACCCTGGGTGGGAGGAGGTGGGGAGCAGGGCTAGTCTTGGAGAAGGAGGAGCCCAGCGCGCTGTCCGACAACTGGTGGTGGAAAGGGCTGCAGCGCATGCGCTCGCCCCGCCTTAGCGCGGAGCCCAAGCTTGTTGCTAGGGGAAGCTTTGAGGGGGCGCGGGTGGAAGGAAATAAGAAGCCGTGATCTGCGCCTGCGTGCAGGGTAGAGGTTGGGAGGGGTAAGGAAAGACTGCTGCTGGGCGCGGAAAAGGCGGGAAAACGGACTGTCCTGGTTAGTAACTATCCAGCCTGGTCGTGGGCTCCCAAGTTCGAGGAATCTTTGCTGAGAAAACTCAATCTGTCATATCCCTTCAGGAGACTGAGGCCCTTCACAGCAGCATGACCTGCACAAGGTCACAATGCATTTATGTCAAAGCATTTCCATGACCATACCCAAGAGCTGCAGTAACCTTATGCCCTATACCAACCCAAACTAAAGAGTCAACAAGGAAAAATCCCCTAAACCTCCCGAGACTCTCTACCTTAAAATTCCCACCTCAATCCAATCCCCAATAAACACCCTGGGAAACACTGGGCAAAAAAACCTTTTATTTCCCCCACATTCCAGCTCTCCACTTTTGTAATATCTCTTCCAACTCAGAATCAAGGCCCAAGAAGTTGATTCACACCTGGAGAGAAACAAAATAAAAAAACAGGGCAGGTCAGAGGGCCTTTGGAGGAAGCTCTGGTATGGCTGCAGAAATTGGGGAAGGAGCAGAGGAAGTGACAACTAGAGATAGGTACAGGCACTTATTCCAACTGAGATGGCCTCAGGATCCCAGGATCTGCCAGGAGCCAGAAAGCCTTCCTTTCCCAGTCTGCTCAGGTCTAAGAAAGGCTAAGAGGGTTCCACCTTTTCCCAACCCAAGTAGGTGGTTGGAGCAGTCAGGCCTAGCCCTAAGCAATATAAGCAAAGTTGACCTTGAGGGTCCAGCTCCTCTGGTCAGCACCTTCCCTGGGTCTGAGCTGTTTCCTCTTCTCCCACAGTTATTTCCTAGGGCACAGCAGCCAGCTGAAGCTGAGAACAGTTTAAGAGCTGGGTGCACAATATATGACTCTCGAATTATATGAGACTCAACTGAAAGGGTGAGATTTTTTAAAGAACTTTTTTTTTTTTTTAACCTTAATGAGCTGATGGACTAACCAGTTAGCCAATATGTCCTACCCCCACTTTGGAGGCTGTGTCCCTGCAAAGATCCTGCTAGCAGAATCAACTTTTTCTAATGCAATGATGGCTAATGTAAAAGATCAGGTGCATATGAAGTGCTTGGGCACATAGTGTGTGTCCAGTAAAAGGGCATCATCAATCCTTTTGAGCAGTTCAAGATGAATTTTACAAAATTGCATCATAAAACTGGGTATCAGAATTTCAGGACAAAAGCAAGACACACATGCTTCATATCCAGGACACATCATCAAATTTGAACCCCCTTAATTCACTGCTGTTGCCAAAAAGCTTGGATGTGAACTACAGCTATGGATGAATCTTAAAATCAGAATGTTAACTGAAAGAAGTAGTCGCAAAAGAATATGTATGATTCCACATATATAAAATACAAAAATAAGTAAAACCAAATCATATTGTTTAAGAAAAGCTCTGTCTCAGTTACAACTGCCACTCACACCCCATCCCCTATTCCCACAGGACTGAATCAGAGAACCTTACCTGAGAACGAGACGGGAACTAGGCCAGTGCCCTCAGAACCGGGTTCTAGACCAGTGGGACTCCCGGCGTGGGTGGAAGCACACAGCAGTGAGACAGCAGAGAAGGCCACAGAAGAGAAGCAGGAAGGAGCCCAAAACCAGCAGCCTAGAGCCACACAGAGCCAGCTCCTCCTAGGGGTGGGGACAGGAAGGGGAGGAGGAATGATGGAGAGAGAAGGGACTGTGGAGAATCTTCCCTTGGGAAGATATCTTAGATATCCCCAGCCCAAGAGCTATAGAGAGAAGCCTCCATGGGGGAGAAGGGCTCTCCACATCCAGGGAGCAACTAAAATTGGGAAAATTCTATTCTTATTTTCATGCAAGCTAACATTTGTCTCAATGGTCTACAAACCGCTTTCTTGCCCAAACATTTAAACTGAACCCCTATAATGACTCCAGGAGATAGGAAAGTTCACTATTGTCTACATTTTGAAATGTGCAAGCAGGGCCAGGTCTGGAAACCAAGGTCTCTGATTCCAAGCTCCCAGGTCATGCTCCTCACCAGGGTCTTTGCAAATGTGAGGGAACAGTATGAAGCAGCCTCCTAACTGGTCTCTCTCCTACACTTAGCCAGTCTTGTCCACCCAGCACCAGTGACTCCCATGGCCTGCAGTATCAAGTCACAGCATCTTAGCCAGGCCTCACGGTGCCTCATGACCTGGCCCCTGCTTCTCTTTTGTCTCTTCTTCTATGTCATGCCTAGGCCCTCGTCGTGGAGTGCTCCTGAAGCCTGAACACTTTTCAATCCCTAGGCCTGTGCTCATGCTGGTCCCTTTGCCTGGAATGTATCTCCACTCTCCTGAACCGCCTCTACTGCATTCCTGCCCATGTCTTCCTCATTCTTCAAGGATCATCATCCTGACAGAGCAGAATGAGCCTGGGACTTGGAAGTCAGAAGTCTGTAAGTTGCAATCCTGGCTCTGCCACTTAACCAGTTGTGTGGCCTGGGGCAATTCACTCCCTCTAAGTCTGTTTCCTCATCTGTAAAATGAGATAATAACAGCTACCTCATAACAGCCTTAAAAAGGCTATTTTAAGATCAAATGAGGTAATGAAACTGAAAGCACTTAGTAAGGTATAAACTATTGTAAACAATTCCCTTTCTTAAATGCCACCTTCTTGGTGAGGCACTCTCCATAAACGTTCAAGTCAGAGTTAATTGGTCCTTACTCTGTTTGAATAACACTTTGCTCACACCCCGATGATAGCAATTAGCCCATTCTGCCTCTTATTACAGCTTCTGAATTCCTTTGAGGTGAAGATCATGTTTTATTGTATCTAGACAATTGTTAATAGTAATAGCTGTCATTTATCCAATCTCTATTATGTACCAGGCGCTTTACATTCATTCTCATTTATCCTTATTTGTTGGTATTAGGAGAGACCATCATGTTTTATTTTACAGCTGAGGAAGCTGAGTTTCAGAGAGGCCCACATGCTTGCTCAAGGTCACAGAACCTGAGGCAGGATTATAAAGCCTGTGCTTTTCTACTAGGTAAAATTGCGTCCAGAAGCCATCAAGACACAGCATTCAGCATGGCAGTTTATGAAACCCCAACAATCTGAGGCTCTTACGGAGGTGAGCAACTTGGTGAGCACAAGACCTTCGTGGCTCCAGACACTGACACACTCCTCAGCCATCCTAGGGCTCAGGGTGGCATTTCCTGCTCCCTCTTCCGAGCAGGACATGGGTGGCTGGCTGGAGGGCAGGATTCCTGGAGCAGCACTAAAATACAGGCAGGTTCCTGGGGTCCTTTCTGTGGTCACCCTGGCTGTAATGAGGACCAGCTCTCCTGCAGAAGATCCTATGAGAGGCACAGGGGAGGAGATGGAAGAAAATGTAGGGTGGGATGGGAGTCATCAATCTTTAGACAGCTAGTCACTTATGTAGGCTTCCTACTGTACCAGGTATTTTGGCATTGATTCTATTCAGTAAAGTCCTCTAATACCATCATTTGCATCACTGAGAAATGAAAATAGCTGTGTACCGATATAAATAAAAATTAATTTAAATTAGCTCACAAGCAATAAAACAATCATACCAATACTTGGAAAGCTGCAGCAAAACTGGGGTAAATACACATGGCTGATGTCAATTTGTATAAACTAGTTCCTTCTTTTTAAGAAAGCAGTTTTCCACTACTACCCAAATCCATTAAAAGGTTCACATACCATTTCAAATTAGTGGGAAAAGGATGGCCTACTCAGTCAATGGCCTTGGGACAATTTCCATTGGGGAAAAAAAAGTCAGACTCTTGCCTCACACTATAAAGTCCAGATGTATTAAAGACCTATGCAAATAAACTAAAACAAAAACAAAACAAAAACCTAAGCAAGTATTAAAACAAAATACAAATATTTTCTAACTTTAAAGTGGGAAAGAAAGGCCTTCCAAAAAAAGACACAAAACCTAAAAGACCGAGTAGAGGACAAGAGCAATAAATTTCATTAAAAACTAAGAGCAATGAAAGATAAGTTCTATCTTATCTTAAACTATACAATGAAAGATAAGTTAAAAAAAAGTCACAGAATGGCTGAAAATACCTATAACATACTTAACTGGCAAAAGGGTTTACTATCCAGAATGTATAAAGATCTTCTAAAAAAATTCAGAAGATAAAGACAAATAACTTAAAAGAAAAATAAGTAAAGGATATGAATAGGAAATTCAGAGAAGACATGAAAATGGCCAATAAACCTATAAGAAGATGCTCAACCTCACTAGCAATCAGGAGAAAGTAAATTTAAAACAATCAGGTAATTCCTTAGACCATTAAATTGGTAAAAATTAAAAAGACTGACAATAACAAGAGTTGTTGAAATGTGGAGAAATGGGCGCTCTCCACTGGTGACACTTTTAGAAAACAATTTGGCTGTTTCTGTTGCAATTTTACTATTTATTTATTTATTTTATTATTATTATTTTTTTTTTTGCGGTACGCGGGCCTCTCACTGTTGTGGCCTCTCCTGTTGCGGAGCACAGGCTCTGGACGCGCAGGCTCAGCGGCCATGGCTCACGGGCCCAGCCGCTCCACGGCACGTGGGATCCTCCCGGACCGGGGCACGAACCTGTGTCCCCTGCATCGGCAGGCAGACTCTCAACCACTGCGCCACCAGGGAAGCCCCCTGTTGCAATTTTA
Organism: Orcinus orca; assembly: GCF_937001465.1. NCBI lineage: Eukaryota > Metazoa > Chordata > Mammalia > Artiodactyla > Delphinidae > Orcinus > Orcinus orca. The sequence continues at coordinate 71,727,648 of NC_064574.1, forward strand.
AATGAAGACAGAGAAGGACTAAGAGGATGCCCACCAAACTGTGGACTCTGCAGAGAAGGTAAGGAGGACTTTTACATTTGCTTTGTACACTTCTGTGTAGCCTGAATCCACAATAAAATGAATTTGTGTATTTAAAAAAAAGGTCCATACTCTCTGACTCAGTAATACCACTTGCAGAAACTAATCCTAAGAAAAAGATTCAAAAGAAAAGTGCAAAGTATACCAAATGTTTATTGTGTTTTCATAAAAAATACCAGAAAATAATAAAAATATTTATCAATAAAGAAAGCATTAACAAATGATGGCCTAACCAATTAACAGATCAATTTACATCCGTTAAAATAATAATGTTCTGGCCATTCAGTAATACAAAAAACACGATGTCATAAAGTGAAAAAAGAAATACAAACCAGTATATACACTATAATTGCAACTGAGAAACATACATGTAAAATTCTGTAAGAGAATTCCCCTTTCTTCTATGTTCCCCTGATCGAATCTGTCACCAAATCCTGTCCATCCCACACTTCTATCGACTCTCTCAAATCAGTCCCCTTCTTTCACACCACTGTCTTAGCTCAGATAAGTCATCTTTTTATCGCAACCACCTCCTAACTGGTCTTTGTGCATCTGGACACATTCCTTCCCGGCAGTCAGCCAACAGAGTATGATCTTTTAAAAAGAATAATAACAAAATTCTATTTTCCTGATCAAACTCTTTGAGTTAGCCAAATGTCCTGGATAAAGCCCAATTACCTTGGCTTGGCACAAGGGACTCTCCATGGGATTCTGCCTGCTTCTTCAGACCCATCTCCTGCCACTCATTCTACACTCCTTCCCCTGCACCAGTCAAACTGAACCCCTGGAAGTTCCTAAATGTGCCATCATAATCCCATCTGCATGCCTTTGCATATGCTCTTCCCTCTGGCTGGAAGGGCACATTCCTAAGCCTCCCTCAAGCCTCAGCTCAAGCCCCATATCCTTGGAAAAGCCTGTCTTCACCATCCCTGCTTGATGGACTTATGAGTACTCTCACTGTACCTTGTGTTCTACTGCACACACTCGAAGGTATTTACTTCTGTTCACATCTGTATCCTTGCTAGATTGTGAGTGACTTGTGGTGAGGATCCACATCTTACCAGATCTCTGTATTCCCCATGCTTGGTACATAGTAGGTGCTCAACAATTACTGATTAGATGATGCAATCATATGTGATTACTTTTTACTTGGTCCAAAAACCTTTGATGTTATTACTTTGTTTCTAACCATGAAGAAGCAGAAACTGACAAGCTGATCCTAAAATTAATATATAAGTTCAAGGGATCTGGAATAACCAAAACAATCTTAAAAAAAAAAAAAAAAGAACAAAGCTGGAGAATTCACATTTTCTAATTTCAAAACTTACTACAAAGCTACAGTGATCAAAACGGTGTTGTACTAGCATAAGCATAGACATGGATCAGTGGAATAGAACTGAGAGTCCAGAAATAAATCCATATGTCTATGGTCGATTGCTTTTCAGTAAGAGTGCAAAGGCTATTCAATGAGGAAAGAATAGTCTTCTCAACAAAACATGCTGGGACAAATGAATAGTACCTGCAAATGAATAAACCTGGACTCCATCCTCATACCATACACAAAAAAATTAACTCAAAATGGATCACAGACCTAACTGGAAGAACTAAAACTATAAAATTCTTAGAAGAAAATACAGGAAAACCTATATTTAGTGACTTTGGGTTAGGCAAAGTCTTCATAGATATAGTACTAAAATCACAAGCAATGACAACAAAAAAAACAGATAAACTGGACTTCATCTAAATTAAAAATGTTTGTGCTTCAAAGCACACCATCAACAAAGTGAAAAGACAACGCAGAGAATGGGAGAGAAAATCTGCAAATCATACATCAGGTAAGAGACCTGGATCTAGAAAGCATAAAAAAAACTCCTGAAACTCAATAATTAAAAGAAAAATTATTCGATGTTTAAAATGGGCAAAGATTCTGAATATACATTTCTCCAAAGAAGATATACAAATGGCCAATAAGCACATGAAAAAATGTTCAATATCATTAGTCATCAAGAAAATGTAAATCAAATGATGCAACCGATAAGGGCTTTTTCCAAAATATACAAACAGCTCATACAACTCAAACCAAAAAACAAACAACACAATCGAAAAATGGGCAGAAGATCTAAATAGACATTTCTCCAAAGAAGACATAAAGATGGCCAATATGCACATCAAAAGATGCTTATCATTGCTAATTATTAGGGAAACGTAAATCAAAACTACAATGAGGTGGTTACCACCTCACGCCATTCAGAGTAGCCATGATTAAAAAGTCTACAAATAACAAATGCTGGAGGAGGCGTAGGGAACACTGCTACACTGTTGGTGGGAATGTAAATTGGTGCAGCCACTATGGAAAACAGTATGGAGGGTCCTTAAAAAACTAAAAATAGAGTTGCCATATGACCCAGCAATCCCACTCCTGGGCAGCATATATCCAGGCAAACCATAATTCAAAAAGATACATGCACCCCTATGTTCACAGCAGCACTATTCACAATAGCCAAGACATGGAAACAAACTAAATACTACTCAGCCATAAAAAAGAATGAAATAATGCCATTTTTCAGCGACATGGATGGACCTAGAGATTATCACACCAAGTGAAGTAAGTCAGAAAGAGAAAGACAAACACCATATGATATCACTTATATGTGGAATCTAAAATACAACACAAATGAACATATCTACGAAACAGAAACAGACTCACAGATATAAAGCACAGACTTGTGGTTTCCAAGGGGAAGGCGGGGTTGGGGAGGGAAGGATTGTGAGTTTGGGATTAGCAGATGCAAACTACAATATTATATATAGGATGGATAAACAATAGGGTCCTACTGTATAGCACAGGGCACTATATTCAATATTCTGTGATAAACCATAATGAAAAAGAACATGAAAAAGAATATATATATGTATAACTGAATCACTTTGCTGTACAGCAGAAATTAACGCAACATTGTAAATCAACTATATTTCAATAAAATTAAAGAAAAAAAGAAAATGCAAATTAGAACCTTAGTTAGGTATCACTTCACACTGACTAGGACAGCTATAGTCAAGAAAACAGGAAATAACCAGTGTTGGTGAGGATGTGAAGAAATTAGAACTCTCATACACTGCTGGTAGGAATATAAAACAGTACAGCCACTTTGGAAAACAGTCTGGCAGTTCTTCAAAAGATTAAACATAGGTACTTCCCTGGTGGTACAGTGGTTAAGAATCTGCCTGCCAATGCAACACAGGTTCGATCCCTGGTCCGGGAAGATCCCCCATGCCGCAGAGTAACTAAGCCCATGCGCCACAACTACTGAGCCTGCGTGCCTAGAGCCCGTGCTCCTCAACAAGAGAAGCAACCGCAATGAGAAGCCCGCGCACCACAATGAAGAGTAGTCCCTGCTCGCTGCAACTAGAGAAAGCCCACGTGCAGCAACGAAGACCCAATGCAGCCAAAAATAAATAAATTAATTAATTAATTTTAAAAAAAAAGATTAAACACAGAGCTACCATATGACCCAGAAATTCCACTCCTAGGTACATACCCAAAAGAAATGAAAACATATGGTAATGCAATAACTTGTACATGAGTGTTCAGAGCAGCATCATTCATAATGGACAAGAAGTGGAAACAATCCAAATGTCAATCAACTGATGAATGGATAAATAAAATGTGGAATATGTGTATAGTGAATGCTCTTCAGCAATAAAAATAAATGAAGTACTAACATATTATACAACATGGATGAACCTTGAAAACATTATGCTAAGTGAAAGAAGCCGGTCACAAAAGACCACATATTATATGAAATGTCTGGAACAGGCAAATCTGCAGAGACAGAAAGTAGTTACTCATTGCCTAGGGCTGGAAGGTTAGGAGAAAAAGGGAAGTGCGTGCTAATGGGAACAGGATTTCTTTGTCAGGTAATGAAAATGGTCTAGAATTGACAGTGGTGCCGGTTGCACACTTTTGTGAATATAAAAAAGCCATTCACTTGTACATTTTAAACAGGTATACTTCATGGCATGTGAGTCTTACCTCAATAAAGCTATTACGTTTTTTACATAAAAAGAACAGGAGAAATTGTCCTGAGTCTATATAATCAGACACATTCCTTTTCTCTTGCTCTCTGATCACGCACACGTACACTTGGCAATACAGAGACCTACTCTCACCTGGCAATATGCGTATGTGTGCCTATGCACACATACACCTATTGACTCATAGGAGAATCTTAGAACAATCGTGTTGGAAAGGACCTCAGAAGTCTAAGAATTCCACCTTTCTCTCCTCCTTCTTCATCTCCACAGTTTTTAGATAAGGAACTTGAGGCCAAATCTCACACAGGAATTAATGGCACCCTCTGACTCACTCTCACTCATCATCTTCCCAGAAGACTCTAAGCAATTTGGGAATGGAGGATGTCTGATTTTTCTGTATCCTTCATAGCACACAGAGCTGTGCTAAGCACATAACAGGCACTAAAGACACTAGTTTAAATAAACAGAACATGTTTCTCTGATATCCCTGAGGAAAAAGAAGGTGCCTCGAACAGAAGCCCCAAGGGATGAAGAGGGTTGAGAAAAAACTTCAGGTCAAATCTTGCCCATCTCATCACACCTCCAAGGATAGAATCAAAGAACCTCAAAGTTGGAAGGGGAGAGAGGAAACATTTATAGAGACCCTACACAGTGGGCACTGTGTTCACTGAAAGTATCTAGTCCTATTACAGCAGAAGTGACTAACGCTCAGAGATGTGCCCAAGGTCACCAGGATGGTGAGGTCAGGGGCAGGGCCCACCTCTGAATGTTCTGATATCCAACCCCACAGTCCTCCTTGGTCTCACCTTTCAATCCCATACGACTACCCTGGACCTGGGCTTGGAATGTCTGGGTCTTGTTCCTGTCTCGATCATCTCCGAAGTTCAAGGTGGTCAGTAAGCCCACGACGTGAGACCCACGCCACTTCCCTTTGACTGTCCCATTCATGGGGCACAGGGTCAGCTGGCCAAAAGATCTCAAGAAGGAGACCCAGTCCTGTGTGCAAAAGGAAGGTGGGGAGAGGTGAGAGGAGATCAGTAGCAAGAGCTGGCCTGCAGGGGAAGGATGAGCCGGAGGGTGAGTACTCACCTGAGGGATGTCAGGGCTGCGCAGGCCAGTCTTGTGGGTGAGGAGGAAGCCACCAAGGCCCAGGCCAGAAAGGCCAAGAAGCAGCAAGATCAAAGTGGCACAGACCAGAGGTGGGTGGTGGGCCAGGCAGAGATGCAGGTTGTGCCCTGCCTGGCAGCTGCCCATGGGGAGCAGAGGGGTCTGGGCCTCCAGGGAGAGCCTGCTGGAGGACAGGAAGGGAGACCTGGACAAGAGCCTGCCAGTAAGAAGGCACTTACCCATTTTACTCAAAGGAAGTGAAAGCACCAAGAAGACAAGGGACTTGGCCAAGGCCACACAGCCAGTTAGCGGCAGAGCCAGGACAAGAACCCAAGGCTCTTGACTCCAAGTGTTCATCTCCAGGCACCACTCAATAAATGTTTGCTGCATTTCATTTCTGAAGTAATCAAGGTGGAAGCAGAGCAGAGCACGCTGTACTGGAAAAAGGAACTCGAAAAGGAGAATTCTCAACGGGAGAGATTCAGGAAGCAACTGTTCTGGGGCTAGGGTTTGGCTGAAGAACAGTTCCAGCTGATAGCCCAGACAAGGGAAGCGTTTGATGAAAAAGAACTCCACTTTGGAGCTAAACTCAATTTGAGTCCTCCTCTGCCACTCACTGGCTATGTGAGAAAAATCAGCGAACCTCTGCGAGCTTAAGAATCTGTGAAATGGGAGTTCTAAGAACATCAAGTAGTGAGGACTAAATGGAGCAGATAAAACAGTTTGCATAGTACTTGGCCTTGCAGGAACTGAACAAATGTCCATTTCCTTTCTATTCCTCTGGGTCATATTGATCTTCAAAACCAGATGAAGCAAGGCAAAAAGACTGTGGGGAAAACTGAGGCTCGGGCACTTTAACAAAGGAGTGGTAGGGCCAAAGTCTGAAACCCGTCTCCAGCTTCCAAGTGGAGTGCGCTTTCCCTGGCGAGAAGCAAGAGCCTGATGAAAAGGAACATCTGGAAGGCAAGATAAACATATGGGATGGGAGAGAAGGAGGGCTCTAGGGAAATGCAGGTGTCACAAACGCACAGCCCTGGCCCTGCCTCCCGTCCCGCAACATCTGTAAAGGGGTAAAAGGTAGGAAGGAGGAGGGTAGAGCCTGAAGGTCGGCGGCTGTTGGTGCACCTAGGCCTCCCCTCCCCCGCAAAGCCCCTCCAGCAGAAACTCAACACCCATATCCCTTCCCGCTGTAGCAGCGTCGAGTCAGCCCGCCGCTCGCTCTCACCGCTCGCAGCCGGGCGGAGGCCGGCGCCCCCCGCGACGTCACGCGAGGAGTCGCGAAGGGGCGGGGTCCGTGCTCCCACCCACCCCACCCTCAGTCTGCGAGATTCGCATGCGCAGTGCCCACGCGAGCGGCCGCCTCGCCCCTCCTGGTCAGGGTGGGGGCGTACCAAGAGGACATCCAACGCAGGGCCGAAGGGGAAAAATAACACCGCGGGAGGTGAGTAAAAGGGAGAGAGGCAAGGGAACTAACCCTAGAGACGTTGTGAAACTGTTAACTCTCCATCCGGAGAGACCATTGGGGCATTTCAACGAGACTCTCGTCGCAGGCAATTTTCTTTTGCTCGTCTCTCACCCGCACCAGTAGCACAGCCCAGCCGCGCCCTGGTTCCGGGTAAGGACTTGGGGTCCGCCCGGAGGCGGGGCTCCGGTCCTAGGACTCTGGCCTTCCGGGCTGGCCTTGGGGTTTGAGTTCCGTTCTTCTCTGCAGTCTAATAGTGTTTAACGTGTACACCTCACGCTTGGTCCCTGGCTTTTGGCGACTCCTTAATGCATAGCTGCCAGGATCCTACATAGATCTGCATAGATCCTACAGCTGCAAGGCTGCTCAATAGAGACCTCTCATTTCACTTCTGCCCGCATTTTAGAGATGAGAACACGAGGTCCATCTTAATCTGAAATAGCAGGACACGTGGAGCCAAGAACTTTGGGTTCAAATCCTGACTCTGTCCCTGCCCCTACATAAGACATAACCGTGCTTTTCTGGGGACTGAGTTTACTCCTTTGTTAAAGGGGATCATCTTATCTATCTCACTTGTTGGATAGGAAGATTAAGAGGTAAAGTGTGGGAAAACATGAACCCAGTGAGCACACAACCAGCACTGGAAAAATGCTGTTTGAAACATAATCTGAGTATTCAATTCTACTGAGGCTTTCTTAAAGCAGAGACCATATCCTTCTGTACAACCACCCAAAATCCTCTCGTATATGGTCAAATGATATTCAACAAGGGTGCCAAGACAATTCAGTGGAGAAAAGCTTGTCTTTGCAACAAATGGTGTTAGGAAAACTGGATATCCACGTGCAAAAGAATGAAGTTATTAAACTCTTACTTTACACCCTATGCAAAAGTTAATTCCAAATGCACGGAAGGGGACTTCCCTGGCGGTCCAGTGGGTAAGATTCCTGGCTTCCACTGTTGGGGGCACCAGTTCCATCCCTGGTCAGGGAACTAAGATCCTAAATGCCGCATGGCCAAAAAAACAACCAAACAAAAAAAACCCCCAAATTCATGGAAGAACTAAATGTAAGAGCTGAAACTATACAACTGTTAGAAAGAAACATGGGAAAGCTTCATGATGTTGGATTTGGCAATGATTTCTTGAATATGACACCAAAAAGCACAGACAGCAAAAGAAAAAAATAGATAAACTGGACTACATCAAAGTTTAAAACTTCTGTGCATGAAAAGACGCAACAGAGTGAAAAGGCTATCCATGGAATGGGAGGAAATATTTGCAAACTGTGAATCTGCTAAGGAGTTAATATCTAGAATATATAAAGAACTCCTACGACTCAACAACAACAGCAAAACCAACTTGATTAAAAAACGGGCAGGGGCTTCCCTGGTGGCGCAGTGGTTGAGAGTCCGCCTGCCGATGCAGGGGACACGGGTTCGTGCCCCGGTCCGGGAGGATCCCACGTGCCGCGGAGCAGCTGGGCCCATGAGCCATGGCCGCTGAGCCTGCGCATCCGGAGCCTGTGCTCCGCAACGGGAGAGGCCATGACAGTGAGAGGCCCGTGTACCAAAAAAATAAATAAATAAATAAAACAAACAAACAAAAAAAACGGGCAAAGGGGCTTCTTGGTGGTGCAGCTGTTAAGAATCCTCCTGCCAATGCAGGGGACACAGGTTCAAGCCCTGGTCGGGGAAGATCCCACATGCCGCGGAGCAACTAAGCCTGTGCACCACAATAGTTGAGCCTGCGCTCTAGAGCCCGTGAGCCTCAACTACTGAAGCCCGCATGCCTAGAGTCCATGCTCTGCAACAGGAGAAGCTACCACAATGAGAAGCCCGCACAGCACAACAAAGAGTAGCCCCCGCTCGCCGCAACTAGAGAAAGCCCATGCACAACAACAAAGACTCAACTCAGCCAAAATAAATAAATAAATAAATTAATTAATTAAAAAACCGGCAAAGGACTTGAACAGACATCTCTCCAAAGAAGATATACAAATGACAACACATAAGAAGATTCCCAACGTTACTAATCATTAGGGAAATGCAAATCAAAACCACAATTAGATACCACTTCATAGCTATTAGGATGGCTACTATCAAAAAAAAAAAAAAGAAAAGGAAAATAACAAATGTTGACAAGGATGTGGAGAAAGTGGAACCCTTGTGCATTGTGGGTGGGAACGCAAAATGGTACATCTACTATGGAAAACAGACCAGTGTATCTTTGAAAATTTTTAAATAGAATTACCATATTATCAAGCAATTCCACTTTGGGGCATATACCCCCCAAAATTGAAAGTAAGGTCTCCAAAAGATATTTGTATACCATGTTCATAGCAGCATTATTCAAAAGACATAAAAGGTGGAAGCAACCCACGTGTCCATCGACAGATGAACAGATAAAAATATATGATATATACATAAAATGGAATATTATTCAGCCTTAAAAAAGGAAGGGCATTCTGACACATGGTACAACATGGATGAATCTTGAGGACATTATGCTAAGAGAAATAAGCCACTCACAAAAAGACAAATATTGCATGATTCCACTTATATGAGGTACAAAAAGTAGTCAGATTCATAGAGACAGAAAATAGAGTGGTGGGGGGAAAGGGGAATAGGGAGTTATTGTTTGATGGGTCCAGAGTTTGAGTTTTGCAAGATGAAAAGCATTCTGGAGATGGATGGTGGAGACCACTGCACAACAAGGTGAATGTACTTAACACTACTGAACTAAACACTTAAAAATGATTAAGATGGTAAACTTTATGTGTATTTTGCCACAATTAAAAATAATGATTAAAAAACCTTGGGCGGGGGGGACTTCCCTGGTGGCGCAGTTGGTTAAGAATCCGCCTGCCAATGCAGGGGACACAGGTTCGATCCCTGGTCTGGGAAGATCCCACATGCTGTGGAGCGACTAAGCCTGCGAGCCACAACTACTGAGCCCACGTGCTGCAACTACTGAAGCCCACATGCCTAGAGCCCATGCTCCACAATGAGAGAAGCCACTGCAATGAGAAGCTCGCGCACTGCAACGAAGAGTGGCCCTCGCTCGCTGCAACCAGAGAGGGCCCGTGTGCAGCAACAAAGACCCAACACAGCCAAAAATAAATTAATTAGTTAAAAAAAAAACCTGGGGGGGATTTATGGCACAGTCTTCTAGGATATAGTGGGTGTTTTATAAATGCCATTGATTGTTGCAATTCCAAGTGTAGGAAGTATTTTCTTCTCAAAGGAAAAATAAGTGTGGCTTTCAGAATTTTAGAATCTAGGAATTGGAAGGCACTTAATAACTGAACAAGTTCAACAATACCACCACCCTCCTTTATTTTCCAGATGCTAAACTGATGTCTGGAGAAGTTAAGGGACTTGCCCCAAGTCTCCCAGCCAGTTAAGCCTCATCCAGAACTAGAGCCCAAGTGTCCCAACACTGAATCCAGTCCTTTCCCACTAAATCCTCCTTTGTCAGCCCTGCCAAGAGATCTCTCCTGAAAACCTACAAAAGTCTCTGCCCATTCACTCTCAGTCATGTCCATCCCAGTCTGGGCCAACTAGGTAAACTTTCCCCAGTCTTGATCTAGTCTCCCACCTGCAACTCAGCTCCTGGAGTACTATGTTCTCACAAGCCCCAGGTTTTTTCATAGTTTGAGCACAGAGTATTCACTCAGTAAATATTTGTTGATTAATCTACTAAAAACAGTTTCATACAAGCCAGTTTCCCTGAGAACTCACCCATTTGCAGTCTCATTTTATGGTTGGGAGCGTGTCTGCCCATGCTTAAATGTTTGTGAAGTTTAGGTTAAAATGTAAAAGAAAGTTTATTTGGTCAACAGTTATTTTTTTAGTGCCTTCTATGGTCCAGGTACAAAATTACTATCCATATAGCAAATATTTTGTTAATGCTTCTACTTAATGACAAGTCTAATTTGTAGGGTAAGATAAGACATGAAAGTGCCCAGTAGTGCTAGTATACAACAGGAAGTCAAGAAATGATTTTCCCCCATTATCCTTGTGCTACAGAGTAATTAGGCGTATTTGGACAGCAGTTTCCATAAATGACAGTAATTGATATTTACTTGCCAAACCAAACAAATCCTATGGACTGGTAGAGGCAGACTGGTTAGAGCAAGAAACTGCCTCGAGGTCTGAGAATCAGGGTAAATGGATGTGAACAAATGTCTTATGTATTTAAAAAAAAAAGTTGGAGGAGAGCAGGTGAAGACACAAAAATTGGTTGTGCACTATAATGCTCCAGCATTACACCAACATTCTGAGTTAATCCACTCAGCAGACCCTCAAAGGATGTTATTGTGGAAACCTGGTCCTAGACATGTTTAATATAACCAAGGTCACACAGATAGTAGGTGGCAGAAGTTGGCTTATGATTCAAGCTTGACTACAGCCTATCATGTGAGAATCAGAAAGCTGATGGATAAGGGAATCAACCAGTTCCTTGAAAGGAATCACAGGAGGGATTCCTCAATCACTCCACAGTGATAAATTCCTCTCAGAGCTCTGGCCCAGATAAAGCTTCTCTAAGGGATCTGTTTGATTTTCTTCCTTCCAAATTATTGTCTTAAAATTTGGGGGGACTAAAGACCCTTTTGAGACTCCAATGAAAGCTTTTCATTTAGTCAGCCAGATATTCATTCAATAAACATCTGTGAGCTGCCAGGCTCTATTCTGTGAGCTAGGAATACAATGGTGAACAAAATATTCAGGATCCCTGGCCTCCTGGAACTATAATCTGCTTCTGGACCCTCTCCCTGGAAAAATGCACTTTCATCTAAACATTTGCATGCAGTTTAAATCAGTGGAACCTCAGTCCTCTTGGAGCTCATCCTTGGACAAGAGCCCCTAGATACTTAATAACGTTCCTTCTACCCTAGTTAAACCTCAGTTTTGTGTTTAGTTTCATATCAGAACTGCTTGATAACATTACTGCTTTCTCCATTTATGACTTGGTTTCATCCATTCAATCAACCAATTCATTCATTCAATAAATATCTGAACACTTGCTAAATGCCAGGCACTTGGTTAGGTACTAAGGGAAGCCATATTTCCTACCAATGAAATGCCTTAGTGAAAGAGGCAGACACACAAAAAAATTATGATAAAATGTCTAATATTGTAATAGATATATAATCACATAACATATAATAACAATAGCTACCCACTACTGAACAATTTCTAAATGGGTCAAGCATTTAATGGCCTTTAAATGTTACCTCGTTCAACCATGCCAATAACAAAATATTATCCCTACTTTACAGATGAAAAAACCAAGGCTTAGCAATGTTAGGAAACTTGCCAATGGTCTCCAGCTAGTCAATAGCTACATGTAATACACACACACACACACACACACACACACACACACACACACTAAAAATATTGGGGAAAAAAGGAAAACATGTCTATAAGCCTGGGATAAGAGATACTTTCTCAAGCAGGACACATATATACAGAAACCATACATGAAAAAATTGATAAACTTAACTGTTTAAAATTTAAAACTTCTATATGATAAAAAAAAACAACATGTAACTGAGAAGTGGGAGAAAATAACTGCAATATATATTAATAGTCAAGAGATTAGTAGTAACTGCTATGTTGTCCCCCTTACATAGTGTGAAATGCACAGATCTTAAGTGTAAAATTTCATAAATTTTAACAAATGTAATGCCCATTAAAACACCTCAATCAATATATAAAACACTTGCATCACTCCAAGAACTTCCCTCATTCTCCTTCACTCCTTACCTTCTCTGTCCAAAGGCCATCACTATTCTGATTCTATCACCAAATCTTTATTTTTTTTCCTTAAAATGTTCAAATTCTCTTACTAGGTTGTAAGTTTCCTTAAAGGAGGACCTGTTTCTTTTTCTCCTTTAGGTTGTGTGTGTGTGTGTGTGTGTGTTAAAATAGATATAACATAAAATTTGCCATTTTAACCATTTTGAAGTGTACAATTCAGTGGAATCGGTTACATTCATAATGTTGTGCAACCATCACTACAATTTATTTCCAAAACTTTTTTATCACCCCAAACAGAAATTAGGTAACCATTAAGCAATAATATCCCCCCTGACCCAGACCCTAATAACCTCTTATTTACTTTCTATTTTTATGAATTGCCTATTCTAGATATTTCATATAAGTGGAATCATAATATTTGTCTTTTTGTGTCTGGCTTATTTCACTTAGCATCATGTCTTCAAGGTTCATCCATTTATAGCATGTGTAAGAATTTCTTTCCTTTTTAAGGCTGAATAATATGTCATTGCAGATACACACTACATTTTCTTTATTCATTCATGTGTTGGTGGACACTTAGATTTTTTCCACATTTTGGCTATTGTGAATAATTCTGTTACAAACACTGGTGTACAGGCGTCTGTTTGAGCCCTTGTTTTCAAATCTTTATATGACTGGGAGTGGAATTGCTTGGTTATATGGTAATCCTATGTTTAACTCTTTGAGGAACTGCCAAACTGTTTCCCACAGCAGCTGCACCATTTTACATTCCCGCCAGCAATACACAAGGGTTCCAATTTCTCCACATTCTTACCAACATGTTATTATCTTTTTGATAATAGCCACCCTAGTGCTTTGGAGGTGGTATCTCATTGTGGTTTTTATTTGCATTTCCCTAATGACTAATGGTATTGAACACTTTTCACTTGCTTATTTGTCATTTGTATATCTTAGTTGGTAAAAAAAAAAAAAAAAGATATTAAATTGTCTAGAAGGACAAACAGGGCCAGTCATTAATTTTAGAGAGGTAGGTGGCAGTAGTAATTTTGCTTTGTCCTAAAAAGGAATTTATTTGTTACTAATGTAATTTGAACTTAATAAAAACTTCTTTTTCATCAATGGCTTCAGTTAGTGTATGATTAGTGTATGATGATGCTATACACTAATGATTCAAAAATCCCTATCTCTAAGCCATACATTGAAGTTTAATGTCCATATTTTCATATTTTTACTATAAAGCTCCATTCACTCAACATACGTTTGTTGGGTACCCACTGTGTGCCATGGACTGTCCTAAGTGCTGGGGATCCAGTAGTGAATGTAACAAACATCTCTAGCCTGAGGAATTTATATCTTTGTTTACACTTGGTGTCATCTAGGCACCTCACTTAGCATGTTCAAAACTGAACTCAGGGAGTGACATCAGTGAAAAGGACAGAGTAGGTACCTCTAGTAGCCTATACCTCCCCAGAATTACCAAAAAACCCTGGGAAAAACTGTCAGAATGAACATATCAGAACTCTGGGAGATAGTCAAAGGTTTATAACAGGGCTTCCCTGGTGGCGCAGTGGTTGACAGTCCGCCTGCCGATGCAGGGGATATGGGTTCATGCCCCGGTCCGGGAAGATTCCCACATGCCGTGGAGCGCCTAGGCCCGTGAGCCATGGCCACTGAGCCTGCGCGTCCGGAGCCTGTGCTCCGCAACGGGAGAGGCCACAACAGTGAGAGGCCCATGTACCACAAAAAAAAAAAAAAAAAAAAAAAAAAGGTTTTTAACAACTAAGTGAATGCTTAATCAAGAGAAAGGTCACAGAAACAGGGTAGGATAGCTTTGTGGTGTTTTAATGTTAGCTTTGCTCCACTTCCCTCCTGGCACAGTGGCAGTCTTAAAGACAGAAGCCTGTGTTCCTGGTGTGGGTATCTGGCCCCAGAGACAACCGAGAGAATCTTGTTCCCAGGAATTATGTTTGTTTGTTCTGACCTACCCATGGGTTCCCTGAAGGACTGATGCACCTGTTTTGCCTAACTCAGAACACTCTCAGGGCAGAGACACACCTTCATGGAGAATATTCCTAGAAAACATTAAAAGCCAAATGAACAAGCCAATGCCATCCAAGACAAAAGAGGACAGGTGAGACAAACAAGAGACATACAAAACTCCAGAGAGGAAAAAAAAAAAAAAGGGAAATGAGGATCTTTGGTAAATAGGGCTTTGAAAAGCTCCCACATCCAGGACAGGATGCATGCTCAGAAAATGCCTGAGAAGACCATAGCTTTCACCTCTGGCTGGTCTTTAGGTTCAGCACAGCAGGAAGTGAAGGCTAAGGCAGAGCTGTAAATGGCCTGGCTAAGTGTTGAAGGAGTGCACCGACACAGAGACAATCTGCAAAGACCTGGAAAGTATTTTTTCTTTTCCTCTCCTCTCTTCCCCACCCACTTTGCTTCTCCTTTTCTCTCTCTTTTCTCCACAACATAATTTCAAAATGTTCAGTTTTCAGCCAAAAATTAGAAAGCATGCAAAGAAACAATAAAATACAGCCCATTCACAGGAAAAAGAAAGTAATAGAAACTGTCCCTGGGAAGCACAGATTCTGGACTTACTAGACAAAGACTTTAAATCAACTGTCTATAATGTGCTCAACAAGCTAAAGACATGGACAAAGAACTAAAGGAAACCAGGAGAACAATGTCTCAACAAATAGAGAATATCAATAAAGAGGTAGAAATTATAAAAAAAAAGAACTAAATAGAAACTTAGGAACTGAAAAGTACAATAATGTTTTTAAAAAGTACAATGATGTTTTAAAATGTACACAGAATTTGTTTTAGTTGGGTATGATAAGACAACAGACACAGAAATTAATGTCATGAAAGGAGAAGTTTTTATACTCAGAGATACCTAGAAGCAAAGGCAAAGCACACCACACAGGGCAACATGGGGAAGCACCAGGGTCAGTCAGGAGGCAGTGGGAGTGGGAAGAAAATGTGGGGCAAGAGCCCCACATTTTGTGGAAACATGAGAAGGAATGGATGAAGCAGGGTAAGCATACTCTGGATTGGTTAGTTTGATTAACTTCACTGGGTTCTTGGGTGTTGGAGCTGTCCCTGTTCTCTGGTATCTGGCCCTGGGGTGATTAGGACAGAGGGATAGTGGCCTAGAGTGTAAGAGGTTTGATAAAGGAGGTGGTTGGGGGTATAGGCTTTGGTTTGGTTGATTTGCATATGAAAGACACACTTGCAGATGAGTCCTTTACTCTCTCTAGGAACTGGCTA
Source organism: Orcinus orca (assembly GCF_937001465.1). Taxonomy (NCBI): domain Eukaryota; kingdom Metazoa; phylum Chordata; class Mammalia; order Artiodactyla; family Delphinidae; genus Orcinus; species Orcinus orca. The sequence continues at coordinate 71,743,366 of NC_064574.1, forward strand.
GCCCTCGGAGGTGCAGTATCTTCCAGGTCAGCAAGACCCCAAATGTCAAAGCGTCAGGAGATGAAAATGAAAAATTCATTAGAGCAGTTCAACAGAAGATGTGAGCAGACAGAAGATAGAATCAGTGAACTTGAAGATAGGTCAAATGAAATTATTCAATCTGAGGAGCATAAAGAAAAAAGAATGAATGAAAATAAAGAAAGCCTGAGAAACTTGTGGGACACCATCAATAATACCAATATGAAAGTAATGGGAATCCTACATGGAGACGAGAGAGAAAAAAGGGCAGAAAGAATATCTGAAGAAAGAGTAGTTGAAAATTTCCCAAATTTTATTTTTATATATAGGCACCCAAGAAGCTTCATGAACTCCAAGTAGGATAAACTCATAGATCCACACAGACACGTTATAATCAAGCTGTCCAAGGCCAAAGCTAAAGAGAAAATACAGAAAGCAACAAAAGAGAAGCAACTTGTAATGTACAAGGGATCTTCAATAGATTAATAGCCAGTTTCTCATCAGAAAACATGGTAGTCAGAAATCAGTGGGATGACATACTTAAAATGCAGAAAGAAAAAAACTGTCAACTAAGAATTCTATATCTTGCAAAACTGTCCTTCAAGAATAAAGGAGGGACTTCCCTGGTGGTCCAGTGGGTAAGAATCTGCACTCCCAATGCAGGGGGCCCGGGTCTGATCCCTGGTAGGGGAACTAGATCCCACGTGCATGCTGCAACTACGAGTCCGCATGCCACAACTAAGACCCAGCGTAGCCTAAAAAAAAAAAAAAAAAAAGAATAAAGGAGAAATTAAAGAGTCCCACATAACCAAAAGTTCACTACTACAGTTCAGACTTGCCCTACAAATGCTAAAGGGAGTCCTTCAGGCTGAAATGAAAGGACACTAAATAGTTACTTGAAGCTATACAAAGAAATAAAGAATACTGGTAAAGGTAACTACACAGGTAAATATAAAAGTCAGTATAATTGGCTTTGTAACTCCTCATTTTTTCCTATATGACTTATAAGACAAATGCATAAAATGATAATTATAAATCTGTTAACTGACACACAATGTATAAAGATATAATCTGTGAAAATAACAATATAAAGGGAGAGGGTCAGAGCTGTATAGGAGCAGAATTTTTGTATGGTATGAAGCTAAGCTGTAATTAATTCAAACTAGGTTGTTATAAGTCTAAGATGCTCATTGTAATTCTGAGGGTAACCACTAAGAAAATGATTATAAAATATACAGAAAAGGGAATGAAAATGGTACATTACTAAAAAAAAATCAAATAAACATAAAAGAAGGTAGTAATGGAGGAACTGAAGAACAAAAAAGATATACAGAAAACAAATAACAAAATGGCAGAAGTAAGTTCTTCCTTATCAGTAATTACTTTAAATGTAAAAGGATTAAACTCTCCAGTCAAAAGGCAGAGATTGGCAGAATGGATTTAAAAAAAGAAAAAATCTATATGCTATTTACAGGAGACTCATTTTAGATTCAAAGACACAAACAAGTTGAAAGTAAAAGGATAGAAGAAGATATTCCATACAAATAGTAACCAAAAGAGAGCCAGGGATGGCTATGCTAACATCAGACAAAATAAACTTTAAGTCAAAAATTGTTTCAAGACACAAAGAAGAACATTATATATTGATGAAAGTGTCAATTAATCAAGAAGATATAACAATTATAAACTTTATACACACCTATCAACAGAACCCCAAAATATATGAGGGCATGGGACTTCCCTGGCAGTCCACTGGTAAGACTTCACGCTTCCAATGCAGGGGGCACGGGTTTGATCTCTGGTCGGGGAACTAAGATCCCATATGCCACAGAGCACAGCCAAAAAAAATAAAAACAAAATACATTAGGGCAGCTGTATGGCCCGGAGCTCCCGCCATAGCAGCAACGTACACTCCAAGTCCTTCTGTGTCTGTTTCTTGTTCAAGTCCTTGATTAAGTTCTAGAGATGGATTGTGGTGATAGCTGCACAATGTGAATGTATGTAATGCCACTGAACTGTATACTTAAAGATGGTTAAAATGGTAAATTTTATATTCTGTGTATTTTACCACAGTAAAAAACTGGAGGAAAAAAATGAAACACCGACACATGCTACAACATGGATGAACCCTGAAAACATTATGCTAAGTGAAAGAGGCCCGACACAAAAGTGCACATATTGTATTATTTCATTTATATGAAATATCCAGAAATGGCAAATCCATAGAGACAGAAAGCAGATTGGTAGTTGCCAGGGGATGGGCAGAAAGGAGGCTAGGAAATAACTGCTTAATGGGTTCAGGGTTTCCTTTGGGGTGATGAAAATACGTTGGAACTAGATAGCTGTGATAATTGCACAACACTGTGAATGTACTTAATGCCACTGAATTGTACTCTTTAAAATGGTAAGTTGTATATTATGTGTATTTTGCCACTATTAAAAAAACTGAGCTTATTACTTTTCCTTAATATATACTCCTTTTACTGCATCTTCATCTCAGGTAACAGGAGAACCATCGACCCAGTCTCCCAGGTAAGAAACCTATGAGTCAGCCTTGACTCCACTCTCTCCCTTTACCCCACCCATTCCATCCACCATCAGAATTGTCTCTGGTACCCTTCCCCTCCTCTCCATGCCTACTGCCTTTGATTGTTTCAGGCTCTCATCTCTCATCAGGACTACTGCAGCTATCTCCTAACCCTTCTCACTGCCTCCAGTTTCTCCTCCCTTCTATACATCACGCACATTGCCTACTCAATTAGCTTTCTAAAAGAGCAATCTCAAGATTCCGCTGCCCTCCTAAAGACCTCTGCTGACTCCAGGAGAAAGTTCCACCTCCTGGGACATCCTTCACAACCTAGCCTCAACCACCCAGCATCATCTTTCCATTTTTCACTCCAGCCACATAAACATCTTGCGCTTCTAGCTATTCCACACCGCCATAGTTTAGGCTAGCACTGTACTCTTCATGGAACACACTTACTTCTACCTTGTACACAGTTTCTCTTTCTTCAAACCAACCTCAAAGGTCACAGCCACTGTGATGTTTTTCCTCCACCCTCAGAATTGAGCCTCCACCCCCATCATGCTTCCACAACACTCCTTTCATTACAGTACACGGCACCTTGCATTTTAACTTTCTTGTAGAAAAATCTATCTCCTTTGGGTTGTGAATTCCTGAAAGGCAAAGGCTGTGTCACATCCTCCTCATCTCTATAACCTCAACACTCAATACAGTACCTGGCACATGGTTTTCTAAAAATGTTGGTGAATTCTCTCTCCCATTCCCCCCAGCAACTGTTCTAAATCTCTCCCACTCTCCTCAAATCCTTTTTCCAACCTCTGAAACGTCCATCTGAACTGTCAGCAGATGATCTTACCAGAAAGAGGCCATCACTTATGAAATCCTTTATCATCTACACTTGTCACACACCCCCTCACCCTACATACCCTGCATACCTGTCCAAACTTTCCTCCTTGTCTCTGTTCACAGAGGAAGATGTGTCCCTCCTCCAGCCCAAAGCCAACCCCTCCACTGTGCTCCAGATCCCCTCTCATCTCTCATTGCTTCCTCAGTCATCCTTCTCGGGCTTTCCTGGTGGTGCGGTGGTCAAGAATCTGCCTGCCAACGCAGGGGACACGGGTTCGAGCCCTGGTCTGGGGAGATCCCACATGTCGCGGAGCAACTAAGTCCGTGCACCACAACTACTGAGCCTGCGCTCTAGAGCCCGCATGCCACAACTACTGAGCCTGCATGCTGCAACTACTGAAGCCCATGCACAACAAGAGAAGAGCCCATGCTCCACAACAAGAGAAGCCACCGCAATGAGAAGCCTGCGCACTGCAACGAAGAGTAACCCCTGCTCGCCGCAACTAGAGAAAACCTGCACGCAGCAACGAAGACCCAACACAGCCAAAAAAATAAAAGAAATAAAAAGAAATAAATATTTTTAAATGTTAAAAAAAACAACTACATTCCTGTTAAAAAAAAATCATCCTTCTCTCCTTTTCCACCCATATTCATCCAGCAAATATTTACAGAGCAACTCTTTGTGTCTGGTACTGGGCTTATAATGGCGAATGAGTTAGATAATGCTCCAGACCTCATAAAGCTTCTACTGTAGTGAGAAAGATAGACAAGTAAATCTGAAATGGATATAAAGGAAATGAATATGAAGATACAGGGAATAAGAGACAGGTCACTTTAAATAAGAAGATCAGAGAAAGTTTTTTTTTTGTGGACGTGACATTTGAGCTGATGCCTGAAGGATGTGAATGAGTTCTCTGTGTGAAGGTCTGGGGGATGAGGATTCCAGGTAGAAGGAACAGCAATGCGAGGACCCAGAGAGAAAAAACAAGCCAAGGTTGTCTCAATGGCCTATAAGGCCCTCCAAGCTCCAGCCCCCTATCATCTCTCTGACCCCATTTCCTACTGTCCTCTCCCTCCCTCAGTCCACTGGCCTCCTTGCTGCTTTTCAATTATGTCAGGTCTACTCTCATCCTAGAGCCTTTGTGCTGCTGGCTGTTCTCACTGCCTGCAGTTTTCCTTAGATATCTGCTTGGCTAACTTGCTCACTTTCTTCAAGCCTTTTCTCAAAGGTCACCTTCTCGACAAGGGCTACCCGACTACTTTACTTAAAATTGCTATTCACGTCCCCCTCCACCACAGACACTCCTGATCCCCTTACCCTACTTTGCTTTTTATTTTTCTATAGTGCCCATCACCTTGTAACATACTACATAATTTATTTATTCATTAAGTCTACTGTTTACTGGCTGCCCCCTCACTAGAACATTAACTTCATGAGGGCAGGAATCTATGGCCACTAATGTATCCTAAGGACTCAGACAGTGCTTGGCACATAGAAGGCGCTACACACAAATTTGTTAAATAAATGAATTCTTCAAAGCTTATTTCAGATATCAGTTTCTTCACAAAGTTTTCCCCAGCTGTGAACAATCTCCACTTTTCCCCAAACATGAAATTAACTCCTCCCTTCTTTGGGCTACCTTTGTACCTGTACCACTGTTGCATTTTCCAGATAATATTATAGTTTGAAAAAAAAAATTATAGTTTGTAGTATGTCTATATCAGTGCAAGGTTCGGGACCCATCTAATTTATTTCTACATTCTTGTAGAATTATTATTTTTTATTTTTTAAAGGTTAGGAGAAGCATCTGAGGTGACAGCTAACCTGACAGCCCTGCTTCTTCTTTTTTCTTTTTAATTAATTAATTAATTAATTTATTTTTGACTGTGTTGGGTCTTCGTTTCTGTGTGAGGGCTTTCTCTAGTTGCGGCAAGCAGGGGCCACTCTTCATCGCGGTACACGGGCCTCTCACTGTCACGGCCTCTCTTGTTGTGGAGCACAGGCTCCAGACGCGCAGGCTCAGTTGTCGTGGCTCACGGGCCTAGTTGCTCTGCGGCATGTGGGATCCTCCCAGATCAGGGCTCGAACCCGTGTACCCTGCATTGGCAGGCAGACTCTCAACCACTGCGCCACCAGGGAAGCCCCTAGAATTATTATTATTGCCATCTCAGGGCCTGGCAATAATATATGTGTGTTATTTTGATGAATAAACTAATAAAGCCACACCAAGATCAAAAGTCTGGAAATACTCTGTTGGTGAGGTTGTGGGAAAATAGGCCCGCCCATAATGTTGATGGGAGTGTAAACTGACTGACTTACGCTCTCTGCAGGACAAAGTGAAAATATCTATCAAGCTGAACATAAATTTTGACCCAGAAATTCTACTTTTAGGAATTTATCACATTTACTCATTCAAGTATTCCAAGAAATATTACAAAGATATTCACTGAGGCATAGTTTATAATATTAAAAAAGAAACTTAATTGTCCCACCAGTAGGGCCTTATACAAATTATAGTATATCCATAATAGAATACTACTCTGAAGCTGCTATATGGGATGAGACATATCTATTTGTACAAACATGGAATAAGCTCCAAGATATATCAAGTGGAAAGAGTATAATGCAGGAAAACGTATAGTATGCCAATATGTGTGTTTCACAAAAGGGAGGACATTAGGTACACACGTGCTTGTATGTACACAGAATATCTGGGAAAGATAAACAAGAAACTCTGAACAGTGGCTGCCTCTAGAGAGGAGGACTGGAGTATTAGAGGTCAAGGTGAGGGGAAAACTTATTTTACACTGTATACTCTGTTACTGTTTGAACTTTTTATCATGTATATTACCCTTCCAATAATAATTTTAAATTTTTTAATGATAAAAGAAGCCTCAAAGGTGCATATTGGGCAAGGATGGATAAGGATTCAACCCTCCATTGCCTTAGGTGATTGATTGATAGAAAAATGTCACATCGTTTTTAGGACTTTCTGTCTTCAGTCTCTCTGTCTCTCTCTCAGTGAGAAAGGAGATAAGAATGGGACTGGAGACTTGGACTGGGAACTTGATCTTGCCACTGAGCCACTCCTTGAAAGATGGTGGCCATAGCTCACTGGACAGTATCCCAAGTATCTTGATTCAGGTGTTAAGATCCATATATTATGTGAGAGGCAGTCAGGGGTTCCCTGTAGTGGCTATATTCTGAGTAATCAGTCTCTTCTACAGTAAGGCCCAGACTGACATTATGAGCACAGGAAGGCTGTAATGAGCCCAAGAGCCAGCACTGGCCAGGGGGCTCTGGGCTGCAAAGGGGCTGGGGCTAGCTCCAGTCCTAGGGAAACTGTTTTGTCATGCAGGGAAACTGAGGCAGAAACCTTGGCCCATGAAGCAGAGGAAAAGGGAAAGGCAGGGGTTTGGTGGGCTTAAGGGTTCCCAGGGCTCACTTCAGGTAGTCAGAGGAAGGCTAAAGTCCCTGGGCTTTTTGGAGAACAGAGTGAATGAAGGATGTATGGTACGTGGAATGGCAGGGATACAGAAAGGGAAGTGAGTTAGTGGGGTATAAACCATCACTTAGCCTAAAGCCTTTTCTGTTCCTTCCCATCTTCACAGGCCAAAGCAGATATCATAGAATTGGGTCCCTTGCTCCTATGATTCCAGGGCTGGCAGAGTCCTTAAAGATATTTTAGCCAACGCCCTGAGTTATGCTAGAATCCTTCTAGGCTCAATTCATACACTCACAGAACTAGCAATGCCCTCAGAGACCACAGGACCTGGTATACAAGGCTCTTCTGCTTTCTTCTCAGGAGAAGCAGGCCTGGAAGGATTTTCCCCACAGCCTTTCTCTGCCAGGCTCAAGCCCCAGCTCCCAGTAAGAAGCCCATACCTGAGACAGCTCCACTTTCTTCTCCTCCAGAGCCAGCTTAAAGTCAGGAGACGGCACAACGCTGAGAAGCCCAGAAAGTCCCCCAGATTTCTCTGTGATCAGGCCAACTTCATTAAAATGAACTTTGTTCCCTGAGGATTCGATCATGGAGGTGTTATTGTTTGCTTGATCACAGTTCCTATGGCTACCAGCTGACAGTGAGAAGGGAACAGGTATACATCAGCATCTTCCTGTAAAATAGGGATCTGACCTCATTTATAGGCAAACAGGCAGCAGTCAACCTTGCAAATGGCACAGCATGAATAGAATCAAGAGAGTTCTGAATGATTTAAGTAGAAAAGAACATTACATGAAATAGTACATGTGAAAGTATGTGTTCTATCCCTGGTTCAGCTTACATCCTGAAGCTGTTAACCCTTCACAGCAGTATCAACCTTCATATCCAGAGGGGAGATCATCCAACTGAAAGGTTACAAACTGGCAGCCCTCAGGCCAAATAAAACCCATAAACCTAGTTTGTATGATTTCCTAGTGCTTAAAACTTGTTTTGGGAGATTGGGATTGACATATATACACTAATATGTATAAAATAGATAACTAATAACAACCTGCTGTATAAAAAAATTAAAATTCAAAAATTCAAAGAAGAAAAAAACTTGTTTTGAGTCAACTTTTAAAAACTCAGTATCTTTTCAGGACTTCCCTGGTGGTTCAGTGGTAAAGAATCCTCCTTCCAATGCAGGGAATGGGGGTTCGACCCCTGGTCAGGGAACTAAGATCCCACATGCCGCGGGGCAGCTAAGCCCACAGGCCACAACTGCTGAGCTCGCGCCTCAATGAGAGAACCTGTGTACCGCAAACTACAGAACCCACACGCTCTGGAGCCTACGTGCCACAACTAGAGAGAGAAAACCCACATGCCACAACTAGAGAGAAGCCCCAGCGCTACAACTAGAGAGAAACCCATGTGCCACAAAGAAATATCCCACACGCCTCAACGAAGATCCGCGTGCCGCAACTAAGACTGGATGCAGCCAAAAAAAAAAAAAAAAGAAAGAAAATAAATAAATTTTTTAAAAATTAGTATCTTTTCAGTGAAAAAAAAGTCCAATTTGCAGTGTCAATGCCCTCCTGTCAAAGGCTATCAAGAACAAACCTATAATTGAACAAAGTTGGGTGTACTGACTCATTGCAATGAGGGAGACCACACAATACGAGAAACTGGGAGGCATCTCAGTAAGAGATGTTGTAAATGACTTATTACAGGATTTGAGCTTATGTTAGGTTTCTGGGAAGGATTCAAGGAAAGGGGCTTTGTTCTGATTTGGATGCTGTGAGGAACTGGGGAATAGTTCTATGACTGGTATCGTAAAACTTTTTATCTAAGTGGTGGGAAGAAAGGAGCAAGATTAAAGCTATCACTGATAAAGAAAGTGAAGTAATTTATATTAGGCAGGATAGGGATACTTGGCATTTCTGTTGTTTGGATAATGTTCTTGTTTTTGACTGTGTTCAGACGTAATGACAGGGTGGTCTTGTTTTTATCTTGATCCATCACAGTGACAGAGTGGCCTTGTCTTTGTGATATTGGTGTTCTGTAAAATTGTTTATGTTTATCAAGAGAAAACAACAGTCTAGCTGTGAGTGTCATACTAGCTCCTATCAACACCAAGGCCTAGATGATAGTGCCAGGCCAGCTCCAGGCTGTCAGAGGATGCTTTCTCTTTCTCTGTCTCCCTCTTAGCCAAAGGCAGATGGAGTCAAGCCTCAGAACTTTAGCCTACTAGCCAGCTCTTCACCATTGCCAAGATTTTGTTCATCAGGAGACTGTCAAGAGAACATCTATAGTGAGCCTATGGTTAGTCTTTCCTTCTCCTTTTGTTGCAGAATGAGTTCTCAAATCCTCTGACATGATGATGGTTGCACAGTAGCATTTAAAATTCTGACCAGAATACATCAGCCAACTGCACCACAGGAAATTACCAGAAACTAAATAGTTATTAATCCTTGTAACAGATCCTGAAGACAGGGGCCTAGAGTATCAAATCCAGGCAATGAAAACATGTCCCAAAGTCCAGCTTGCCTTTTATAGCGATTCAAGTGACTTTTTTTTTTTTTTTTTTTTTTTTTTTAGCATAGTCACAGGCTGCTCAACTTGACCTGTATTTATACAGGTGCAGCAAGCAGTGTTTGCCAAAGCGTACATTTCCCCTTGGTTAATGAATTTAAGTTTAAACTAGTTGTTGGGCTTCTGAGTAGAAGTTGGCATTTATGATGTCTGCTGAGGTTAGAGGCAAGATTTGGATCACCTTTTCCAGTACTATTACCCCTCTCTGGGAAGTATAGCTCATACAGCATACATGATAGTGAAGCAGGTTATCCCTCCTGGGAGTTTTCCCGAATAGCCTGTTCTTGAACAGCCTGCCTCATTTTGGAGATTTCTGGAGAAGTGGTAATTTAAAATATCTGAAAGGCTCTTAACAATTACTCTGAATACACAGGATAAGTTAGAGTGCAGCAGACAGGTAAAAGCCTGATGTCTGCATAGGAAGTCGGACCCTACTGAGGCATAGGTTGTACTGGGAGTACCCAATTTTTGGACTCTTGAGGTGGACGGATTCCTTGAGTGGAGTTACATAGTGCTTGCAAACAGGCTGGAGTGTCTCAGAAGAGAATAGACTGACTATTAGAGCAAAGATAGCCCCAACCTTATATCCCATTCTTGAATGACCTAGGTTTTATGGGTAGGGTTATAACGACCTCAGCAGAAGCATTTCATTCAAGAACAAGTTTTTAAGACTGAACTTTGGAATTAATTATGTGAGAAAAACTTAAGACAAGAAAGGACTTGTAGAAGGACATCTACCTTCTGAAGTGTTTGAAGTTATTACAATTTTTGTCAGCAGGATTAGATGGGGAAGCAACGGTTCCAGGAATGAGTTAAATTCAGAGCAATACCTAAGGTCTGAGAAATACACACCGGCGTATTTTTTTTCCTTAAGCAGCGAAAGGAGACCACAGAGGGTCAAAGTAACAGGATGAAGATAGGGAAGACCATATTAAGATAACTTTTAATCAGTTAAAGAGGATGTTAAAGACAATAATAGGCAATATTACTAGGAGAACAAAGGGTATGGAAGAGGGCACTGAAGAAGCAAAAAATCTTGTTCTGCAGAAGCTATTCACATGTGCGGTTAGCACCTTTTTCCTTCATCTTGGACAGAAGCTGCCCACAGTCAGCAGCTTACAGAAAATGTCTAACAATCCTCAGTTTGAGGTCCCCCAATGGACCGGATGCCCAGTACTCTGGAGTAAGTGATGTACATCTTTTCACTTCGGAAATATGAACCGAAAGATCAACAGCTTGGAGTTTTATTGTATGTCAGTTATCTGTTAAAGGTTCTTTTTGTAGAGGCTCAAGGGCAGTTTTTTTCTGATTCTTTTCCTGAAGACCAAATCTCCAGGTTTCAGATCATGCAGAGCTGCTTAGGTGGGTGTTTTGGAAATGCAGCTTATATCTATTGGTGCTAAATCTGGAGGTATTATATGAATCCCTGAAGAAGTTAGTCATGTAAGTATAATGGGGTCAGTCTAGGATTGGAAGTGATTCCCAAATGCATGGAGCAGTTAACTCAGAAGGAGATAACCTGTGGGTCCTGGAGGGACCCACAATTGATCTTATTTTATCAAGAGCAATGGCAAAACTTTGGGTTTCTGAGAGTTTTGATAATTATGAGTTTTTTCATCCCTTTAGTTCTCTTTCTTTTTGCTGAAGATAGCGGATGATATGGACAGTGTATTTTCCAAGTAAAAGGTATAAAGAATTTTTTAAAAATAATGGTACCAGTGAAATATGTCTCTTTGTTACTAGAGAGGTAAATTGAGACCCCTTTCCCCAACGGTGGGAATTTTAAAATCAAGCAATTTTTTCTCTGCTAATATGTCCATAGCTCTCCAGCAAGAAAAAGTCTCAATCCACCCTGAGAATAAACAATAACTAGAACATACTTATAGTTTATTTGGAGGTGTTCACAGAGCCTCAAGGCTTTGGTTCTTGTCCATGTCCTACCTTTGCAGTCTTACCAGGAATATGTCACTGGCTGGTAAGATGTGCATTGGAAAATCCTCAGCAATACCCTTAAAGTTACCCCCCACCAATGTTGGTTCAATGTTGTCAATTTATCTCTACTATTCAGGCAATATCAAGAAGCATTCTTGCTAAACTCCATTTTTACTATGGCTACTTCCTTAGATAATAGAAAAACATCTACAAGTTTTTAATTTGCTGTCCATTTTCTACGGACTACCATAGATGTCAGGGAATCTCTCTTTCTTTCTTTTTGGATTAAAAAAATTTTTTGGAATATTAGATTCACAAGAAGTTGCAAAAATAGTATGAAAAGGGTACCATGTACCCAGTTTCTCCCAGTGGTAACACCTTACATAACTGTAGTACAGTATCAAAACCAGGAAATCGACATTGGTACAATCCACAGACCTTATTCAGATTTCATCAGTTTCATATACACTCATTGCATTTGTGTGTATATATACAGTTATATGCACACATGGAATTTTATCACATGTAGATTTGTGTAACCACTACCACAATCAAGATACAGAACTGTTCCATCACCACAGAGATACCTTGTGTTATCCCCTTATAGTCACACATCCCCTCTCCCCACCCCACCTCGCCCCAGCCTTGTCTTAACCTTTGGCAACCACCAATCCATTCTCCATGTCAATAACTGTGTAATTTCTAGGATGTTGTATAAACAGAGTCACACAGTATGGAACATTTTGAGATTGACTTTTTTTCACTCAGTATAACTCCCTTGAGGTCCAACTAATTTGTTGCATGTATCGATAGTTTGTTCCTTTTTATTGCTGAGTAGTATAGTAACCAAAAGCTGAGAAGCCTAACAGGAGACTGTGAGGCAACCCCAAAATTAACAACAGAAGAAAGCTGTTACCACTCCTGGAACTAGAGGAACAAAGGGCAGTGTTACCAGATCCCAGAGCCAGGGTCACCTGTAGAAGCCAGAACTGTGGCCAACCTTTCTGGTGGGAGCTGGACCCACGTGAGAGCTATTGCCATCATGGGGGATGATACTTAATGTGGATATGGGAGTTGGGGTGGAGGAGGGTGCTGGTAGAGAAATGCCCTGGCTTCTCCCTTCCCCCTGCTTTTCATTCTCCTTCCACGGACTTGCATTTGCTGAACCAACTGGAAGCCAGGTGACACGGCTGCCTGAGATAGGTAGCCTGCAGCGGTCACCTTGCCACAAAACTGAGCACATCAGGTTTTGACAGTTCCCTAACAAAGAAAAACAGCCATGGGCTTCTCCTTCTTCACGTTAGGAGGGTGGCTGGGTTTACAGAGTTGCAGTGATGGACAGTGATATGTAAAAGGAAACAATAATATTTCACAGGCAGATAGGCCACCAGCTGAGAAGTACTGAACATTATCTGTCAACAGAAGAGTCTTTAGAATGGGTAACCATTTTAGTTAGTAGAGACCTTAGAACCAAATCAAGGGAAAATTTCCCATACTCTGCTATTGTTGCTGTAGTTCTTAGATGAGGCATCTATGTCTTGGCTACTGGGTCTAATAAAAAACTGAAATAAGCAGTAGGCCTCCAATGATCCCCATGTAATTGACCAGTACCCCAAATGCTTGTTCACACTTTTCATGAACAAAAAGGGAAGGGGCAGGGCTTCCCTGGTGGCGCAGTGGTTGGGAGTCCGCCTGCCGATGCGGGGGACGCGGGTTCGTGCCCCGGTCTGGGAGGATCCCGCGTGCCGCGGAGCGGCTGGGCCCGTGAGCCATGGCCGCTGGGCCTGCGCGTCCGGAGCCTGTGCTTCGCGACGGGAGAGGCCGCAACAGTGAGAGGCCCGCGTAATGCAAAAAAAAAAAAAAAAAAAAAAAAGGGAAGGGGCTTGTGAATCTAAAATTCTGGAAACAGATCTTTTTGTAGACAGTTATCATACCAGTCTGTGCTTAAATATGTAGGCTTTATTTTTTAACTTGAAAAGTATACAATTCTTGACATATATTCATATTAATATGCTTTACTTATGTGTAAGTAACTTAGAAAGATACCCTCTCTTTTCAATTTATTATTATTATTTTTAATTGTGAGTTTAGTAGACAAAAGAGCTCTCACAATAGTTTTGAATTAATTAAATTTGGTAAATTGCAGATAAACCTAATGATTCCTATTGTTCTTTTTATAGAAAAAAGGAGCAGATCTTTGTGCTATTCGATGGCTATTTTAGGAAACCCAAACATAGTTTAGGCACAAAAAAAAATATCCTAATAGTTTTATTAGCCTAAATTTGGGGACTGAATTTAGGAAAGGCAAAATCAAGAATAGTTGTAGAGGAAACAACATATAAGTAATAAATAAATATCTAAAGAAAAGATATATTTATAGGCAATATTGTAAAAACACACAGCAATGAACAACAATGGTTATTAGGAACTTAACTTAAAAAAAAAAAAACTCTTTTCAAAAATGATTTAAGGTCTTCCCTGGTGGTGCAGTGGTTAAGAATCCGCCTGCTAATGCAGGGGATACAGGTTCAAGCCCTGGTCCTGGAAGATCCCACATGCTGCGGAGCAACTAAGCCCATGAGCCACAACTACTGAGCCTGCGCTCTAGAGCCCGTGAGCCACAACTACTGAGCCCACGTGCCACAACTACTGAAGCCCATGTGCCTAGAGCCTGTGCTCCACAACAAGAGAAGCCACCACAATGAGAAGCCCGCACACCGCTATGAAGAGTAGCCCCCACTCGCCACAACTAGAGAAAGCCCGCGCACAGCAACGAAGACCCAACACAGCCAAAATTAATTTTTAAAAAATGATTTACGAGTATATCAAAAAGCACCAGGAGTTAATAGGATATTTTTAGTGACAAAAAGGAAAGAGTAGACTTTCCCTGCTCTCCGCAACTAGAGAAAGCCTGTGCACAGCAATGAAGACCCAAAGAAGAAAGAAAGAAAAGGAAGGAAGGAAGGAAGGAAGGAAGGAACTTCTACTAGTCTGGACATTAAAAAAAAAAAGCCCCAATTCTCATTTTCCTCCTTTTATATATTATTCATGTAACAATTTTCAGTAAATGATTTATTAATATACCTTTACATATATGTGTATTTAGGCATTCACAGATACATAAATACACAAATAGGTAATAAATTGAAAGCCTTAAAACATAATTAGGGACTTCGCTGGTGGCGCAGTGCTTAAGAATCTGCCTGCCAGTGCACGGGACATGGGTTCAAGTCCTGGTCCAGGAAGATTCCACATGCCGCAGAGCAACTAAGCCCGTGCACCACAACTACTGAGCCTGTGCTCTAGAGCTCACATGCCACTACTACTGAGCCTGCGTGCCACAACTACTGAAGCCCACACGCCTAGAGCCCATGCTGTGCAACAAGAGAAGCCACTACAATGAGAAGCCCGTGCACCACAATGAAGACCCAACGCAGCCAAAAATAAAAAAGTAAAAAATAAATAAAATTTTAAAAAAAGATAAATAAGTTCTGGGGATGTAATGTACAGCATGGTGAGTATTTTTAAAAATTTCAAAAGGTAAATCATATATGAAAACTAAGATAATTTATTTAACTTATAAAATCAATATAAAAAGTAAAAAGGTTTAAATCATAAGAAAACTAACCCTGATCTTGTACAAACCAAAATATTGTGCTGGCATTATTTTTACATGGCAAATTAAAATGCAAATACACTGGATCATGCCAAAAACTCTTCTTTTATCTTGGAACTAAGGCCT
Organism: Orcinus orca; assembly: GCF_937001465.1. Classification (NCBI taxonomy): domain Eukaryota; kingdom Metazoa; phylum Chordata; class Mammalia; order Artiodactyla; family Delphinidae; genus Orcinus; species Orcinus orca. The sequence continues at coordinate 71,758,442 of NC_064574.1, forward strand.
TATCTTATCTATAACTATAATTACAAAGCCTATTACATAAATATACTTTTCAGAGCCCACAAAGGAAACATATATAGTTTAGCAATTCTTTCAGACATTTTTGATTACAGTTGACCCTTGAACAACGTGGGGGTTAAGGAACTTAAGAAACAACACCCCCCAGTCCCCCACCCCCCAAGGCACAATTGACCCCCTCCTCAAACTTAGCTACTAATAGCCTTACTGATAATATAAACACTTAACACATTTTTTATATGTATTATATAATGTATTCTTACAATAAAGTAAGCTAGAGAAAATGTTATTAAGAAAGTCATAAGGAAGAGAAAATAAACTTAAAGTACTGATGGTATTTATCGATACTGATACCATATGTTTACATGGTCTGTTTACAAGATGAATCATCTGTCAGTACCTACGTCAATACTGTCTTATGTTACACAAAACATTGTAGATAGTAAATGTATTAGTAACACTAGACATCAAAAATGAAAAGACAGGGAATTCCCTGGTGGTCCAGTGGTTAGGGCTCCATGCTTCCACTGCCAGGGGCATGGGTTTGATCCCTGGTCAGGAAACTAAGGTCCTGCATGCCGCACGACGCAGCTAAAAAAAAAAACCAAACAAAAGATAGTGTGAAAAAGAAATTTATATTTATTTACAGATAAAATGATTCATGCATTGATAATGAAGCAGCAATATGACTGCCTTCTGGTAACCTAGTGTAATCGATAGTGCCATGTATAGTCTGTAAATGTTTGTGTGTGGGAGTTTCGATAAATTTTTACTTTTTCTTTATATATATATATTTTTGGCTACGTTGGGTCTTTGTTGCTGCACACAGGCTTTCTCTAGTTGTGGCGAGCGGGAGCTACTCCTTGTTGCGGTGTGCGGGCTTCTCATTGCAGTGGCTTCTCTTGTTGCGGAGCACGGGCTCTTCTCTTGTTGTGTGCGGGCTTCAGTAGTTGCAGCACGCAGGCTCAGTAGTTGTGGCACGCGGCCTTCAGTAGTTGCAGCGTGCAGGTTCTAGGGCACGTGGAATTCAGTAGTTGTGGCTCACGAGCTCAGTAGTCGTGGCTCACGGGCTCTAGAGCGCAGGCTCAGTAGTTGTGGCACAGGTGCTTAGTTGCCCTGCGGCATGTGGGATCTTCCCAGACCAAGGATCGAACCCGTGTCCCCTGCATTGGCAGGTGGATTCTTAACCACTGCGCCCCAGGGAAGTCCCAAAATTTCCCTTTTTATAATAGATTTGGTATATTTTATGATAGTAAATGATAAAATACACTAGTATCTGTTTATAATTTATGCACTCATGATATACCTTTTTCTTAATTTTTTTGATATTTTTAGGCTACACGTTTTCTCAAATTGTTACAAATCCCCCCCACAATTTTTTCCAATATATTTACTGAAAAAAATTCACATATACGTGGAACTGTGGAGTTCAAACCCATATTGTTCGAGAGTCAACTGTATTTAACTGGATTGTGCACATTCAATGAAATATTTTTTTGATAAGTTAATCTTTAAACTTTTCCAAGAGAGGAAAATGGACAGCAAAAAAGTGAGAGGGAGCTACTTCAGAAAAATATGAAACTATCACTCTAAAAAGCTAATCCATGTTCCCTCTGCAAGTAAAGATAAAACAGTTTAAATGCAAAAACCCTCCAGATTTTGACATATACATACACACACACGAAGAGTGACATTCCACCTAATTTTAAAAATATCTTAGGCACTTGATAATTTCAAAGAGCTATATAATTTAAAAATCGGTATTTATTAACCTCCAAAGTACGGAAATGAAATATCACCTATGTTAAACAAAATAATCTCTCTTTTTGACAACCAAGACAATCTCCTCATGAGGGTTTCTTATCTTTTTGTTCTAAGGTAACTATCAAATAAAGAATCTTGTTCTTGTCCCAAGTTCCTCAAAATGGCCACTGCAATTCTAAATTGTCCCTAGTGAAATTGGGTCAGTTAGAAAGATAAGGGTACGAGCTAGTGTAATTGTGAGAAAACATGAAGGAATCAGGTATTTGGCCCAGTTTTAGTTGAGATAAGAGTTCATAAGGCCAGTGCTGTGCAACCTTGTATCTCTAGAACTTGGCCAAAGACCAGTCATCACTGATCAGAAGCCAGAGAAAATGACCTGATTCTGGGCAGAAGAAATGAAAAAAAGGAGTTCTCAGGGACACAGACAAAACTGAGGAAGAAGTCCTTATAAAGGTTTGGAATGGCAACCTGAGGCAAAGTTTATTCAAAGGACACTGGTTTGAGGATACCTTCTGAATTCCATAGTCTCCAGGGCTGGCTGTAGGACAGACTTATTGGGCCTTGGTTGATGGAGTTATTTGTCTGGTTAATTCTGATAACAAATGACACTGCAGCATGCTAACTAGTTACATGACCCCTGAGTGGCTGGCATCCCCAACTTCTTAGAGGGATAAGTGGTGTTCAGCCACCAGAGACTGAGCAATAAATAACAGGTTCATGTTGCCCTCAGACATCCAGGGCTACATACCCATCCTTTCCCTATAGACTTTTCCTCTTACAGACAAACAACATTCAAAACACTAGACGGGGGGAATCATGGGAGCAGATAGATGTAGAAAGCCAGAAAACAAATTCCCCAAGGAAAAATAAAAATCTAATTGGATAACCAAAAAAATGGAAGAGGACCTTACTCCAAGGAAAATAAACAAAATAATCCCAACACTCAAGGGTCTCAACGGAACATCAGAGCTCAATTCAGCAAGAACTTACCTCCCAGCCATGGGCAGGATGGCACCTCAAATAGTTAGAGACACGAGGGGTCTCAGATGTGCACATTGTTACTAGAGTCAAGGGTTCCAGTCCAAGGTAGTGAGGCCTTCAGCTGAATCTCTGTGGATCCTCCATTTCTGATAATGCCCTCCAGCCAAAGACTACTAGGAACACACCTGTAGTAGAATGAGGGAGACCGCACACCATGGGGAACCCATTCTGGGCATCTCAGCAAGTGCATATTAAAAAGGACTTATTACAGGATTGGGGCTTGTGTTAGATGATTTTCTGGGAGGGTTAGAGAAAGGGGAGATTTGCTCTAGGTTGGATGCTGTCAGGAAGTGGGGATAATTCTTTCTGGTTTTCTTTCTTTCTTTTTTTTTTTGCGGTACGCGGGCCTCTCACTGCTGTGGCCTCTCCCGTTGCGGAGCACAGGCTCCGGACGCACAGGCTCAGCCGCCATCCGCTCCACGGCACGTGGGACGCCACCAGGGAAACCCCTTTCTGGTTTTCTTAATAATTCTTATCTAGAAGTTAGGAGGAATGGATCAGTGCTAAAGCTGTAGTTGGTAAAGAAGCAGCAGTCACTCAAACTGTGGAGAGGGTTGTGTTTGGTCATTTTTGTGGTCTGGACAATGTTCTCGTTTTCGTGTTCAGGCATGATTATGGAATGGTCTTTCTCTCCATCCATCAGCGACTGGTTTTTGTCTGATGTTGGTGTTCTGTAAAATTGTTTATGCTCAACAAGGCAACACCACAGCCTAGCTAATAGTGCCAGGCCCCCTACTAGCAACACTGAGGCTTCTGAAGGAAGAGTGCAAACTAGCTCCCAGTTGTCATGAGCTGCTTTTCTCTTTTTCACCAGCTACATTTGAAAAATCAGAATTGGCAATCCTTTTGGTAAAACATGGGCTCTTCAGATCACCACAGGACTCGTGACTCCCCAGTACCTTGTAACTGGTCTGCCCCACTCATTTACACTCCTACCTTGTCTCCTGGCATTTAAATTTGCACCCCTCACTAGCAGAAAAGGAACCAAGCAAGCCCAGAGAGAAGTGACTTGCCTGATCACACAGTGAACTGATGGCAAGGCGGAAACTACAACTTTGTGTTTAGTTTTCCCTCCAGAGGATCCGTCTGCTAGACATTCAGGTCGATTGTTAAATCTCTGAGGTATCAGCCTCTCAACTGAATGTGGATGGGACTGGATAAAAACACTTCTCACCACACTTTATCAACAATGTGTTCCCAGCTTACTTCTCCTTTCTTTAGGGGTTGGGTGTCTCACGACATCGGCTGGGATTCTAAGGCCTTTGCTCAGCTGCTCCAGCCACTCCTGACCTTCTTTCTGCTTCTCAAATATGCCAAGTGTGTTCCGGCCTGAGGGTCTTTGTATTTGCCCTTGGCTCTGCCAGTAACTCTCCGCCCTCACACCTCCACGGGGCCTCTTCTTCTGAGCTTCAGCTCAGTATCACCTCCTCAGGGAAGCCTTCCATGACGACCTTACCCTGCTCACACCCTGCATGCCCTAGCACTACCGCCATCTCCTCTGCGAGGCCACATCCCTCTAGCCTCCTTTAAGAGCGTCCCTTGGTGCTTCGTTCGCAGCTCCCCTCAGTCTGTCAAATGCGCGGGGATGGGAGGCGGGAAACTGTGCCCAATCCCCTGCTTCTCTGGGCCACTTTTCCCTTTACGCCCACGAAGCGCTCTGAGAGCAGAGACACGCGGCAGGGACACCCGTTTCCACAACAGGCTAGTGGCCAAGCGCCTCCTACACCGGGTCTCCAGCACTGGCGACTGGACCGCACTTCCCGCGGCGCCCTACCCCGCGGCAGCCGGCGCTCAACCCCTCCAACGGCCCAAGGCCACTACGCATGCTCCGCACTTCCGGCCCCGCGAGGTCGGGGGCGGGAGCTTGACGCGCCTGCGCAGCTGCTCGCCCGGCTTCCGGGAGGTGCAGGCGCTATGGGTCTGAGGGACAGTGTCTTTGAGTAGCGGCGGTGTAGAGGCGTGCGGGCCCAGAGGTCCGGCCCGAGGGCTCAGGACCGGGGTCTTTGGGAGCGGCCGGGGGGCGCAGAGAGAACCTAGGATCGCTGCCCGCCGCCACCACCAGGCATGTCGGCCGAGGCCTCGGGCCCGGAGGCGGCCGAGGCCCCGTTCCTGGAAGTCCCTAAGCCCTCAGGTCTCGAACCTGGCTCCGCTGCCTCCGGTCTCAAGCCACTGACCGCGAACAGCAAGTACGTGAAGCTGAACGTGGGCGGCTCGCTGCACTACACGACGCTGCGCACCCTCACGGGACAGGACACCATGCTCAAGGCCATGTTCAGCGGCCGCGCGGAGGTGCTCACTGACGCCGGAGGTACGCGAGCTGCCCTTGCTTACTGTCCTGCGTCCTCCAGATCCACGTCTCCCTTTCCCGTGGTCTTTCCTGGCCCAGTCTCCTCATGCCCGTTCTCTGCCACCGTCCAGTCAGTTCATTCTCACCCCCTCCAGCCCCCACATCCCGTCTCATCTCGCCTGGCTCGGTCATGAGCGCCCTCCCTCCCCCGGTCTTTACCCCCAGCAGTAGTAACCAACATTCATGGACATCCCCCGCCCCGCCGCACCATCCACCCCGCCCCTCCAACTACTCTGCCGGGCGCTGTGGTAAGTGATTCAACGTGTCAGCTCCCAATTTTCATGACTGCTTCCCACTGACTCTCCCACCCTTCACGCCTCAGCTCAAAAGACTTGGGAACCAGCCCAGCTGCCAACAACATCCTTCCAGGCACCCTTCATCAGTTTCTTCCACCTGCCCAGCCTTTTGTTCCCCTCTCTACCTCAGCGCTGCCAACAGCCATCCCCGAGAGTTGGAGGATCTTGTCGGTCTCCGTTCCCCTAACGGAGGTTCCTCTACACTCTAGGACTCCATCTGTAAATACAGACTGTAGAAGGAGAGGGCAGCTTTGGGTTTGCCAGGGACGCCAGAGCGGAGAGTGGACAGTTCTCTTTGGCAGGCGAGCCCCTTACCTTCCCGAAGTGTTGCATTCAGGTCTGGGCCCCATATGCCCAAGTGGAACCTTAAAGTTTGGTGGCAGGGTTGAGGGTGGTGGAGGTGGAGTGGATTCAGAAGGGGTTAACGAGGGTTGTGAGAGCAGGAAAGTAAAATTTGGGGAGGTAGAGCTCAGCCTTCAAATACCTGAAGGTGAAGAATTTATTTATTCAATAAGTAATTGTAAAATGCCAGTGTGGGAGATAGTTTGGTACACAAATCTGATAAGCTAAGCCTTATGGAGTTTTCTTTTTTTGTGGGGGCAGGGGGAGAATAAGCAAGTAAACATACTAAAACAAAAGCGAAATATGTAATTTCAGATAGCAATAAGTATATTATGAAGAATAGAATGAAGAATATATATCTTTATATTCTATGAAGAATATAAAGGTTAAAATGGTAGTAAACTGGACGGTGGGGTGGACATTCTAATTAAATAGGATGGTCAGAATTAGCACAAGAGGTTAGAGGTTTATTGATAAGGTAATCTGTACGAACTCTCTGATGGTGAGAACCTTCTCAGTGTAGCACAGACTTGGGAGGGAATTAATTCTCTGTGGCTGGCTGTGTTAAAAAGGGGCTTATGGGAGAACTCACTGGAGATGTTTTAAAGGGATTTTCTTAGCTATGGCACAGGCTTGAGACAGATCAGTATTAAGACTTGTGGCTTTCGAATCCTTCTTTCATAAAAATTTAGTAGCTCCACAGCCTTTAGCAAAGCCATCCTTCCTCCTGCCTCTCCCCACCACACCAGGTTGGGTGCTGATTGACCGGAGCGGCCGCCACTTTGGTACAATCCTCAACTACCTGCGGGACGGGTCCGTGCCACTGCCTGAGAGTACCAGAGAACTGGGGGAGCTTCTGGGCGAAGCACGCTACTACCTGGTACAGGGACTGATTGAGGACTGCCAGCTGGCACTGCAGGTGAGGGTCCCTTCCCCACCTCCTGAGTCCCACCCCTATGCTCATGTCCCTGGGAGAGCTGCCCAAGCAGTTAGCTATTAAGATATTAAAGAAAAACAAAAGGAAGTATGGGGCACTGCCTGGAGGAGTTGCCTCTGGCCTGGCTCTGACTGGCCATGACACCAGGGAATTTGGGGGTACTGTCCTCTGCATTTCTGCTGTCTCAGGCAGGGCCCCCCTCACCACCTCATGCCAAGACTACTGCAGTGGTTAAATGACTACTGTCTCTGTTTCTTGCTGTTTCTACCCAGCCAATCCAGCTGTTACACTAGCACCTGAATAATGATCCTTAAGCACAATCCCAATTTATTCTCTCCCTTGCTCAGAAATCCCAAATAATGCCCTTGTCCCACTAAGGGGAAAAAAAAAAATCTGAATTTAAATTGGAATATAATGACCTCCATGATCTGGTCCTATCCTGGGAGGCAGCATTCCATCCCTCCCAGGGCTTTAAATAATTCTTTTTTTTCTAGCAGTGAAATACTATAGAAGCAGTCACACCCAATAAAACGGGGTTGGGGGTTCCAGGGCCCCACCTGCTGGGCTTCTTTTCTGGGGATCTCTTAGGATTCTGAGAAGAGTTTGGAAAGCACAGCCAGGAGATATGGGTTAAGTGTCACTCCACCACAGCTGACTGAGTGACCTTGAGTGAGTCAATTCCTACCTCTGGCATTCTGTTCTCATGTTCCAAAAGATAGGGAAATGAGAAAAATATGTGCAGTGTAGTGAGTTTCACATAAAGCCTTTTATTCTGTTCTATTTTTACAATGTGAAAAGTGTCCTTTTATGATACAATATTAATAGGAGATTGTAAGAATTTTTTTTGATGCCCTTTATATTCAATATATTAAAAAGTGGCAACTATGAACAACTTTCTGTTATCTTGGGGAATACTTATTGGACCTTGAAATCCAAAAGTATAGAATTCCTTTGGGCAATATCTATGTTTTTCAAGCTTTTTGACTGCATCTCATAGAGATGCATAAAATGCATTTTATACTTGCATATATATGGCTGAATTAAGTTTTATAAAATGATACTTTTAGTGAAATACACTCTGACATATTCTGTTTTCTTTCTTTCTGATGCCGTTTGGAACCCATTAAATTTATTTCATGACCCATTAGTGGGTTACCACTTGCAGTTTAAAAAACATCAAACTAGATGATTTTGGAAGTGCATTCCTGTTCTGTAACTTTACATTTATCTAACATTATCTCACATGCACTGTGTGTTAGGATTGGTTCTGTTACCTTCTTGTACCCCTGTTTGACATAAAAAGAAACATGAGGGAAGCTGAGGATATATTCAAGGTGAAAGAGCCGGTAAGCAGCAAAGCTCAGAGTCAACCCCAGGTGCCTGACTCCCAAGTGCAGTGCTTTTTCTTCTGTGCTCAGCTGCCTCCTTTGCAAGCTTCCCCGAGACCATTCTCATTCCCTACTCCACTCAGCTAGAATATGCTTGTTTGTTTGGAGGTTTGGGGTTTGGAGTTTTTTGTTTGCTTGTTTCTTTCTTCCTTTTTGGCCGCCCCGTGTACCATGCGGGATCTTAGTTCCCCGACCAGGGATCGAACCCGTGCCCCCTGCAGTGGAAGCTGGGAGTCTTAACCAGTCGACCACCAGGGAAATCCCGTTGTTTTTAAGATTCTGGTACAGAGAATTGAGTTCAGCATACTTCTCAGTGTGTGACACTTAAACATCATTAGTCTATGCAGATCTTTTCTCTTTTTATTTTTTCCTTCATTCCCAGTCCCCTGCCCACTTCCCTTTTCCCCATAGGTACCCCTCCAGTTCTAATGTTTTAATACATTTCCTTGGATTATGTTTGTACCATTAAAAAACTAAAACATTGTTTTGTATACATATGTATTTTAAATTTCCATAAATGTCATTGAGCTATGGATTGTGTGTTCTGTTTCTTAATTCAACACTTTTTCCAAGTTCTATTCATGCTGCTGTATGTACATTTAGTTCTTTGCTTCTGACCGCTGCACAGGAATCTATGGTGTGCATTCAACCATATTTTTTTTTTTTTTTTTTTTTTTTTAGATGTTGGGGGTAGGAGTTTTTATTAATTAATTAATTTATTTTTGCTGTGTTGGGTCTTCGTTTCTGTGCGAGGGCTTTCTCTAGTTGTGGCAAGTGGGGGCCACTCTTCATCGCGGTGCGCGGGCCTCTCACTATCGTGGCCTCTCTTGTTGCGGAGCACAGGCTCCAGACGCGCAGGCTCAGTAGTTGTGGCTCATGGGCCTAGTTGCTCTGCGGCATGTGGGATCCTCCCAGACCAGGGCTCGAACCTGTGTCCCCTGCATTAGCAGGCAGATTCTCAACCACTGCGCCACCAGGGAAGCCCCAACCATATTTTTTTTTTTTTATTTTTTTATTTTTTTTAACATCTTTATTGGGGTATAATTACTTTACAATGGTGTGTTAGTTTCTGCTTTATAACAAAGTGAATCAGTTATACATATACATATGTTCCCATATCTCTTCCCAACCATATTTTATTTATACATTCCCCTGAGGTTGGAAACCTAGATTGCCTCCCGCTTCCTGCCCCCACAAACGATGCCACCATGAGCATCTTTGTACGTGTGCCCTTGTGGGTCCTGGGTCAGTGTTTCTCATGATTGTAGCTGGGAATGGAATTGCTGGGCCGCAGGACACATGCAAACGAATTTCAGCAAGTATCATCAGATTACTCTCCCAAATGGCTGTAGCACCTTGTACTCTTGATGAGCAGTGCATAAGGAATCCTGTTTCTGCATATCCTTAGCAACTCATGGCATCACCCAGCATTCTAATTTTGCCAATCTGATTGGTATAGAGTGATTTAATTTTAATTTGCATGCTTCTGATTACTAATTAGATTGAGCATCTTTTCACACACTAGCTTTTTTGGTTTCCCCTTCAGTGAATTGCCAATTCATATTCTTTACCAAATTTTCTACTGAGTTTCCTATCTTTTTCTTGTTGTTTTGCAGGAGATTCTTACATATTTTAGCTTAGTTCCTAGGGAGAATTAAGCACTATTACTCTAAGGCATGTATTTTACATAATAAATTAACTTCTCCTGTGCATCTAGAATGGTACTATTTACCTGACATTCTCAGGAGAGTTGAGAAAATAGTTACTCAAATTATTTGCTGGGTTTTGATATTCAGTGAGGAAGCCCAGTTGAGAAAGTGTGTTTTAGATAATAATTTCTAGTCAGTTTTAGATGTTACCAATAATTTCTCTTAGAATGTCACCTGTCTGTGGCATCTGTTGTTGAATAGAAATTATTCTTTTTAATTATAAATAAATGTTTATTATTTTTAAAGCAGTCTATAAGTATTGTAGAAATTTAGAAAACACAGATCATCAAAATAATAAAAGCACCAAATATCCTTCCAGGTCTTTTCCTGTGTGTGTGTTTGCCAAAATATGATTATGCTGTATGTGCTGTTTTGTAGTACGCTTTTTGTTTGTTTGTTAATAATTGCCGTCTTTCCATGTCAGTGAAATTTTATGTAACATGAGGGGCATATACACATTTCTCCGTTTGTTCCAGAAATGTCTTTTATAGATGGTTCATCTAAACCAGGACCCGATCTAGATCTTTGCATTACATCTGGTCATTATGTTCTTTTTCCAACCCAAGCAGTCCCTTTTTTCTCAAAATACTGACTTTCTCATAATACTGACCATCAGTTGTCCTTCACAGTGACCTGCTCTCCAAATTCGCCTGATGTGGTTTGTTACCCTACCCTATCCTGAGTTTTCTCTAAATGAGATGGTAGATTTAAAAGCTTGATATTAAACATTTTGGTTGGAAAGCATGTTAAGTAATGTTACATATATCATACTGTGTTATATCGAGACCTACAATATTGTTAATATGACCCATCATTAGTGATGCTCAGTATTGGCCCCTAGATTCAGATGATGATGGTTTGATCCCTCCATCGTAGTTACATTTCCTTGTTGCTAACTATAAAGTAATTTAGGCATTTTATGAATGGCAGTTACCTATCAACCACACATCCATTTATAATTCTCACCTGAATCAATAATTTCATTAGGGTTGTAGAATAATTATAATTCCTTCAACATTATTACGTGAAATTATTTATAAAGTCATGCTTTTCATTGTCAACTGGAGAGATTCTTGATTTTGATATAGTCGCATTCCTCCTTTTATTTTTCTAATGGTGTATCCTCTTAGGATCTTGTTTAAGAAGTTCATTCTACATTTTTTATTAGCTTTATAGTTTTACCTTTTGTATATGGAATTCACTGTCGTAAATGCGAATTATGAAGGGATTCAACTGTTTTTTGTCCTCTGTGGACTGAGCTAGTTTTCTCAATGCCATCTACTACACAATCTGTGGTAGCCAGCATCCAAGATGGCCACCAGCAATTCTTGCCTCTTGCTTATTCAGGCTCTTGCTTAGTCCCCTCCCACACTGAATAGGGCTGACCTATGTAACCAGCAGGAGATTGCAGAGATGATAGTGTGTGACTTCTAAAGCTAGGTCATAAAGGACCCACAGCAGTTTCTGCCTCTCTTGGATCACCCACTCTGGGGAAGCCAGCTGCCATGTGAGCATATTCAAGCAGCCCTAAGGGAAAGGTCCACTTGGTGAGGAACTGAAGCCTCCTGCCAACAGCCAGCACAGACTTCCAGCCAAATTGGTGAACTATCCCAGAATTGGATCCTTTAGGCCCAATCAGGTCTTCAGATAACTACAGCCCTGGTCAACACTTGGACTCCAACTTCATGAGAGACCGTCGGCCAGGACCACCTAACTAAGCCAGTCTCAAGCTCCCAACCCACAGAAACTGTGTGAGATAATAAATGTTTATTGTTGTTTTAAGCTGCTAAGTTTGTACTAATTTGTTACCCAGTAACGGATAACAGATTTTGGTATCTGGAGTGGGGTTCTGCCGTAACAAAAACCTAAAATGTGGGAGCGGCTTTAGAACTGGGAAGAGGGCAGAAGCTGGAAGGACTTGAGAACAGTGTGAATAAAAGCCTAAAGAGCTTTAAAGAGTATTCGTAGAAGTCTGATGACCTTTGGGGAGGCTGCAGTGTGGAACATGTTTACTGGAAAGTGGTAGAAAGGGGATCCTTGTTATATAGTGGCAGAAGTAGCAACACTGTCTCCTACAGTAATGTAGAAAGTAGAAAACATTCTAATGATCTGGGTGATCTAGCTAAAGAAATTTCCAGATAGAATGTTGAAGTGCCACAGGTTTCTTGTTGCTTATAGTGAAACAGAAGAGGAGAGGGTAAGCTAAAGGAAAAAGAATTGAACAAAAAGGAGCCAGGAATTTTGGGGGCTTGAAAATTCCCAGTCTTGCAGATAACAACTGATGTTAAAATTAGCAAATAGCTTCCAGGCAAAGATCAAACACAGGGCATTCTCAGTAAAACATGGTCTAAAGATGAAGCTGAGGATGTGATTGTAAAATCCCTTAAGACCTCAGAAATATCCAAGAAGATGCCTCAGAGAACCATTCAATCAAATAATAGCACTTCTAAGAAGCTTAAGGCTATTGTCAGGCAGCAGTCTCAGCATAAGCCCAAAGTAGAGAAGAGCTTATCTCACAAAGATGTGTGGGTGAGGCTTTTGTCTAATAAACTGAACCCCAGGACTCACAAGACACCCATTAAGTTTTTAAGAGAATTATATTGGCAGAAACACTGCCAGCTTAGACTGGAAGGGACAGAGACAGTACAAGAGGAGAAGCCTTTGGACCCTCGAAGTTCTACAGGCAGAAAGCAGACTAAGGAAACTATGGAGCTGCAAACACGGACTGTCTTTCATGGAAATGGAAGGATGACTCAGGTCAGAGCCAAGAGCCATAGAGAATCATTCCTGGACAGGAGTAGACATCAGAGAGCTCCCAATATTTGTCCAACTGGATTACAGAATTTCTGTGAAGCAGTGACTTCTCTGTGCCTCCTGCACCCCTCCTCACCTTTTGAACAAGAGTGTTTATCCTAATGCCTGTTGCACATGTTGCATGTGGAGTGTGTGGAAGAGATAACTAGTCTCTTTAGTTCACAGGTCATCAGATCCAGAGAAAATGTACCTAAGGAGCTATAGTTAAGGAACACCTCCCAAGGAGCATCGTCCCCACCTGGACCTGATTTAGATGACCAGATTCTGTACTTCAGTGCTGTAATAGGATGGGACTTTGGGGGATCTTGGGAGGGGGTGAGTGTGTTTTGTGTATGGGAGGGATTTGAATCAATGGGAGCCAGAAAGCGGACTGTGGAGCCAGCCTCCAAGGCAGTCCCCAATGATTCTTGTTCCCTAGTACTCATTGCCTTGTGTTGTTCCCTCCCACACTGAATAGGGCTAACAAAACTAGGTCATAAAAGACAGTGAGGCCTCCACCTTGCTCTCTCTTGGATTATTTGCTCTGGAGAAGCCAGCTGCCATATTGTGAGAACACTCAAGCAACCCAACGGAGAGGTCTAAATGACAGGGATCAGGTATTTCCTGCCAATAGCCAGCCTGAACTTGCCAGCCATTTGAATAAGCTTTCTCAGAAACAAATCTTCCAAACCCAGACATGCCTTCAGATTACTGCAGCCCCACCTGACTTGACCGTAACCTTGTGAGAGACCCCATGCCAAAAACATTCAGCTAAGCCACTCCTGAATTCCTGAATATCTATTCTGACCCACAGAAATGGGTAATAAGTTATTTGCTGTTGGTTTAAGCTGTTCAGTTTGGGGACAGTTTGTTATACAGTGATAACTAATACACACTTGCCCCACTGATTTGTGATGTTCTCTCTATAAATATCAGTTCTCCTATATACACCAGTCTGTTTCCAAGTTCTCTATTGTGTTTCATTGTTTTTGTTTGTTTCTGCACCAGAACTACATTGTTTTCATTATTATGGCTTTGTAAGATATTTTAGTATCTGGGAGGGTCAATCTCTTCTCTTGCTTGACTCTTTTTAAAAATTGACCTAAGTAACAGTAGACTTATTCTTCCAAATTAATTTTAGAAAAAGTCTTAGGAGTTTCTCAAAAAAAAAAATCTGCTGGAATTTGTATTAGAATTGCACATCTAGTTTTTAGGTTGGGAGAGGTGAGAGGGGTTTTGGCATGAAGATTCTAGAAAGCAGAGAAGAGGAAAGAAACCTATGTGTCTGGTTCTGATTCTCCCTCCAGCCTTCCACCTAGCCCAGTTCATTCATTCACCAGATATTTATTGAGCATCTACTGTAAATTGATACTTATTGTCTAGGTAGAGACCATGAGCAAATATACCAAAAAATGAGAAAATATGAGGAACTGAGTGCCATGAAGAAAGTGAACTGATAGTGTGAAAAAGAAGAAGTAGAGGAGGCTGCTTAGCCAGGGAGCTTAGGGTGGAGGACCAGCACCCTCCTAGGGGTACTGTTTGAGTTGAGATCTGAATGGCATGAAGGGGCCAGCCATGCAACCGAGTGCAGGCTGTTGCCAGCAGTGGCAGCTGCAAAGGGCCTGGTGGGCACAAGCTGGATGCACGAAGGAACAGGTGGGGCTGAAGTCCAGCAGGCAGGGGAGAGTGGTAGAGACGAGATCAGAGTTCGCATCCTGCAGAGTCTTGTGTGGACTACTAAGGAGTCTGGATTTTTTTCCCAAAGGCAACAAGCAGTTTTTGAAGGCTTTTAGGTTGGGGAGTGAGTGACCTCTGGTTGTGCTGTTAATCACCTTCCGCTTCTTCTCCAGCAAAAAAGGGAGAACCTGTCCCCGCTGTGCCTCATCCCCACGGTGACATCTCCCCGGGAGGAGCAGCAGCTCCTGGCCAGCACCTCCAAGGTGAGGCCCCTGAGCCCTGTAGGGTGGAGGCTGGGGGCCTATCCCGGCAGCCTGACCCCCACCCTTCTCCATCCTTTCTCCCGCAACAGCCCGTGGTGAAGCTCCTGCACAACCGCAGTAACAACAAGTACTCCTACACCAGGTGACCCCCTCAGGGGCGGGGAGGTGCACTGGGTGGAATCCTGGGCTCAAGCACAGCTCTGCTCCTGGCCCAAGGGGAGGATTATGGCCGCATGGGGGCAGGGGGTGGGGGGCGAAAAGAATCCTGCCTGGATGCAAATTCTAGCTCTGCCACTTACCCACTGGGTACTTTGGACAGGTCATTTTCACTTCTGAGCTTCAGTTTTATCATCAGTAAACTGGGGTCCAGGTGAGCATCAGATGATAATTACTAGCATTTCTTATAAGAGGCATGGCTCTAAGTGCTTTGCATATACTTATTCACATAATCCTCACAATTGTTTGAAGTAGGTATTGTTGTGATCTCCATTTTACAGATGAGGCAACTGAGGCACCGAGAGGTGAAGTAACTTGCTGAGTGTCACTCAGTTAAAAAGTGGTAGAGCTAGGATGCCAGGTGAGGTAGCTTGGCTCCAGAACCTGCATGGGGTAGCCACTCTGCTGTGCTGGGATTTGCTGAGCAAATGCTGCTTCCGTTCTGAGGCCTCCTTAGCCTGGCCCCAGGGGTGGAGGAAGCTCCATTCTGGGCACCAAACTCCTAGGTAGGACTAGAGTGCTAGATATCTGGGCCCCTAAGCTTGGGGGAACAGAGGGAGGAAGCCATTTGTGCTGAGCCTCTTGGCCCCCTGGTCCTCAGCACTTCAGATGACAACCTACTTAAGAACATCGAGCTGTTTGACAAACTGGCCCTGCGCTTCCATGGGCGGCTGCTTTTCCTCAAGGATGTTCTGGGGGATGAGATCTGCTGCTGGTCTTTCTACGGGCAGGGCCGCAAAATCGCCGAGGTGTGCTGCACCTCCATTGTCTATGCCACGGAGAAGAAGCAGACCAAGGTCAGAAGGGGTTCAGGGCCTGGTCAGGGAGGGCTGTGGTGGTGGGCAGGACGAGCACCCTGGACAAAGGCAGCTCAGCAGATCAGGCAGGGGAAATCCATCACCGGAGTTCTAAGTTCTGGGGTCTTAGTTCTGTAACCTTGGGCAAGTCATCTGACTTCTGTGGGTCTCTGCTTCTCTACCTGTGAAAGGAGGGTGTTGGATTAGAGTGGGATTCTTAATCTAGGCCAGTTGGGTTTCAAGGCTATCTTGAAAGAGTGTGCAGTTTTGGGAGTGGGTATGCATTTTTCTATATAGAAGGACCATAGTTGTCATTAGAATTTCAGAAGGATCCATGACCCAGAGTAGGTTCTTAAAACTTCAGGTGCTTAGAACACACTGAGGTTGTAGGCCCTGAGTCATTAACATGGCAATCATCAGCAGATACGTCCTGAGCACTGCAAGAGGCTTGAAATCAAGGCGAATAAGATTCTGAGTAAAGTACAAGCCCTCTGTCATGACGTCTGGCCCCTGAAGATCTTATCAGCCTGGTCCCTTCTGACCTTGACATGAAGGATGTGCCTCAGATACACTGGAGATCTTGAAAGTCTCTTAAGCACCCAGTGCTATTTCACACCCCCCTACCTTTGCACACACTATTCCCTCTTCTTGGAATTACTTTTCCTCATTCCTGTCTGCCTAATGGACTTGTGCTTAATCTTTAAGACCTAAGCCAAGCATCACTTTCTCTGGGACACCACTCATGAACTTTCAGCCCAACAACCCCAGACAAAGTTGGTCATACCCCCCTGTCAGCCAAACACAATGTTGATTGTAGTCTGCTGGGGATGGGGGAGTAGGAGTGTTTACTTCAGCAGCAAGGAGTTAGCTTCTTGAGAGTAGAGCTGAATCTTTTTTTTCCCCCCCCATCTCTGTAGCACTAGCCAGGCCTTTATCACGCCGCAGAAGCTAGGAAACATTTATTGAATGCGTGAATGAGTGAATAATCCTGTTTCCAAGTAGCTTCCTCTGTAATTGGGAAGACAGAAAGATAAACCAGTAATGAGAATGCAGCTTGTTAAAGTTTTTTTGTTTATATCCCTCCAAGCCACACAAGGGGAACCCCTAACCACCTCTTCATCCCGTACTACTCTCCTTCACCCTGCCTTGTTGCTTTGGCCTTGCACTGATCTTCAGATACACTAAGCGAGTTCCTGACCCCAGAGCTGTTCCCTTCCCAGACTGATCTGTCTCTAGCTCTCCATCTGGTTCCTTCCCTCCTTTCCTTTGGCTATTGGTCAGATGTCACCTTCTCAGTGAGGCCTTCTCTGAGCTCCCTCTTTAAAGTTGTAACATTCCTGGCGGTGGCCATCTCCACACCCTTTTCCTGCTATAATTTTTCCGTAACATTTATCGTCATCTGACACTTTATATCTTATTACATATATGTCTGGGTCCTCGCCCTAGAATGTAAACTTCCTGCGGACAGGAACTTTGCCTGTTTTGTTCACTGCTATATTCCCATTGCCCAGAACAACACCTGGTACAGTGCAGTCACTCAGTAAATATTTGTCAAATGAAAAGATATACCAAGAAAAAAAAAAAAAGATATACCAAGAGACTTGGCAACAAAGGACAGAAAACAAATAACTCTCTGCCTGACTTCAGAGCTGGACCTTGAAGTATAAGTGTGACTTAGCTGAGCAAAGAAGTTGCAAAGAGGACAGTCCAGGCTAAAGGAACCTGTGACTGCAGAGGCTATAGGAGTGGCAAGACAGTGCAGGAGCAGCCTGGGGGAGGGGATGGCTGCGTAAGAGTGGAGCCAGAGGGAGGGAGCCGGGGGTTGCTGGCCTTTTGCAGGTGGAATTCCCAGAGGCCCGGATCTTTGAGGAGACCCTGAACATCCTGATCTACGAGACTCCCCGAGGCCCAGACCCAGCCCTCTTGGAGGCCACAGGAGGTGCAGCTGGAGGTGGCGGGGCAGGCCGAGGGGAGGACGAGGAGAACCGAGAGCACCGTGTCCGCAGAATCCATGTCCGGCGCCACATCACCCACGACGAGCGTCCTCACGGCCAACAGATTGTCTTCAAGGACTGAGCTTTGCCCCAAGTCTTCCTCTGGCCGCTGGGACCCAGTCCGTCTCTCTCTTCCTCCCCTTCCCAGACCTTTGCCCCGGCTCTGCTGGCCAAGTCGTGGGTCCTTCTTCCATCCCTTCATTGCATGGTACAGTTCACTTTGGCCCTTTTCCATCCATTCCCACCTCATTGCTAACCACAGAGTACATTCCAGCCCCTCCCCTCAGAGGCCTTCAGAAGGCCTACATTGGTTGCCTCCTCCCCATCCTTGTCCTGCCCTCTTCCCTCACCAGCTGGTTTAGAAGGATTTAGAATTCCCTTTGTCTTTTTTTAGGACATTGTACACACCAAAGTGTCAAGCCAGCCCTTAATAACACCCACCACATTCTGAGCCGCCTCCTCACCATTGTGCAGGGCAGTTTGCCTCCCTCCTGCTTCCCCAACATCCTCCCTACCTCCTTAACTTTGTACTAGGTGGGCCTGGGCCTGTACCAGGTCAGCATCTTCTCAATTTTTTTCATATTATTTATTATTATAATTTTCTATTAAATTATTGGAATAAAGTTGAGTTGAGGGTCTGGTGCTGGCTCCCAGAGAAAGGGCCAGGTATATGGCTTGTTAGGGAGGTACCTGGCTAGTTGGATGGGAGAAGACACAGACCCCTGCCCCCAGCCTTTCCCTGGGCTGGTAGCTGGGAAGAAAGTAGTCAGGAGTTAGGAGAGGATTTTAAAATCTATATTTCGGTGTTCACTGGCCAGTTCCCACCCTCAGCCCCACCCCACCCCCTGCAATGGAGAGGTGGTCCTGGCTACCACTCAGGCCATCCCCGAGCGCAGCATTTCTCCAGCCCAGATGTCTGAAGGGAGCACCTTCCTTCAAGGGTCTGGTGCGAAGACAAAGTCGAGGGCCTGGCGTTCGGCCCCAGCCACATTGGGATGCCAAAGGTCCACGATGAAGACCACTCGAGGCCCATCTTCGGGAGAGCCTAGGGCACGTGGGGATGGAGACAGCAGAGCAGCTGACATTAAGTACTTACAAGCCAGAGCACTCACCAAATACTCATAAACGCAAACACTTTATAAATAAGTGCCAGTGTTCTAATCCTTTATGTGTATTAACTCTTAATCATCAGAACAAACTGTGAGGTAGTACCATAAGTGTTCTCATTTTATGCAAAGTAACTGAGGCACAAAGAGGTTAAATAACTTGCCCAAGGTCACACTGCTAATGCCAGAGGTAGGACAGGAACCCAGGGGGTCCAGGCCCAGGGTCTCGTGCTATGAACCACTTTGCTGTGCACTTACATTAACTTATTTAATCCTTGCAGTCACTTGGTAAAAGAAGGCGGTTGCCCTATCTCACGGGTGATTGGAGAAATCATGTGACTTGTTCAAGGGCATGCAATTAGAAAATGGTGGTGTAGGACAGGAAGCCAGTTGGGCCCGATTCTGCAGCCTTTAGTCTATTCCCCTTAACTCTTTAGTCACTCATCCCTCCTAGCAGAATGGGAGCCCCATTACCATTATGAGCCACTGTATGCAGGAAGGAGTCGTCCACCAGTAGACAGTGTCCCTCAGCCCAGCACTGGGGCTCACCCCCGACCACCAGCTCACAGCCAGGGGGGATCTTCAGGCCTGTAGAAAGAGATCCGGGCCTCCAACATTCCTGCCTCCATCGAAGGGGCCCACCCCATTCAGTCAAAAAGCAGATCCGAGAGTCTTAAATGCTAGGTTCTATGGTGGTCCCTCCTCGTTCTCTGGAAGGTGACCCACGTAAAATTACAATACAGTACTGGATGAAAGAAATGCTAGGAGACAGAAAATGCAGTGCAAAGCACAATGTATTCTGTTTCAGAGAAGAGGGAAAGCTTCCTAAAAGAAGCAGCATCTCCTCTTGGGCTTCTGACAGTTTAACTCAAGAACCTACTGTGTGTTAGGCCCTCTCTCCCCAAAAGGTATAAAACATGGCTCCATCCTGCCAAGGACCACACACTGGGGTGCAGAAAACTGAGGAGCCAACTTAAACGATGGGGAAGAGGAAGACATTCCAGAGGAGGTGGGCATTTGAAAGTGTGAGTCGTGAAGGCTACGTAGGAGTTTTCCAGGAGGTGATAAGGGGGAAAGACATTCTAGGCTAAGAGCATGTGTGTGGCATCTGCCAGGATCAGCCAGAAGGCGTTCATGATTTAGGGCATGGTGGGAGAGAAGGGGAAGAAGGGAACAGGTAGGAGATAAGGAGAAAAGATCTGGCCTTGCTCCAGATCTCTTCAAAGCCAGTGTGCTCTGAAGTGTAGAACACATTCAACTGGTAGCACAGGAGATGATTATAGGCAAAACAAAGTCATGGCATTAAACAACAATCAGAAGACAAGTCTTTTTTTCTCCCCATTTTCTTTCATTCTCTAAAACATTGAAAAGAAAATCTCAGTTTGGTGCTACCATAACTTTAACATCCCCCCTAACACTGCCCTTCTTATGTTTATTTTTCCTTTGGGGCCACGTCCTGCGTCTTGTGGGATCTTAGTTCCCGGACCAGGGATCGAACCCAGGCCCTCAGCAGTGAAAGCACAGAGTCCTAACCACTGGACCACCAGGCAATTCCCAACATTGCTCCTTTTTAAAGGAGGAGAGTATAGGCTTCAGCCACAGACTAGGATACTTCGCTAGAATTTTTAAAGCTTTCTTTTTTTAAGTTTAAACTTATTTTTATGAATAATTCCTATTTAGGTCAAGTAATACTGATTATCATTTTTCTATAAAGATTCCTTTTAAATAAGTAAAACAAAACATTGAGGGGAGTCAATATGAAGAAACAGTACAGGTGGTAAATGACTATGGAAAAGCTTATGAAGATGGTTTGCAGATCATTGAAGCTCAGGAAATGCTGCTGTGGGCGACAGGGAGTCAAGGAAGATTTCCGAGAAGAAAGGCATGATCAGAGTCACAGTGTAGAAAGCTATGATGGCAGAGAAGAGAGTCTGGAGGGGGAATCGTGGAGGCGAGGAGGCTGTCTGTAAGTAGCATCCACTTACCCAGGTGGCATCTGACTCGGGCATTGGTGGGCCCACAGCGGCCCTCGAGCCGGGCCCCAGGCAGGAGGACGGAAAAGCCAGCATTGCCGAAGGTGTTGGCACTCATAAAGCTTCGCAGCCCCCTCAGTGCCCGATAGGCCCCCGGGCACCGGCGGCAGTTGCTGGGTTGGCACCGGCCTGCTTGGTATAGCAGGAGCTGGTAGCACCCAGGGGCCAGTGGTGGGGACCAGCCCCGAGGCAGAGGGGTAGTCCCTGAGAAGTCCCAGCTCACAGCCCCGAAGTCCCTCAAAATGGCAGGGAAGCTGCTCTCCAGGAGCTCCACATCATGCCGCTGGGCATCCCGTGGCACGAAGGGGGCTGAGGGCAGGTCTGGCAGGAAAAGTAGGCCTGGGCGCTGAATGCCCAGGACCCCTGGCCCTCCCCCAGGGCCTGGGCTACCCTGAGCCGCCCGCCTCATCCTACCCATCCCTGCCCAAGAGTAGCGCCTGGCGTAGGCCCGAAGGCGACGGCTCACTAGGCCTTCTGTCCTAGGTCCTTCCACAGACTCCCCAGAGCTCCGTGGGCTTGGTCTGCCAGCCTCAGAGCACCCTCCAGGCCTACCACTGACAGCCCCAGCCCGACTCCCAGCCCCTAGGGCCTGCATATCTTGGGAGCCCAGGCGGTAGCAGTACCAGAGGAAGAGGGAAGTGAGAGCTCCAAGGAGCAGGGTAAGGGCAGATGAGGCCAGAGGCAATGGCCATGCAGGCATGATGGGCAGGGAGGCCCTGGCCAAGAGGCCTGGGGCATCTTCCAGACCCCAGTTCCCTTGTCCCCCCAGTTCTCCACCGGTTCCTTCCATGGCTGCTCCCTGGTTACACCCTGGGCTGTTTCCCTTCCACATTCCTACTCTTGGTTCTCTCTCCTTCCGAGGTCCTCTCTCCACCCTTGTACCTCCTGCTTTCTCGCTTCCTTCATGCACCTCTAACTCTCCTTCCCTTCCTCTCCTTCTGCCTCTCCTCTCTCCTCTACTTCTTTCTCCTTCCAACTCTCTCCTCCTCCTCTTTCACCTCTTTCCTCCTCTTCTTTCTCCTTAGGGCAGTTTCCTCTCTCTCCAGTTTCCTGCCTCTCCCGTCAGTCTCTCCTTTCCCCACCCTCTGTCTCCCCGTCTCCTTTCTTCTCTCCTCCCTCCACCACCGCTCCCCCCCCCCCGCCCCTCTTTTCGCTCTCTCTTTCCCTCCCCGCTCTGCCTTTCCTTCTAGCTTCCCCGGACAGCAGTTCCTACCTACCCCACCTGGACCCGCAGCCCTGGGAACCGCAACCAGCAGTCCTCTGCAGCGACTTCTCTCTCCTTCCTCCCCCTCTCTCCTTCCTGCCCTCGCTTCTCTCTCGACCCGACCCACGGGTTCTCTCGCTCTCTCTCCCCCCTCCCCCACTCGCTCCTTCCTTGTCCCCCACTCACCCTGACGTCACCCTCCCCACAGTCCTCTCAGCTTAGCTACCCCCGCCCTCGCCCAGTGGCCACCGCAACTCAGCCGGGTTGGGGGTGTCGTCTCCGGATTTGCCTCCCCCGGCCCCGACGGGGCGCCACGTGGGGCTCAGGGGGCACAGCGCCAACCTCCAGCGCCCCGCAATGCGAAACGAAAGGGCGGGGCCTGAGAGGGGCGTGGCAAGTAAGGGGCGGGGCGAGCGCGCGAACTGATGGACAAGACCGGCGCTCGCAGGCTGCGGACAGGGACGCTGCGGCCGGTCCGTGGGTCAGCCGATCCTTCGACCCGTCGGCCTGTGACTCCACCTCCCCCAGTCGCCTTCACAAGAGCCAGCCCCCGGCGGGAGCCCGATTGATAATGAAGGCGGCTTCAGCCAATCGCCTGCAGCGCCGCGGGCCGGGCCATCTCAGGCGGGGCCGAGAAGAGCTGTCCTTTCTGGTGGTGCTGAAAAGGGCTCTCCAGCGGTCTTGCGAGATGAGACCAGGAGAAAAAAATTAAAGTTGAAGCCGCCAGGCAGCTGGCTGGGGTCATGTTGTACGTAAAAGGAGGGATCTCCCCTCCCCAGATCCTGGCCTGTCACCCCTTAGACTTCTCACAAACGTAGGAACTTGTCATTCTTCTGGAGGAGGAGGTAGCGCATTCCACATGAGCTTCTCTGAAAGGGTCTGGAAGAGGGCCGGGGGCATATTGGGGGCGCTGAGCAAGCGCAAACCCAGCTATGCTGCCCCTCAACACCCTGGGAAGAGAACATTCAGTTTCCAAATGTGCTGGAATGGTTGGGGGAGGGGTCATAATTACTGCTGGGACCAGAGTTGCCTTCGCTTCCCCTAGGGGCCGTGGGAGTGAGGATTACGACCCTGGCTCATGTGGTCCCTCCTTCTTCCATCTGCACTTCCTCCTCCTCCCTCCCCCCACAGCCCCCAAATAAATCCCAAGCCCCTCCCTTCGCCCGTCCCCAGGATCTGACGTGGGCTCGACACCTTTCTCAGCTCTCCCTCCCGCAGCTCCAGTGCCCGAGCCTCGGCTCTCCAGGTTCTGCAACCCCCTCCTCTCCCCGCCAAGCCCCACTAGAGCACAGTAGGGACCCTCCCTATCCTCGACCCCACCCTAGGTCCCCGGAAGCTGTTTTGCCTCGACCCACTCCCCCAGCTTAGAATCCAGCCAGCCTGGCGGACCCAGGTGCCTGAGCCAGAGGGTAACCCAGGCGACCCAGCTCCTTCGCCCTTCTTGGCCCCACCCGCTGCAGCCGGAGCCGCGCCCCCTCTCCCGCAGACAGGAGAGCAGAGGACAGAGGAGACTGGCCAAAGAGGGGTGGGCTCCAGGAGACCCCCAGCCCAGTTCTGCCCCTCCGTCCCAAAGGCAGAGACATTGTCTCCCTTGCTAACTGCCAGTAGGAAAAAAAAAAAAAATTAATAGGAAAGATAAAAGAAGACGGAGGAAAGGTGACAGCTAGATTATTTAGGAGAGGCGCAGAGGAGAGAAATTGGTGTGAGTCGCCATGGGGGCTCCCAGGGCCCAGCATCCGCCACCTCCCCAGCTGCTGTTCCTAATTCTGCTGAGCTGTCCCTGGATTCAGGGTAAGGACTTGGGTGCGTGGGGGTGGGCCTCCGGGAAGGCCCCCAGCTGGGTCCTATACCTTCCTTTCTCCGAACATCCTGCGCCTTCTGAGCTCCTGGGGGAGGGGAGGGGCACAGCTGACGGAGAAGGGGCAAGCCAGGGCTTTCCAGCTTGCACCTGGAGCCCCTAACCCCATATATTGAGTTGGGGAAATTAATGAGGGGAGCTTTTAGCAGCGTCTCAGGGGTTAAATCCAGGAAGAAGGGCTGGGGACGTTGTGGCGGGGCGGGGTGGGGGGGATGTCTGCGGAGGCGGCAGAAGCAGGCCGGGTACCAGGGTGGGAGATGGAGGTGCCGGGAGAGATGCCAGGCGCAGCACACACAAATGTTCTTGGACGTATGGACAAAGACAGATGAACAGAGGCAGTGCGCAGAGGCCAGATATTCAATCCCCAACTCTTACCCCCCAGCGAGACTCCAGGGAAGGGGGCAGAGACTGCAGAGAAAGAGAGGGAGGACCACACTGCAGAGACAGAAACCCAGAGAAAAAGCTGGACACTGCAGAAGCAAGGGCTGGGAGGTGCTGCCAGACCCTCCGCAGAGGCCCGGGGTTTTGGGGAGAGCATCACTGAGGGGAAAATGAAGGTAGCGCCCTGCCTCTTCTCTGCCCTGCTGGCTCTGTCCGAGGTGCTCACCGAAGGCCCACACAGCCTGGGGGAAAAGGGAGAGAGGAAGGGGTAGGAGTGTGATGGGCAGCTGGGAGCCCCTCCTCCAATCTTGGCTCTCAGCCCAGTCTGGGACCCTCTGAGCTCCTGCTGGCCCAGCTGACTGAGGAGAGAATAAGAGCTCTGGAAAAGATCTTTCTGGAGAAGGAAGGAGTGTGGGGCAGTGGAAGAGCTCGCACAACTTCATCTCCCAGGTCTGCCCCTGAAGGAGGAGGAGGCACTGCCGGAGCCTGGAAATGAGACCCCCACCGTAGCCTCTGAGGCCTTGGCAGAGCTGCTCCATGGAGCCCTGCTGAGGAGAGGCCCAGAAATGGGCTACTTGCCGGGTGAGGCCCCCAGAGTGGCAGGAGCAACATAGAGGCAGAGGGAGGGACGTTAATTCAGGGAGATGGGGAGCCAGGCCAGTGAAATTCAGAGAGACAGAGAGAGATGGTTCGAGAGAGTCAAAACTGGACATAGACAGTCAGAGAGCCAGAGAAATTGAGGTAGAATGATCAAGAAACAGCACAGAAAAACAGAGAGAAAGACAGATGGAAACTCAGAGAGCCAGAATCAGAGATAGAGTGGAAAAGAAACACAGAAAGAGAGAGAAATGCAGAGAGTAGTAGACCTAGAATCATAAAATCAGGGAGGGATAAGAATACTAAACATAGACCAAGAGTTCTAGAGAGTGCAAAATAAAAAGAGGAAAGAGAAAGGGGTAACCGGGAGAGAGAGCCAGATCTGAATGGGGAGACAGAGGGAGAAGCTCAAGGAGACTGTCAGAGTGGAAGGGCCTGGACAGAGAGAAGAAAAAGGGGCTGGGGGGCAGGCTGTGGAAGCCTTGGGAGGAGGGGGGAAGTTTGGGTGGGGAAGGGAGAGGTGGGGGTCCTGCGCCTCGTGGGGGAGGTCTTTTGGGTTCAGTGGGGACCTCGCAGTGTCTCTTAGCCCTGATCCCCGACCGAGGCCCATCAATATGCTCCTCCTGTTTCCTGACTTCCCTCGCACTGTCCCAGGATCTGATCCAGACCCCACACTAGCCACCCCTCCAGCCGGCCAGACTCTTGCAGCACCCTCCCTGCCACGGGCCACTGAGCCGGGCACAGGGCCTCTGACAACAGCCGTAACCCCTAAGGAGGGCAGGGGGGCAGGCCCCACCGCGCCGGAGCTGCTGACCCCGCCCCCAGGAACTACGGCCCCGCCCCTTCCCGGTCCCGCCTCCCCAGGCCCGCCCCTCGGGTCTGAGGGAGGAGAGGAGGAGACCACGACCACCATCATCACCACGACAACTGTCACCACGACGGTGACCAGCCCAGGTGAGGCGATTGAAAGGGGATGTGGGAGAAGAGGAAGGTGTGGATGGGGGAGAGGCTGCCGGGAACGTGTGGAAGAAGAAGGAGTCTAGATGGGAGAGGGCCTTCTGCTTAATTATAATAAAGGCTAGCGCTGATACACCCTTACTATGTGCCAGCACTGTTCTATGTGTTTTATGTCTTATGACAGTTGAGGAAGGGAGTTCTGGGCACAGATGGGAGAGTGAGCATTGGATAAAGATGGTGAGGGGTGCTGGGGAGAAGACAGATGAGGACCCCCAGGGTTACTTGGCTGGGAGGGCAAGAACACAGAGATTCTCTCAACCCCAGCACTTATATCTCTTTAGTTCTGTGTAATAACAACATCTCCGAAGGTGAAGGGCATGTGGAGTCTCCAGATTTAGGGAGCGCGGCCAGCCGAACCTTGGGGCTCCTGGACTGCACGTACAGCATCCATGTCTACCCTGGCTACGGCATTGAGATCCAGGTAACTGGACTTAAGCATATGATTGTGAAACCTCCCAGCCCTTCCGTCCGGGCCCAGGGGTGTGCACGGGTTGGGCCTAGGAGCCAGAGAACTTGTTTTCTGACTCAGATGGACCTATTTCCTGAGGATCTCACAGACTCTCCTAAAGTTCTACAACTTGGCCAACGTTACCGTGGTTCTTGGTCTGCTACATACAGGGAAAAGGAAGGCAAGGGGCGGGGGAGCTTAGGGGGTCACACACCCCGGCTGACTTCCCTGGCTGGTCTGGGTCTGGCTTCTTTAGGTGCAGACGCTGAACCTGTCTCGGGAGGAGGAACTCCTGGTGCTGGCTGGTGGGGGGTCCCCAGGACTGGCCCCCCGACTCCTGGCTAATTCCTCCATGCTGGGAGAAGGACAGGTCCTTCGGAGTCCAACCAACAGGCTGCTCCTGCACTTCCAGAGCCCACGGGTCCCAAGGGGTGGTGGCTTCAGGATCCACTATCAGGGTGAGGAGTTCGGAGTGCTGGTGGGAGGGCAGGGGCCACACTGGGCACAGGGAACATCTTCAGGAGCCTTCTAAGCACAGGGTAATGTTGGGGCCTTTTCCTCCTGACTAGGACCATGGGGGGCAGAATCCTCGGAGGAGACCTATACACACTTATCTCACACACTCACAGACCTGTGCCTGGGTGTGCACACATCCAAGTGACAATTCATCCATTCACTCAGCAAATGTTTATTGAGTGCCCACTTCATACAGGCCCTGTGTTATCCTTGGAGAGAAGAATGAACAAGCCAGATGTAAAGGGAACTCAGAATCTAGGTAGGGAGATGGACAAATAATCAGGATAATTATAATTCAGTGAGATAAGGACCCCCATCCCTATGATGGAGGAACCACTGTCAGAGAGAACAACTATCAAAGGGACCTAAATTTCCCCTATAAGGAATATGGGGACACCTCCTTGGAGGAGGTGATGACTAAGCTGACACCTAAGATGAGTTAGCTAGGGGAAGGGTGGGAGGGAGAGAAAGAGGAAGGCAGATGTCTAGATGGATGGAAAAACATATTCCAAGACCCAGAGAGGAGAAAAAAATGTGACCCCCTTGAGGAGTTGAGGTAATTCAGCATGGAAGATAGAATTGTCTTAGCTGTGTGACCTGGGGTGAGTTACTTAACCTTTCTGTGCCGCATTGTCTTATCTGAAAAATGGGGATCATAATACTTACTTTGTGGTATTATTAGGAAGATCAAATGAATCAATACACGTCAAGTGCTTAAAATAGTGTCTGGTACACAGTGAGGGCTCGAAAATGTCAATCATTGCTATTACAGTAAAGCACAGAAAGTGCTGGGGAAGTAGGCCAAGAGGCTAGACTGGGAGGTAGGTTGTATTTGGATGACAAAGGGCCTTACCAGCTTCAGTGAGGAGTCCTTGGACTACTTTATCCTGCATGGGAGGAGGAGACACTTTGAAATGTTTTAAGCAAGATAGTGACAGCCTCAGATTTGTGACCTAAAAAGATCCTGCTGACTTCTGGGGGTAGGAAGGAGGGGATGTATCTGCGCATGCTTGCATTTGCAAGCACCCACCCACAGACAGCCTACACACACGTGTACATCCATATTTGCCTGTGTGTATGGAAACCTTCCCACGATGCAATGTACATTCTAGCATACACGTGTACATGAGGCAAGGGGCCCAGCCCAAGGTCCCATTCCAGACACTGCTGCCGTCTCCAAAGTCCCTTCCTTTGCTCAGAAACAGAGAGGGAACTGTGTGTTGGGCCAGTGTCCCCTTCACTTCACCTCATGGCCTTGCTGCCCGCTTGTGAGCTCTGCTGACACCAGATCCCTTGTGACTTTGTCCAGGACACAGACAACCCATATCCCTTCCTCACACACTCTCCAGCCTCTCCTGAGGCCTCTGCTCTAGACTTGCCCCACGAGGTAAGGCATGCACGGTGGAGATGCCCAGCAGCAGACCTACTCCTGGAGAGACCAGTGAGCCGGGGGACATGTAGTTGGTGGTCAGGGCCCGGTTGTTGGGGAGCAAGGGCATGCCTTGAAGGCCCAGGGCTGAGGGCTGGGCTTCAGATATTATAGGATGGCTTCCTGCTGGCTCCTTTAAGCAGCCACTTCCCTAGGGCATTGAAAATAGGACTCTTTAGATGAACTGGAACATTTGAGGAAGCAGGGCTATTGCATAAATGGGCCTTCATTACCTGCCTCGGTCTTCCCTGCTCTGCGGCTTCTGCAGGCACCTTTGGGACGGAGGCCCCGTTTAAGCCCTTCCCAATTTGCACTGGCTGGGCCCTCCAGTCCACAGTGGCCTCATTAGCTTCTCTGGAAGGTCAAAGGCTCTATCACCCCTCACCCCAAGTCCAGCAAACTTTCCCATTTACAAAACTCTTTCATCAACTCTTGTTTTGGTTGCTTCTCACAGCAGCCCTGGGGGTGGCCATTGTCAGCTCCATCTCTAAGAGGAAGAAAAAGCCTCAAAGCTTATATGGATTGCTCAGCCACCAGCAAATTCATTGCAGAGTCAGAAGTCAGATCTCCAAGTCCCTGACCCCTGGTCATTTATTAATTGAAGCTGAGGGGCGGGCGATTAACATTTTCTGAGTACTTTCTATGTTCCAGGGGCTTGATTCCAGGTTTCTTTTCTTTAAGGCCAATCCTCAATGACAGGAATTGTTATTGCCATTTACAGATGAAAGGTGAAGTCACCTGCTCAAGGCCATACAGCTAATAAGTTGTGAAAGTAGAACTGGAACTTAGGTCTGCCCATCTCCAAATCCAGTGCTCTTTGCACTGTTCCACATTGCCTCTTGGCGGCATCAACTGATCAGCTAGGCTAGGTTTTTAGGAGACAAAATAAAAAACATTTGATTCAGTCTCACAATGGCAATAGGCAGGTGTCAATGTGATGATAAAATTATGCATGTGGATTGTGTTTAGGCAAAAAGAAAAAAAAAAACTAACTCTGTGGGAAAGGGGAGGGGTCAGGAAGGCTTCCTGGAGGAGGTGGTACTTAAGTTACTCCTTGAAAGATGAGAAACAGTGAGAAGAGAGCCTTTCAGGTAGGGGAAATTGTGTGGAAAAATATGGAAGTGGGACTGTAAGGAGTCACAGAACTGTATCGTGTGAGATATATGGGCCGTGGGTGCTGAGAACTGAAGCTGGATGGACTGGGCTGGAACTGGTTGTGGAAGGGGCTTGAATGTCAATCTAAAGCATTCAGACTTGATTCTGTTGGTCTTGGAGAGCCATCACAGAGGCTAAAGTCTATTCAAATCACTGTGCGGTTTTTTGGTTTGTTTTTTGTTTATTTGTTTGTTTTGTCCACTGCTCGGCTTGCAGGATCTTAGTTCCCTGACCAAGGATTGAACCCCTGCCCGGCAGTGAAATCGCCAAGTCCTAACCACTGGACCGCCAGGGAATTCCTAAATCCCTGTATTCTAAAAGGCTGTTTTTTTGTCTATCTTAGTAGACCATGAACTCCTGAAGGCAAGGCCTCAGTCTTTTTCACCTCTGACCCTAGGACCCAGCCAAGGAAATGCTTGTTGAATTTTGAAACAGGGAGAGACCAGGTCTCTTACAGAATCACTCAGGACTGGAGAGTCAGAAAAAGCAAAGGCCCAGGCAAGCTGGACCCTCTGCTAACCAGAGCCTGCCCCTCGTACAAGACCCAGCTTCGATGTACTTCCTCCAGGAAGCCCTTCTTAATGAACTCTGCCTAGTCTTAAACAGACACACAGAGCTCTGTCAGGATCAAGTTCAGAGTCTATCACTGATTACCAAGTCACTTTCTATTTGTTTGTTTTATCTCATATGTTTCCGCAAGAATTTCAGGAGGCTTTCAAAAAAGAATGCAAACAATAAGATTAAATAGAATAAGTAAGAGGGAGTTCCCTGGCAGTCCAGTGGTTAAGACTCCACGCTCTCACTGCCAAGGGCCGGGGTTCGATCCCTGGTTGGGGAATTAAAATCCCACAAACCGTGTGGCGCAGCCAAAAAAAAAAAAAAAAATAAGAGAAATATTGGCACCAGATAATGCTTATTAAATTTGAAAAAAACAGAATGTGGATAGACAAGCCATTGTTACTAGGGACAAGACTCAACCTGGTTCTGGGCTTCCTAGCAGCCAGTATGAAAAGAGAGATTACACAGTTCTCATTGCAGGAAAAAAGACAAACCAGTTCCTTAAGGAAAGCAAAGCTTTCCCTAGCACTTCACTTTCACTGGGGGATTCATTTAGGGGACACTGGGTATTAAGGTCTTTAATGACAGAATAGTCTGTTTCTAAAGGAGTTTCTTGTAACTCCTCTGGATGAAAGCTGAGGGTATAATATCACAGTGACACCTCAGTGGAAGAAAGTCTGTGTGTATGGAGGGGAGAAAATGATCTGAGGCACTTAATAACTTGGAGCCTCAATTTCCACCCCTGGAAAGTGGGTCACAGCCTTTCTCTGACTACCTCAAAAGCGCTGCGTGAACTCATTTTGGAAGCTGAACAAGCTCTGCAAATACTATTTGCTATTATTAGAGCTGAATGGGGTTCAGAGTGGTCAATTGATTTGCCTGAATTCACACAGTAAATGGGTGCTAGGGTCCAAAACTTCTTTGAGGCTCAGGTTTCTCATCTGTAAAATGGGGGCCAAAGTGGGTAGATTACAAAGATTAGGGGAGATAAGAGATGTTGACATTACCTCTTCATGAGACAGTGTGTCCACGTAAGGACTCCAGTATGGAGCCAGTTTGTGCCCTGGAGAGTGAGGGGGACCTGGAAAGAGGGGAGGAAATGCTGGGGAACCAGTGAGAGAGGATGGCCTGGGAGAGTGAATCCTCTTTCTCCTGCCCTGCCTGATCCAGCCTACCTCTTGAGCTGCGGCTTCCCTCCCCGGCCAGCCCATGGGGATGTGAGTGTGACAGACCTTCACCCTGGAGGCACTGCCACCTTCCACTGTGATTCGGGCTACCAGCTGCAGGGTGAGGAGACCCTCATCTGCCTCAATGGTACCCGGCCAGCCTGGAGCAGTGAACCCCCCAGCTGCATGGGTGAGTCTCTACCACAATAGGTGTGGTTTTCTGTCCTGGGAGCCCCACTGGAGGGTCCTACCTTGGGGGTCTCTATCTTTGGGAACACCCATCTTGAAGGGGTTTTTACCCTGAGGAGTCCCTATCCTGAGGTCTCCATTTGGAGCTCTTCACCCTGAGGGTCTCAATCCTTGGAGTCTCCATCCTTGGGGGGGGGGCTCTCCATCTGGGGAAGTACCACCTCGGGGTGGGGGGGGGTTCCTTTTTTTTTTTTTTTTTGGCCATGCCACATGGTTTGTGGGAATTTAGGTCCCTGACCAGGGATCAAACCTGTGCCCCCTGCAGTGGAAGTGCAGAGTCCTAACCAATAGACCACAGGGAATTCCTGGAGGGTTCCCATTTGGGGAGTCACCATTCTGGGGGTCCCTGCTTTTGGAGACTCCTCATCCTAGAGGAAACCATTCTTGGGGTCTATATCTGGGGGTGTCTATCCTGGAGAGTCTTCATCCTGGGATCCTATCCTGAGTATTTTCCATCTGAGAGCTTCAGTTTGGGGGACTTCCCCATAACTCCCCACCCCAGGGTGTCCACATCTGGGGAGTCTTCATTTTGATGGAATCTCCATCCTGCGGGGGGGGGGGTGTCCATCCTAGGGTTTTTCTATTCCAAGGCTGGTTCCTCACCTGGTAGTGGCCTGAAAAAAGTCCTGGGGTGAGCCTGTAGGGCAGAGGTCATCCCAAGGCCAGGTCCCAGGCAAAGGTGTGGGTGCAATAGCTCTGCAGATGGGAAAAGGACAAGTCACCTTAACCTGCCCCCCCGCACCGTCCACAGCATCCTGTGGTGGCACCATCCACAACGCTACACTTGGCCGCATCGTGTCCCCTGAGCCTGGGGGAGCTGCAGGGCCCAACCTCACCTGCCGTTGGGTCATCGAAGCAGCTGAGGGACGCCGGCTGCACCTACACTTTGAGAGAGTCTCCCTGGATGAGGACAACGACCGGTGAGGGTCTGGGCCTTGCGTCAGAGGTCCTCACTTCAAGGAAATAGGGAGGCTGCAATAGACAGTCAGACAGACGCGGGGGCAATCCCAGTTGGGATCTATGTCAAATGCGGGTTAGTCCTTCCCCTTTCTTAGGCAGTATAGCTGTGCAAACTGAGACAAATCACTTAACCTCTCTGTGCTTCAGTTTTCTCATCTGTAGAATGGAGATAATAGTACCACCCTCTTAAGGTTTCTGTGAGGACAAATGCATTAAGATTTGTAAAGTGCTTGGAATGGTGCCTAGCACACAGTAAGCACTATAAATGAGTTTGCCAACGTCATCTTCATTATTCTCACTCTTTATCTAGCAAACTAATATCCCAGCTCTGACATTAGTTGCTATGTGTAGCTGGACAGGTTACTTACTCTTTCTGTGCCTCAATTTTCTCATCTATAAAATGAGGGATAATAATAGTATCTAACTCAAGGGTTCTTGTGAGAATTAAGTGAGATAAAATGTGTAAAAGCTTAGAAGAGTACATGGCATATAGTTAATGTTTGAAAATTATAGCTATGAAATTAAGTTAGGAGAGCAGGCAAGAGGTGAGGCAGCTTCTGAGGGGAAGCTGAGCTCCTGGCCACCTCTGTCCATCCCAGGCTGATGGTGCGCTCAGGGGGCAGTCCCCTATCCCCGGTGATCTATGACTCGGACATGGATGATGTCCCAGAGCGGGGTCTCATCAGTGATGCCCAGTCCCTCTATGTGGAGCTGCTTTCAGAGACACCTGCCAATCCCCTGCTGCTAAGCCTCCGATTTGAAGGTAACTGCCCTTCCCCTGAGGCCCCACCTGCCGCACCTTCCCCTCTTCCTACGCCCAGGCATGGTCACAAGCACATAATCCATCTCTGCTTATCTCCACGTTTGGATTCCTGAAAACTGACTTGTCTCCCCATCCCAAATCGACAAGGACACATTCTAATTCCCTGAGGTGGTCTTTTCTACTTAAGCTTCAAGTGTGGCTGGATCCAGGTACACAGCCAAGAGACCAGTTACTTAAATCTCTCCATTCTTTCCTCTCAGTTGGCTTCATTCTCAGGCAGACTCTCAGTCTGTTGTGTACCTAGCAGTTACAGATTTACATACCAACAACTTTAGCAACCCCATCAGAGAGAAAGCATACCACTTTCCTAAGAGCTTTAACAAAAATGCCAGGAAAGGCCTTCATTGCCCTGGCTTAGGTCATCTATCTATGCCTGAGCCAATCACTGTAGCTAGGGGCAGGTGGTGTTATGATTGGCAGATCCACATCACATGGCCATCCCTGGTTGGCTCCAGCTGAATCTCATGGACTGGAAGTGGGGAGGACGTGTGACCCAAAATGAAAATAGGAGTGCTGTTAACAGACAAAGGGGACTGGATGCTGGATAGGTAGGAAGGAAGGAAGTCAGTGATCATGGGAGGAGGCATTTGAACTGGGACTTACAGGATAAAGAGAATTTTAAAAGAGGAAGATTGGGAATGAGCATCTCAGGTGAAAGGAACAGTGTGAGCAACAGTAAAGAGGTAGAGAAAAGCCTGTATGTTTGGGAAACAGAGTTTCACTGTGGCTGGAGCAGAGGATTTGTGTAAACAGTAGCAGGAAAGAGACAAAGAAAGTAAAATGCTCAGAGATGGGAGGGGCTAGTTTCTGGTATGAATCAAGGGAGAAAGGGAATTGGCACTTGGCCCTGATGGATGCATAGGATTTGGACATGACACCTTATCAGGTTAAGTAATGGTGAAACAGAACAGTGGATCTGAAAAATAAATTGCATTTTAGATTCTGAGAGTGCAAAGAGAATTTCTAGGTTTGAGGCCTGTCTCCATGGTTGTGGGCCACTGCTGCTCCATGGGCTTCAGACTCCTTCTGTATCATAGGCACCTGAGCCTTACCTGAGTCGAAGATATGATCAGATGGGCAAAAACTAAAACACTCTACACATGTTAATTTTTTTGCTGACTTAGACCAAAGTTAAAACTGAGTAGCTTTTGTGTTTGCCTCACTTTTGGATTCTAGCCACAGTATGGATAATCAGGGTTGATCAGAAACCAACGGTTATTTTTGAGGAGCGAACACACCTACATGAGCCAGGTCTCCAAAGGCACCGTTTTCCCCCACTCCATTGCAGCTTCCAGAGCCAAGTGCCTCTGGCTGGGAATCAAGGAATCTGGGCTTGAGGTCTGGTTCTGCCACTGCCCTACTGTGTGACATGGAGCACATGGCTTTTTGTCTGTGGACCTAGTGTCCTCATCTGTAGAATAGCGGCTGGGACTTGACTGACCTTGGGGTTTCTGTCCAGAGGCCGGGGAGCTAACATAAATATGTGAATGAGGAATGTTAGGGTTTGGGGGAAACTGGAAAGTGAAAGCTAAGCCCAAAGGCTTTCCATTTTAAATAGCCCACTGGGGGGCCAAACCACACTGGAATTCAGCCTGGTTCCCCACTCTGAGATCCCTGGAGGCCTGTCCTAATGCTTAATTCCTGTGACTGACTCCTCTCTAGCCTTTGAGGAAGATCGCTGCTTTGCCCCCTTCCTGGCACATGGCAATGTCACCACCACGGACCCTGAATACCGCCCAGGGGCACTGGCCACCTTCTCGTGCCTCCCAGGATATGCCCTGGAGCCCCCTGGCCCCCCCAATGCCATCGAATGTGTGGATCCCACAGAACCCCACTGGAATGACACAGAGCCAGCCTGCAAGGGTGAGCCTGCCGCCTTCCCCGCCTCCCCAGAACATCCTTCAGTTCACAGACTACCCCCTGAGCTGGGGATCCTAGGAAGGCCGTTCAGGAAGGAGAACCTAGCAAACTCAGGATCAATCTCTGTCCCTTTCAGAGGCTTAGTTTTCTTAGCTGAGTAGTTGATGGGCTTGTTACAGAGTTCAGGGGTCATAACCCAAATATCTTCAAGAGCTAGATTGGGCTAAGTCATGGATTGGGTGGTAATGCATAGGCTGGAGACTGGGCGGGGTTAGTTAAGAGTGGGGCGGGGGATTGGACCCAACAGGACTAGACGTGGCAAGAATCAGGTGGGTAATAGATAATAGGAAACCGGGGAGGCAGTCTGCTGCACACAGTTGGGAGTGGTGAGGATCGTAGCGAAATAGAGACTGCATGCCCACCTGGGTCCTGAATCTGACACCCTTTCTATCCTAGCCATGTGTGGAGGGGAGCTGTCAGAGCCAGCTGGTGTGGTCCTCTCTCCGGATTGGCCCCAGAGCTATAGCCCCGGCCAAGACTGCGTGTGGGGTCTGCATGTCCAGGAAGAGAAGCGCATCTTGCTTCAAGTTGAGATGTATGTCTGGGTACTGCAGAGGGTGCAATGGGTGTGGGCTCAGCCATGTGTGGTATGACAACGCACTGGCCTGCATTATGAGCCTGGCTGGCTCGAGTGTCTACACGAGATTCAGTGAATATACGTTCGGATGAAAGAAGTGGCTAAGGATTCAGGATAGGGGTGTGGGACATCAGGTAGACCCAGGTACAAATCACTTGTTGGTCAGGCGACCTTGGACAAGTAAATGGGGTAATGCAGCCTTCCTCGGGGACTATTGTGAAAAAGGGGCTCTGGCCTGAAGTCTCACTCTTTGGCTGTTTCTGAGGCCCCCCTGGAGTGATTTCCAGGGACCCAGGCCCGAGCTGTTGCATCAGCAGCAGCACACAAGGTGGGCGTGGCTGTGGGGGAAATCCAGTGAGCTGCTTTGGTGTGAGGTGGTCATGTGCCTGGACAGAACCAGAAGTGGGCGCGGCTCAAAAAGCATGTACTCGGTTGGGGCCTAGAGTTGGGCTGGGTGGTAATGAGCATGGTCTGTGATTGGTCAGAGCTGGAGTTGAGCCTGGCTGTGCGTCACCTGGTGATGGAGGAGGGACTGGGAAGTGGGAGGCGTCAACAATGATCAGGGTTAGGGATTGGGAAGCAGGAGCCGGGAGAAGCCACAGACCAAATGGAACCTGGAGCGACTAGCGTGGAGGAGAAGCCCATAACTGATCCAAACTGAGGCCTGGGATAGGAGAATGTAGGGCGGGACTGGAGAGTAGGTAAGGTTGCTAATGAGCTGAGTTAGTGATTGGGCAGAACCAGATGGGAGGGGCCGATCGTAACCCAGCCCCCATGTCTGGTCCCACTCCCTCCAGCTTGAATGTGCGAGAAGGGGATATGCTGACACTGTTCGATGGGGACGGTCCCAGTGCCCGAGTCCTGGCCCAGCTGCGAGGGCCTCAACCGCGCCGCCGCCTCCTCTCCTCTGGGCCCGACCTCACGCTGCAGTTCCAGGCACCGCCCGGACCTCCAAACCCGGGCCTGGGCCAGGGTTTCGTGTTGCACTTCAAAGGTACCGAGGCCTAGGGTCCCGAGATGGGAAGGGGTCCCGCAGGTCAGAGAGGCCCCCGAGGCTGGAAGGCTGTCCTGGGTCGCAGGACAGCCTCCAAACTCGCCGTCTCTCCCCTGCAGAGGTCCCGAGGAACGACACGTGCCCCGAGCTGCCGCCCCCGGAATGGGGCTGGAGGACGGCTTCCCACGGGGACCTGATCCGGGGCACTGTGCTTACTTATCAGTGCGAGCCTGGCTATGAGCTGCTTGGGTCGGACATTCTCACCTGCCAGTGGGACCTGTCCTGGAGCGCAGCGCCGCCCGCCTGCCGAAAGAGTGAGCCCGGGCCCCGCCCTAATCCTCTCGTGGCTCCGCCTCTGCCCACCTGGGTTTCACGGCTCTGCTTGGGCTCCGCCCACCCCCTATGCGCCCCGCCTCCGTATCTTCTTGTTCCCGCCCCTGTTCTGTCTGGACCCATCCCTTCGCTCGAGGTCCTGCCTAGATCTTCCTCAGGCCCCAACCATATGTCCAGTGGGTTCCACTCCTCTGTTCCTCGGTGTTCCGAAACTGTACCCTCTGGTCCCCACTCTCATCTTCCCAGGGCTGCATCCCTCTCTCTTGCACTGTTCTGGGTCCTGAACCTGGTTCTTCTGGGTTCCTCCCCCATCGTCTCCTGGCCCTGCCTCTGCCCAGTCTGAGTCCCGCCCCCCTGCCCCCCTGCCCCCCGCCTGCCCCTTCATCTCTTTTCTTATTCTAGGCCTTGCTCCAGTCTCTCAGTCCCCAACCCTTGATATTATGAGGAGTCACTTTGCAGGGGCCTAGGCTTGTCAGAGAGCTCGGTTTATTTTATTTTATTTACTTTTATTTTTTTAATAAATTTATTTATTTATTCATTTTATTTATTTTTTGCTGAGTTGGGTCTTTGTTGCTGCACGAGGGCTTTCTCTAGTTGCGGCGAGCGAGGGATACTCTTCGTTATCCTGCGGTGCGCAGTCTTCTCATTGCGGTGGCTTCTCTTGATGCGGAGCATGGGCTCTAGGCGTGTGGACTTCCGTAGTTGTGGCTCGTGGGCTCTAGAGCACAGGCTCAGTAGTTGTGGCGCACGGGCTTAGTTGCTCTGCGGCATGTGGGATCTTCCTGGACCAGGGCTCGAACCCGTGTCCCCTGCATTGGCAGGCGGATTCTTAACCACTGCACCACCAGGGAAGCCCGTCGGTTTATTTTAATTCCGTTATTAAAGTCCCATGATGTGTTGTGGCTGGAGTTATGCGGAGGTGTTGGGGACTCTCCCTACCCTGACAGAGCTCACAGTCTGGGACAGGGACAGATACTTAACTCAGGGTATTAGAGTGGTAACCGCTGGGTGACTTCAGGCAAGGTACTTAACATCTCTGAGGCTTTGGCTTCTTCCTCAGTGAAGTAGGAATAGAGGATTGTGAAAAGCAAATGAAAAGCTTTTCACGTTAGTGCCTGGTGCAGGTAAACAGTGAGTAAGTAGTAGTTGCTATAAGTATGAAGAAGGGCTGTAGGAAGAGGGGTGGGTTAATTGTCCCAGGGATAGGGCAGGAGATTTCACAGAGGAGGTGACATTCAAAGGAGCTGGGAGAATTTATCTTTTAGAAGAGCAGAAAGGGGTGGCATCTTGTCACTTCCTCCAAATTTCTGGAAGCCTGTCACCAGGATATAGGATTGTAGGTCTTTCACCTGGCCCCTAGGAGCAACGGTGGGACCAATGAGGATAAGTTTCAGGAAGCCAGATTTGGACTGGACACAAGGAAAACTTTCTAGTTGACACAGCTCCCCATCCCTGGAAGGAGTCACAGGATGTCCAATCTGGAACCCAGACCACATGGGGCGGGGACAAGAAGGGATGGAAGCGGGGCCCAGAGGGGATAGGGCGTGGCCCAGCTGCCCAAGACTCAGTAGGGACCCTGCCCAAGGCAGCACATGGAGCCTTCAGCTGAGCTGAGCCCTAAGTCTCTGAATCTCAGCCCAGTGCTCCCTGGCTGTGACCCTGAACAGTTCCAGCTTTGCCACTCCCTGGCTGAGTGACCATAGACCAGTCATTTGACTGCCCTGAGCCCTGAGCCCCAAGAGAGGTGATAGTGACGCTGACCTCTCTGAGATCATCAGGGTATATGATATCATGTTTGTAAAACATTTTAGCGAGGTGCCTTGCTCAGGTCTATATATAAGAAATGGCTTTGATTGGGATTCTTCCACAGCAAGGTTGTAAACAAATGCCCGCAGAGGCCAGGCAGGCAATACAAGTGAGCAGAAGGGGCTGGGGATGACGGGAATGAGGCGAGCAGGAGGTCTGGGCCCCTCTGAAGAGGGCAGCTGCTCTGCTGCTGATGATTTGCCATGCAGGGCTGACACGGTTGGGATTTAGCTGGTTTGCTCTGGTTGAGTGGTTCAATATTTCAAATTTCACCCTAGGATGGGGGCCCAGGTTGCCCCAAACGTTCTGTTTTCTGGAAGAAACCTGCTATGTAAAATGCATTGAATTTTAAGTTTTCCAACTCCTGCTCTGTTCATTCTGAGGAAGGAGTGGGAGGTGTGTGCGGAGTGTTGCCCAAAGGAGATGGCCCACGACTCAGGCGTCTCCCAGCTCTAAGCTTCTGGCAGATCTTTTAAGGGCCTGGCTCCCCCTGACTTTGTCCTCCTGCCAACAGTCATGACTTGTGCCGATCCTGGTGAGATCACCAACGGGCACCGCACCACCTCAGATGCTGGCTTTCCTGTTGGCTCCCACGTCCAGTACCGCTGTCTGCCGGGGTACAGCCTGGAGGGGGCGGCCGTGCTCACCTGCTACAGCCGGGACACGGGCACGCCCAAGTGGAGCGACCGGGTCCCCAAGTGCGCCTGTGAGTCTGGGGACACCCTAGGATGGGTGGCTGGGTGGCCTGCTCAATGGTGCAGCTGGCCCATGACTGACCTCTTCCCTGCAGTGAAGTACGAGCCGTGCCTGAACCCCGGGGTGCCAGAGAACGGCTATCAGACGTTGTACAAGCATCACTACCAGGCGGGCGAGTCTCTGCGCTTCTTCTGCTATGAGGGCTTTGAGCTCATTGGCGAGGTCACCATCACCTGTGTGCCCGGCCACCCCTCACAGTGGACCAGCCAGCCCCCACTCTGCAAAGGTGCCTGGGCAGGCAGGGCAGGAGGGGGCACAGCAGTGTCCAGGATGTGACAGGGCTGGGAAAGTCAGGTAGCAAATTCGAGACCCTGCCGAGCTCCCCATCCACTTTCTATGGGCTGTCATCATCAGAGGTATAGCCAAAAGCCCTGGAGAAGTTCAAGGTCATGGAATTATCCTAAGGGAAGTAGTAGAGGGGGCTTTGGTTTGGCAGTCCCTTGCCCTCCGAATAGGTCTCAGTTTCCGTATTTTTGACAAATCCTACAGACCTGGTTGGTTTAGACCGCCCAGGGGTCTGGAGGAGGAGGACCGAGGCCCTGCTCTGACTGTTCCTCCCCTGTCCCCAAGGGAAGGATCGAGTTTAGGTTGAGCAGAGGGCAGAGAATCCAGGCTGTCCAGCCCGGCCCCACTGGGCTCCCGGCCCTCTACCCAGCCTCCTTCCCTCCCTGGCTCAGACCCCATCCCCTCCTCCTCCTCTCCCTGCAGTGGCCTATGAGGAGCTCCTGGACAACCGAAAACTGGAAGGTCAGTGAGGGCACAGGTGGAGACCCAGGCCTGGCCAAGTTGGGAGGGCAAGGCAGAGGCCGGGGGCAGGAGGCCAGGCCCCCGGTGGGCTGAGGCCCAGGGTTCAGGGCCCAGGGCAGGAGGCTGGGAGAGCCCAGGGCTGGGCCCAGCCCCAGATCACTGGCCTCTCCTCCTCCTTCCAGTGAGCCAGACCACTGACCCGTCACGGCAGCTAGAGGGTGGGAACCTCGCCTTGGCCATTCTGCTGCCCCTAGGCTTGGTCATCGTCCTCGGCAGTGGCGTTTACATATACTACACCAAGTAAGTACATAGCTCAGGGAGCTGCTGGCCAGGGCAGACGTCCTGCCTGCCTGGCACAGAAGCCCGGGTGAGGGGGGGTTGGGGGCTCACTTCTCGATAAGCCCCTCTATCTCCTTCCTTTCCCAGGCTACAGGGAAAATCCCTCTTCGGCTTCTCAGGCTCCCATTCCTACAGCCCCATCACGGTGGAGTCAGACTTCAGCAATCCACTGTATGAAGCTGGGGTGAGCCCTTCCCCTACCCCTGGAGTGCCACATCCCTCAGCCCCCCCTGGGACTCCATAACCTTCTCTCAAGGTCTTTGTAACATCTGTCTTGGGAATTGCAAACTCAGCTGCCTACAAAGGCCACGTCAATGAACAAAGCCAAGTCAGGTGGGCCAATCAGGAGTGGTAAGGACTGTGACCAACTGGAAAGCTTGTACCCCATCCAGTCCATGGAGGAAACCTAGGCCCAACTGCCAGACCTTCTAACTGTTCAAGACAATCCAGAAATTTAGATTTTTATGTGACTTTAAGATACTGTAGGATGAACCAAATACACCCATTGGCCAGATTCAGCCCCATTCCCACCCCATGGTCCCCAAACTCCCAGTGATCTATGTTATTTTAAAAACACAGAGTCTTTCCCCTTCCTTGTGGATGCCTCCTCCACCTCCATCCCGTTCTAGTGACTGATGCCATCTCTCTGTTTCCAGGATACACGAGAGTATGAAGTTTCCATCTGAACACCAAGACTAAGGCTGCAGGACCCAGGACGCCCCTCCTCTCCTCATTCTGGGCAGGAAGGAGTACAGGACCTGGCCTCTGGCTCCCTTCCTCCCTGCTGTGTAAATAATCTCCTGGTCCCACGAGGGGGCTTTGATGGCCCTGGGGACCCTACAGTAAATAAACCAGCATCCTGTGCCCAAAGCCTCCTCTTCTCAGTTGCCAAACAAGGGGCCTGCCCCCCACTCACTCTACCCCCTTTTGGACCCTAGGAGGGGAACTCAGCCCCTGATGCAACTCCTGGGGCCCCTCCAGCCCAGGGCATCCCACAAGGACTACCCAAGAGCTCTGCTGTTCCCTTGGTCATGAAGTCTCTGCCCTTCCCAGATGCTCTGTCCCCGGGCCTAACCTCTGACCCTTGGAGGGTCAGAAGAAGAGGGATGAAGGGGAGAGCTGGGACAAGGCCCCTACCCCCTTCCTGCCATGTCCCCTACCCACAGTCTCCCCACCTTTGCTTCTGGATTTTTGTTTTTGAGCAATAAACAGAAAATCTGCATTTGTAACTGGGCTGGTGGGGTGTGGGAAGGTGGGTCACAGAG
The DNA here is from genome assembly GCF_937001465.1 of Orcinus orca. Lineage (NCBI taxonomy): Eukaryota > Metazoa > Chordata > Mammalia > Artiodactyla > Delphinidae > Orcinus > Orcinus orca. Next base: position 71,800,258 of record NC_064574.1, read on the forward strand.
CACTGGAGATGGTGATGGTGGCCTCTCTGGAAAGAGGGCTGGGGATAGGGGAACACCTGGGGAAAAAGATGGAAATTTAAGATTGCACACAGGGCAGTGTTGAAGGGGCTGGCCTGGGGTCAAAAAGCCTGACTTTGGGCTCAGCCTCTGGAGGACCAGCTGGGCCCACTCCTGGCCTCAGCAGTCTCTCCACAGGGCTTGGCGTTTCCAGGCTCTTCTAGCTGGGTGATAAATGACAGTAGCTGCCTCTCCTCCTTCACTGTTTGGCAGGTGACAAACAGCGCTCAATTTGTTTCATGACCAGTTGACCTAAAAGTCAACCCCCTTTTGAGAAATCTTGTACCCATCCAAGTGTACCATTTTTCCCCCCAATCTTTTTGGCATTTATTTATTTTTGGCTGCGTTGGGTCTTCGTTGCTATGCGTGTGCTTTTCTCTAGTTGTGGCGAGCAGCGGCTACTCTTTGTTTGGTGCGCAGGCTTCTCATTGCGGTGGCTTCTCTTGTTGTGGAGCACGGGCTCTAGGCGCGCGGGCTTCCGTAGTTGTGGCTCGCGGGCTCTAGAGCGCAGGCTCAGTAGTTGTGGCACACGGGCTTAGTTGCTCTGCGGCACGTGGAATCTTCCCGGACCAGGACTCGAACCCGTGTCCTCTGCATTGGCAGGCAGATTCTTAACCACTGCGCCACCAGGGAAGTCCTTTCTGGCTTTTTTTTTTTTTGCGGTACGCGGGCCTCTCACTGTTGTGGCCTCTCCCGTTGCGGAGCATAGGCTCCAGACGCTCAGGCTCAGCGGCCATGGCTCACGGGCCCAGCTGCTCCGCGGCATGTGGGATCTTCCCGGACCAGGGCACGAACCCGTGTCCCCTGCATCGGCAGGCGGACTCTCAACCACTGCGCCACCAGGGAAGCCCCCTTTTTGGCATTTTAAGCATATCTGCTGTTATGTGTCTACCAAGTATTAGATTTGCAGCTTTTCATAAACAATGAGCTTGTTTGGTTTTCCCATGGGTGTCCTTTTCTACTTTACTTTTGAACGTTATAGAGAATTTACAGCCTGTCTTTTTTTTTTTTTTTTTTTTTTCTGCATTGGGTCCTCCTTGCTGCGCGCAGGCTCTCTCTAGTTGTGGCGAGCGGGGGCTACTCTTTGTTGAGGTGCTTGGGCCTCTCGTTGCAGTGGCTTCTCTTGTTGCAGAGCATGGGCTCTAGGAGCGCGGGCTTCAGTAATTGTGGCACGCGGACTCAGTAGTTGTGGCTCAAGGGCTCTAGAGTGCAGGCTCAGTAGTTGTAGCGCACGGGCTTAGTTGCTCCGCGGCATGTGGGATCTTCCCAGACCAGGGCTCGAACCCGTGTCCCCTGCATTGGCAGGCGGATTCTTAACCACTGTGTCACCAGGGATGCCTCAGCCTGTTTGTCTTAAAGTCTTTCTCCAAATCAACTGAATTTTCCTTAATTAAAATTTTATAATTGAATATAATGAAACATTTTTAGGACACTTAAAAGAGGATTGGATTTTAGAACATGAGGCAAACCGACCTTGATAATAGCCTACGATTTTTTGGCATTTATTCTGTGCCAGGCATTGTGATGAGCATGTATGCATTATGTTTTTAACTCTCACAAGGCCCTTGTGAGACAGGGACAATTATTCCCATTTTTCAGATAAGGAAACAGAGGCTGGGAGATGTGAACTGACTTCCTTACGAGGCTCCAACAAGTGGCCAGACTGGGATTTAAATGCAAACGTCACAAAGCCTACTGCACTGCCTTCTGGTTAGTAACAGGCATGATATGTTCCATAGCCATGCGGCTCCAAAACGTGGAGGGGAGACCTCAACACTGACACTGGTGGCCAGAGGGGCTCCTCAGAAGCAAAGGTGGACCCTCTCAGATGCCACAGGCACCTTAAGGTGCTGGAGTTTGGCTGGGAGGCTGGATCTGGACCCATGAACTCATCTCTGACAACAGGTTGATGGAGAATAGGTTGATATCTGCCTGAATTAAAGCCATTCCAGGGGCTTCCCTAGTGGCACAGTGGTTAAGAATCCACCTGCCAATGCAGGGGACACGGGTTCGAGCCCTGGTCCAGGAAGATCCCATATGCTGTGGAGCAATAAGCCCGTGCACTACAACTACTGAGCCTGTGCTCTAGAGCCCGCGTGCCACAACTACTGAGCCCGTGCGCCTAGAGCCCGTGCTCCACAACAAGAGAAGCCACTGCAATGCGAAGCCTGCATACCACAACGAAGAGTAGCCCCAACACAGCCATAAGTAGATAAATAAATAAATTTATTTTTTTTAAAAAAAGCCATTCTAGGGGAATTCCCTGGTGGTCCAGTGGTTAAGACTCCGCATTTCCACTGCAGAGGGTGCCGGTTTGATCCCTGGTCTGGGAAGTAGGATCCCACATGCCACGTGGTGCTGTGAAAAAAAAAAAATTTTTAAAAGAAAAATCACTCAAAAAGAAAAAAAAGCCATTCCAATAATATGCCCAAGAAACTTAACATCCCATTGTAAAGCAATTATACTCCAATAGATGTTAAAAAAAAAAGGAATAGGAATATTGTAAAACAATTATACTCCAATAAAGATGATTAAAAAAAAAAGGAATAGGAAATAAATAAATAAAATAATATGCCCACATATCTGGCAAAAAGGGGGAGGGGCACTCCTCCCACATCACCCCACAGAGAGCACTGCCCAGCCTGAGAGGAGGGAGGATCTCTGTCACTTTATTAAAGTTTTTGATTTCTGGTGGTGTCCTTGCTAGCTGAGGGTGGAGAGGTGTGTGATGGTTCCAGAACCCTTTGGAGGCTTCAGGGGTGATGTTGCTCATGACCAGGAATCGCCCCAAAACCAAACTGTTGAATGAGTTGTGAAAGAGGAGCTTTGGTGCATGTTCTAGAGGAACAGAGTGGGGAGAGGGCACGAGAGGCCAAGAGCAGCACCAGAGTTGGGATCATCCTCCAGATGTCAAGTTGCTAGGCAGAGCTCCCTAGAAAAGAATAAGAGTCTTTTGACTTTAGATTCAAGGTTCATGTCTTTTTATCTTTCCATCCTTCACCTATCCATCCAACCCCTATCCCCCATCCACCGATTTATCCATCCACCATTCCCCACCTATCCATCTATCCATCCGCCCACCATTCTCTTTCCATCCATCCACAAATCTACCTATCATTCCCTATTCATAACAGACACTCAATAAACATTTGCTGAGACTTCCCTGGTGGTGCACTGGTTGAGAAACCGCCTACCAATGCAGGGGACACGGGTTAGATGCCTGGTCCGGGAAGATCCCACATGCCGCGGAGCAACTAAGCTTGTGCTCTAGAGCCTGCGAGCCGCAACTACTGAGTCCGTGTGCCACAACTACTGAAGCCCGCGCGCCTAGAGCCCGTGCTCCACAACAAGAGAAGCCACTGAAATGAGAAGTCCGCACACCACAACGAAGAGTAGCCCCCGCTCGCCGCAAGTAGAGAAAGCCCCTGTGCAGCAACGAAGACCCAACACAGCCAAAAATAAATAAATAAATTTTAAAAAGTCATTAAAAAAAATAAAATAAACATTGCTGTCAGTTCCTTCTCTACCATCTTCATGAACCCCTCTCTCCTCCTCTGCCAACCCCTGACTTGGAGAGGTTCTCCAAGGCTCCATCCTCAGCGCCCCTCGTCTTTCTCACTCTGCACAACCCTCCATCCCCCCACCCCACCGCCCACCAGGGCAACTGCACACCCTTCAACTGCCAACTTCCTCCTAGATCAGATCTCTATCACCAGCCCAGACCTTGCCACTGAGTTCTGAAGCCATATTCCCAACTGTCTACAGAGCATTTCCACCTGGAGTTCCCAGGGGCCCCTCACACATAATCTGTCCAAAGGCGGGAGCGTGCCTGCCACGCCCCAGGAAGAATGAGGAGGCTGGCATAACTGGAAGCAGGGACTGGAACTAGTGGTATCGGAGGGTCTCTGGACAGAAGGGTCCTGGCGTGGGGTTCACCGTGTTTGGATATCTGAGTCCCTTGGTCTTGTGTCTGTCTTTCTTTGACAGGCACAGGATTCATGTGGTAGGCAGCGACAAACAAGGCCTCGTCAGTGAGTTCTGCGCTGATCTGTGTCAGGAGTTCCTCAGAATGGGAAACCTTCTGGAAAAGGGAAAGTCAGAGGGGCTCAGCCTGGGAGTTCCTACATGGGAGTCCTGGGTCTGGAGGCTCCCAGGCTGGGGGCTCTGGGTCTAAGGAGTCTGGTATTGGACGGCTGGGTCTTGCAATTTGGCCTGGAAGGTCCTGGAAGTGGAGGGCAGCCTTTGGGGACCTCAGGGGCGTAGTGCTGGGGGCTCTGGGCTCAGGGTTGAGGCTAGAGTTCCAGGCTGGTGGTCTCAGTGCCCTAAGCCTAGGAGCTCTTCACTTCACCCCCACCCCAAGAACTCCTCTCCAATGCTCACCGGACCTCCACCCAAGCAGGCTGCAGAGTCTGTGGCTTGGGACTGCCCGCTGCCCTTTTCCTCCACATTCCTGGTAGCAGTGGATGCCATCCCCCTGGGGACAGCGGAAGCTCAGGTTAGGCTGAGAAACGAGCCCACTTCTCCCAAACCCAACACACCACCATTCCCCGCGGCCTTGAAGAACTGTGTCAGTTCTCTCTCTGAAAAAAAGAAAAAAAAAAAGAAAAGAAATCGTTGCCTTAAGTCTTCCTGGGGGAGGGAGGAGGTGGGACTCCCACAACACCCGCCTCCCGCCCCCCTCACTTCGCCCAGCGGGGCCTCTCTTCCCTTCTTCTCACCCAAGACCTTTCCCAAGACAAGGCAGACCACTTGCCGCCCCCGACCTGGCAGATGGGTCGAAATCTTGGGCTACTCGGCAGGAGGGGAGACGGGGAGGTCTATAAGGAGCCCTTTTATGGGCCGGGGGACGGGGGACTTGGGAGCTGGGGAGGAAGGTTGGAAAGAGGGGAACCGGGAGCGGCGCCGCTACCCGTTGCTATAAAAACCTTGGCGTCTGCGGAGGTTCAGCAGCACCGTAGGGAGAGTAGGGATTCTAGAACCAAAGCTGGGAGGGCATTTTCCCAGCTTGTCGCATTCGCTCCTCCGGCCTCTCCTCCACCCCCTTTAGGTCCCTCCTTGGGGGCAGTGACCCCCGCGCCAGTGGCCTTGAGAAACTTGGGAAGATCAAGGTGGAGCCTGGCACCTAACCCTCCCACCACTAGGGGCACGCGAGAAGCAACCCCACCCGAGGCCGCCCTCCAACCTCTCTGGCTATCATCTTTTTGCCTGGAGCCTGTGAGAGCAAATGGGGCCAGAGAGAGGGGGCGGGGAAGAAAAGGTGTGGGCTGTGCCAAATAACCTGGCCTCTCGGGGGTGCAAAGAATCGGGAGGGCGGGATCTTTTTTCCTTATCTTTGTCTTCAGGAGTCATATCCTCCGCAGAAAGGAAAGTAGAGACATTTACCTAGGCCTCCTTCTCTTTTGACCTCTCCTTTTAAGTTCCTTCCTTTGCTCAGCGTTGATGGTTCTTTGCCCCCTCTCCTCCCTCTTTACTTTGGTACGAACCGATGGAAAGGGGAGGAGGGAAGAAAAGGAAAAGGAAGAGGGCAGGTCTTAAAGGGGACGCAGCCATTTCTTAAGCCTCTTCTTCCTTTCTCCAATTTTGCAAGGACGAACCCTGAAGAGTAGGTTCCGGAAGCTAACCACAGCTGGAGGAGCAGGGGCCGCAGCTGGAGGCAGGAGAGCCGGCGGGGCAGGCGGAGGCCAGCGTCTGCTCAGGGGAAGGGCTGGGTGTGCGCGCCCTCTGTGACCCACGCACAGCTGTGTCGGCCCATGCTACGGCAGGCAAAGAGCTTTAACATCTGGGACCTGGCAGGGGCAGCGGGGACCTGCGCGCAGTGGGCGCGGCCGATGAGCCGGGCTGGAGGGTGAGCCTTCCGCCGGAGCTGGGAGAGAGCTGGCACCTCCAGATAAGGCCCAGGGCGGCCAGGGGACCTCCGCGATGCCAGGCGAAAATATCTTCCTGTTTGTGCCTAACCTCATCGGTGAGTGCTACCCGCGGCTCCGGGCCGAACGGGAGGGCTAGGGACCTTGGGCAGGCTCCCTGATCCTGCCCTGTCTCCCCCTGCCGTCTCAATCCCAAGGTTATGCCCGGATTGTCTTCGCCATCATTTCTTTCTACTTCATGCCCTGCTGCCCTCTCACGGCCTCCTCCTTCTACCTGCTCAGCGGACTTCTGGACGCTTTCGATGGACACGCTGCTCGAGCCCTTAATCAAGGTGACAGACACCTTTTCTCAGCCAGCCTTGAGACCCAACAACCCTCTGCCCCCTTTTCCTGCTTCCTTAGGACCTCGGGGTAGGCGGGTACTCGGGAATTAGAGGGCTCTGTCATTCCCATCTCTGTAGAAAGCAGAACAGAATGGCCTGATTTTGTAGCAGAAGGGATTTAAGCTCGCTGTGGAGCAGAACTCATTGATAGCGAGGGGTGTGGGATACCAAGACCCAGCATGGCAGTGCAAGTGCTGGAGGCCTCTCTGAATAAAAATCCATTCAACAGGTGTTTTGGGGGCATCTGCTGTATGCCAGGCACAAGCCATAAGGATTCCAGAAAGCATGTTTAGAGGGAGGATGGAGAGGGAAGGGAGATGGTTTCTGGAGAGATGATTAATTTTTTTAATCTGTTCTTCAGACCCACCTCTAAGACTTCCCATGCTAGCTTTCTCACTCCCTTCTACACTGTTTTCTCTACACTGCCATGCTTCCTTGTTTTATGATACGGTGACCCTTGCCTTTTGACCTTCATACTCCAACGATAGCAGTCTGCTTTCCTCCCCAGGCAGTGGATTGTGGGCCTTTTCTCTCTTAGACTCTGCATTAGAGTGATACACTAAATATGGCCTCTGTCACAGATGCATTGCCCCCTTACAGCCCCCATCCACCTAATAGTTGCCATTTTTCAGGAACCCGATTTGGGGCCATGCTGGACATGCTGACAGACCGGTGCTCCACGATGTGTCTGCTGGTCAACCTGGCCCTGCTGTACCCTCGCGCCACCCTTCTTTTCCAGCTCAGCATGAGCTTGGATGTTGCCAGCCACTGGCTGCACCTCCACAGGTCAGTGATTCTGGAGTTGTTGACCGGTTGAAGAAGACACTACAGTGGGGAGGGGTGAGACCATATGGGAGGTGTCTTCAGGCTTCTTGGGACGTCTCCTTTTTAGCTCTGCTTTGTTGAAGGACCCTGGGCAAATCTTCTCTGAATTAGCGTCAGTCCTGTTTTACGGTTGGATTAAGTAATCCCTAAAACCCTTCTGAGGATTCCAAAGAGTTAACATCCCTTGGGAAGGGGCATGAGGCTTTTGAATCCTGATTCTTCCCCCAGCTACCCAGCTAGGTAGTGTGACTTCGGGCAAGACAGTTGTCCTCAGCTGTGCCCCAGTCCCTCCTCTGTTCAACAGAGGCAATCCCAGTACCTACTTTGTGTGGGTTGAAATGTGGATTAGGTGGGCATTCGTAGTAATGAAAGCTCATGGATTCCGCCTACTTTCTCCCCAAGTTCTGTGGTCCGAGGCAGTGAAAGTCACAAGATGATCGACCTGTCTGGAAATCCAGTGCTTCGCATCTACTACACCTCCAGAGTGAGCATTTGCTGCCCCTCCCTATTCACTTAGCTTATGGGCAAGTCCTGGGCTGAGCCCTGGGCCCGGGGTGGGATTGGTGGGAAGGGCTCCTGGGCTGAGCCCTGTGAATTGCTGGAGAAAACAAGTGGGCCTGAGGCCTAGGTGCGCCCAGGGAGGAGGAACTGAGTGGCTTGAGGGGAGAGGGAGGGAGGAAGAAGCCAGGGAGGTGTGCAGAACCAGCTCTCAAAAGACCTTGGGCTGTGAGAAGGAGTGTAGTCTTTACACTGGAGGCTCGAGGGTGGAACACCTCCAGGTAAGGCCCAGGGCTTCAAGGGGGCAGCCCGGTAAAAATATCTTCCTGTTGGTTCATAACCTTGTGGTGAGTGCTGCCCACAGCTCCGTGCGGAAGGGGAGGGTGAAGGGCCTTGGGCAGGTTCCCTGATCTGCCCTGTTCCCCCTATGCCCACCCACATCCTACCTGTACCGCCCTGCACCCCTCTTTCTCCAGTACAGTTCCTGGCCCCCCGGCCCTTAGTTGGGGGATCGGGGGCACTCCCCTACCCTCTTGCTTAAGCAGCCTTTTTGCTGTCTGTGCAGCCCGCTCTGTTTACCCTGTGTGCTGGAAATGAGCTCTTCTACTGCCTCCTCTACCTGTTCAATTTCTCCGAGGGACCTTTAGGTAGGAGACGAGGGGCTGGGCAGGAGGGTGGGAGGGGGTCGGGCCTGCCCGGGGAGTCAAAGGCCCCTCCCTCACCCGCATCCTGTTTTCTCTGTATCGCCCCTGCTCCCTTCCCACAGTTGGCTCTGTAGGTCTTTTCCGAATGGGCCTCTGGATCACAGCCCCTATTGCCTTGCTCAAGTCCCTCATCAGCGTCATCCACCTGATCACAGCCGCCCGCAACATGGCTGCCCTGGACGCAGCAGATCGTGCCAAGAAGAAGTGATCCTGGAACCTCCAGCCCCTGGCTACCCACCTGCCCTGGGAGTCTCACTGTGCCACGCGGCACCCCTGTCCCTCCTAGGAGGTCCCAGGCACATGTCTTCCCAATGTGTTGTCCAGCCTGCTGGGGAGGGGGACCAGCGTCTTTGGTGATGTCATGTTCTCCGTAATCCTGGGGACCAGTCCCACCCCTGTGATCTCCAGGGACCTGGACTTCAAATCAGGAAGGATGCTCAGGAGGCCCCACCCACACGGGCAGTGCTCCCGGGGCCCGAAGAGAGCTGTGTGAGGATCGGGCATAGTCACACCTGCTGGCTCAGCCCTGGGATCTGGCTTGGCTGAGACCTTAGGGATTTGAGTGAGGGAGGTGGGGCAGGGGCCAGGTTTCCCAAAAGGCAGGGGTTCAGACCTCTGCCCCTGGCTAGATAGAGGAAGCCTGTGGGTTCCATGGCCCAGAGAGAAGGTGCTGTCGAGATCCCCATTGCAATCTCTGTCCTGGCTCCGAAAGCCTTGATTATAAAGACGGGAGCATCGCTGTTCTGGACTTGGTTTCCTTTGAGATAGTCTTGGACCGGGGCCTGGGTCGAGGGGAGCTTGGGGGAAAATGAGGATCCATCTGGATACTTTTGCCACAGTAGTTTACTGGCTGGCTCCTTCCTGTCATTCCTCAGTGACCTCAGAGAGATCCCCTCCCTGCCACCCAAGCGCGTTCCATGTCCTCCGCCCACCTGCTTTATTTTCTTTACGACACCGTCACTGGCTGTCTACCTTTACTTGTGTACCTGATATTTTCTACCCTCACTAAAATGTAAACTCCACGAGGGCACAGACTCTTCTTGTTCTTTCTCCATCCCTACAAAGAAGATTAACCTTGACCTGACATATCGTAGCGGCTTAAATACTCACAAATAGATCGGTTGGTTTCTCAGAATGTGGTCCTTAGACCACCTGTGGGATATTTCTTGAAAATTCAGCTTCTTGGACCCTGTGCCAGACTTTCAGAGTTGGAAATTCTAGGGATGGCCCCAGAAGTCTGAAGTTTTAATAAACTCCAGCTGATTGATTCTTCTTCCCAGTTACACTGAGAATCACTGTTCCCTCTTAAACACTTTTTTGGGTACTTATCATAGGAGACACTGTTCCAGGCGTCTGTCCCTGACAGCTATCCCTGCTATCTGAGCAGAAAGCTGTCTGGCATCAGCTTTCTTTTTAAGACTGCATTGAGCCTACCATATGCCAGACCCTGTGCTGGGGCTTCTTTGCAGATATTACTTATTTTATCCTTGTAATAGTTTAGCCAAGAGGGCCTCATGTCTGAGAGGGCTGAAGTTTATCTGATGTGTATTGAGGGACTTCCCTGGCAGTGCATTGGTTAGGGCTCCACGCTTGCGCTGCAGGGGGCACAGGTTTGATCCCTGGTCAGGGAGCTAAAATCCCACAAGCCGTGTGCCACTGCCAAAGAAAAAAAAAGATGTGTATTGAGCCTCAACTGCTCTAGGCCCAGGGGATTCAGTGGAAAGGAGGCCACAGGATAGCCAGGAAGGAGATGATGCAGTTAGGGAGGTGCTTGTTGGGGGATAGGGTTAGAATGTGCTGTAGTGCTTTGGGTGTCTTAAGTAGAAAACTGGTAATAGGAATTGGGGCGGGAAGGGTTAATGCAGAGGAGAGGATTGGTTCTCAGCTGAGGGAGCTGGGAGGCCAGAGAGCGCCCTGAGCAGTTGCCAAATGGGAGCGGATTGATTTGCTGGAACGCGGAGCACTGGGGGTTGGTGGCTGGAGAGCTGAAGAGAGGTGGGGTGGAAGCCTGCAGCAGTCCGAGGAACCCAGGATGGCTTTTGGATTGCACCCTGAGGGCCACATGGAGGCGCTGAAGGAATCTCAAAATAATAGGTAAGTTATTCACATGTAAAAATAGTAAATTGCACACATTACAGAAGGATGACAAGTCTGCCACTTTAAGCTCCCAGTTCTCCCCAGAGGCAACCACTGCTACTCACTGATTCTGTGTCTAAATTAATTCTTCACGTCTACACGTATTCTGTATTTTAAAATTCATTTTTTATATTTGCTGGTCCGCTAATGAAACCCAGCAGGACCCTGTGGGGCTCCCAGGTACAAATCCTTTCGTGTCTCCTGTTTCTTGTTTGTAGGAAATAGGCTTCATTCAGCCTCCGTGACCTTGCCTGAGTTCCAAAGGGCAGGTTCAAACAGTTGCTAATCAGAAGGGGAAACAAGGGAGGAGATGTCAAGAGACAATAGTGCAGCCTTGGCGTAACAATATCTTTTTTTTTTAAATTTATTTATTTTACTGCACGTGGGCTTTTTCTCTAGTTGCAGCGAGCCGGGGGTGGGGGGGGGGAGGGGGTGTGTGCTACTCTTCGTTGCAGTGCGCGGGTTTCTCATTGCAGTGGCTTCTCTTGTTGCAGAGCACAGGCTCTAGGTGTGCGGGCTTAGTAGTTGTGGCTTGTGGGCTCTAGAGCGCAAACTCAGTAGTTGTGGCATACGGGCTTAGTTGCTCCACGGCATGTGGGATCTTCCGGGACCAGGGCTCAAACCTGTGTCCCCTGCATTGCCAGGCAGATTCTTAAGCACTGCGCCACCAGGGAAGTCCCAAGATAGATTATTTTTAACTCATGTTAAGGCCTAATCAGGAACTCCTGACTGGGAGCTCCTGAAGCAGAGATTCAGGGACTCAGGCTCCTCCCGACTTACGGTTCTGTGATTTTCAACACACAGCTTCCAAGAGCACCCTGCTTGCCTTCATCTCTTGCAGGCAGAGGTGCACCTGGAGGACTGCACGAGGCTGGTTTATGGGAAGGCAGGGAATTGGCACGTGCTACTGCCACTCCCGTTGCATTGGCTGCAACTCAAGTCACGTGGCCACATCTACATGCAGGGGAGGTTGGGAAAGAGATTAGTTGTGGGACTAGGAGGAAGAGCAGATAGATTTGGTAGGCAGTGTCTCACCATATAGAGTGTGGTTTTGCTGTTTAAAGACAAACATTTCTTGCACAAGGCGTACTTCAACAAATCAATTTATTTGGTATTCAACCAAAGAAAAGCCATTTGCTCCAGTGCTGGAGGAAAACAGGCTGTGTTGATCTTCAGCACAGGTCACACCATTCTGTATTTAATGGGCAATTTAAGGGAACTTCAAGGATAAATTTGGTACCAAGGGACTGACTGAGAATTGGGCTCCGGTGTGAGCTGGAACTCCACTATATTTCCAGCAAGGCCTGTTTTCCAACCACAGAGGTATGTCTTGTCTCCCCCACTATACAATAAGTGCTGGGGAGACAGTGAAAACCTGTCTTCATGCAAAAAGCTTCTATTACCTTATTGGATTTCACAACTTTATGAGGTACATGTAGTCAGGATAGGCTAGATTATGCTGTGGTAACACCCCCCCTCTGCTCCCCCACCAAATCTCACTTCATACAGCAAACATTTCTCCCTCCTGCTGCATGTCTATTGCAGGTCAACTGTGGCTCTGCTTGGACATTTTTCTCTGGGACCCAGGCCAATATTTGAATATTGCTGGTTAACATGGACAAGGAAAAAGGATGGTGATGTCAGTCCATCTTAGATTTCATTGGCCTGAATAGGTCATATATGTGGCCAAGCCCAATGACCATTGGAGATCTATGTGGAGACATCAAGTCATCAATTGGAAATGAGCTTAGAGCTCAGGGGTGAGATCAGGGGTGGAGAAATGGATTTTTGAATATAAAGCCATGAGACTGGCCAAGAATGTAGCTGAGTAAGAGAACAAGGCTCTGGGAATTCCCCGGCAGTCCAGTGGTTAGGACTCCGCGCTTTCACTGCTGAGGGCCTGAGTTCAATCCTTGGTCAAGGAGCTAAGACCTCACAAGCCGCCCGGCATGGCCGGAAAAAAACAAGGCTCAGAGTGATTCATATTTAGCGGCTGAGCAGAGAAAGTAGAGCTGGCCAAGGAGACTGAGACACAGCCAGGGAGGTGGATAGAAAAGTGCAGCAGGCTAGGTCAGGGGAGCCTGGGGTGGAAGAGGGGTGGCCAACTGTGCTGAATGGTGGGAGAGGCTGAACGAGAGGACCTAACTGCTGGGTTTAGCAACAAGGACATCACTGGTGATGCCGAACAGAGCCATTTCCATGAAGCAAGGGGTGGAGACAAGCTAATTGGAGTGGTCTGAGGAGATAATGAGAGGTGAGGCAGGGAAACTGAGGACTTCGGCTGTGAGGGAGGACATGTGGCAGCTGGAGGGAATGTAGGGCTGAGAGAGGTGGTTCTCCACGAGAGGGAGCAGAGCATGTTCATATACCGGCAACACCGATCCAGGAGACAGGGAGAAGCAGACGGTGCAGGAGAGAAAGGAGGTGGGGACGGAGGAGTGGACCCTGAGGACCTGAGGAAAAGGGGGCGAGCTGGGGTCAGCGGGACACGTCCTCAGTGGGAAGAGGAGGGAGGACAGAGTCCAGATGGGGTCGTTTGTTACATGGGATGCTGGAAAGGGCCTTCCTGCCCCATGTGCTTCTATTTTCTCAAAGAGGTGAGAGAAAGTGGGCAGGGGTGTGGGAGGTGGAGAGGAGAGGGGGTGTGAACAGCTGTTCTGAAGGGGATCTCACGCAAGCTAGACAAGCAGAGTCAGAAGCCGTTAGGTCTCTCAAGATTCGTTGCCGTGAGTTTCAAATGAGATCAGTCAGTAGGTGGGGTGTTCTTCCTCCAGGAACACGCAGCTGGTCAGGGAGGGTGGAGGGGGCAGTAGCTGGTTCAAGTCGGGATGGGGCTTTTTCCACTGAGCATCGTGGGGTGGGGAAGAGGCGAGGAGTGAGGGAAGTTTTTTTTTAATTGAAGTATAGTCGATTCATTTTAATTTTTTTAGCTCTCATTACTTATGATCACTCCTCATACATAATCTTAGGCAATCAGTCATGGGATATAATTTTTTAAACCTTTACCCTATTGCCCACCTACATCTAATCCAGCTTCCGCTCTGGCCACCGCAGGGTGAGCGAAAGGAGATTGCCATCCAAAGACATCTGGTTTGGAATACAGGGGGACAATCAAACATCCTCAGTGGGATGTCAGCGGGGATCTGCCACCACTCAAAACTCAGCCCTTATGTGGTCTTGAAATTATTCCTGGCTGCTCCGTGTAGGGGCAGATCTAGGCACAACTGTGTAGTCCGTGAAGTCTGGTTTCTGCACTTCTTCCGTGGCCCCCAGAGCTGCGCTGCTCTTCCCTGCAGCTGAGTCCTCCCCTGTGGCTTGTGCTTCACGGGCAGCTCTGAATCAATATGATGTTAATTTCTGCTGTACAGCAAAGCGATTCAGTTATACATATATATGCATTCTTTAAAAATTCTTCTCCATTATGGTTTATCATAGGATATTGAATATAGTTCTCTGTGCTATACAGCTGGACCTTGTTAATACATCCTGTATATAAAAGCTTACATCTGCTACCCCCAACCTCACACACCATCCCTCCCCAACCCCCTCCCCCTTGGCAACCACAAGTCTGTTCTGTGTCCATGAGTCTGTTTCTATTTCATAGGTTCATTTGTGTCCTATTTTAGATTCCACATATAAGTGATATCGTATGGTATTTGTCTTTCTCTTTCTGACTTCACTTATGATAATCTCTAGTTGCATCCATGTTGCTGCAAATGGCATTTCACTCTTTTTTATAGCCGAGTAGTATTCCATTGTATATATGGACCACACCTTTTTATCCAATCATCTGTCAATGGACATTCAGGTTGCTTCCATGTCTTGGCTATTGTGCATAGCGCTGCTAGGGACATAGGGGTGCATGTAGCTTTTTGAATTATAGTTTTGTCTGGATATATGCCCAGGAGTGGGATTGCTGGACCATAGGTTAATTCTGTTTTTAGTTTCTGAGGAACCTCCAAACTGTTTTCCATAGTGGCTTCACCAACTTACATTCCCACCAACAGCGTAGGAGGGTTCCCTTTTCTGAGGGAGGTTTTGACTGAGAGTGAGTGAATTACACAACAGACGACAAAATCTAAGCTGGGCAAGATTGAAAGGAAAGGGGTGTGGGGTTCAACGTTGAGAAAGTGGTTGAGAACAAGGTCACTGAAGCCTGGAGTCGGAGGAAGATTTGTTGGAAGGCGAGGATGAGGCGGCAGGAGTTGATTTCAGAGGTGCTGTGGTTATTAGTAATGACAAGGTCAAAGGATGGCCACGGGAGCCATGGCTGAGACAGGAAGGAACTTACCCTCCATGGGCAACCTTACCTGCTGTCACTTATCCCCAGAGGCCCTTGGCTATAAACAGTGCTAACACAGCACTTAGCACATGCCAGGTACCAGATGAAGAGCTTTAAATCAGTTACCTCTCCTAAGGGAAGATGTAGGGGATTTGTAGGGAGCAGGGGTGGATGAGCTGACCCCTTTGCCTATTCTATCCACACTGAGATGACACCACCAAGTGCTGTGGGCTAAAGACAGCCCCCTGCCCCAACCAGCTCAGACTTGAGTGGAGCTACTGGTCACCAATGCAACTCGAGCTGGAAGGAGACAAGAGCTCATGGGACCAGGGCCCAGTGGGGGAAAAGGAATAAGACCCTAAAAAAGCTTCAACCCTGCTCAGGAGGGGAACTGCTGGCCCATTTCACAGATGAGGAAAAGATCAGGGAGCTTGCATTCTCGTTGCACAGTTAGTACATCCAAGCTTCTCTCTCTACCCCGAGACTTTTTTGCTTCCTCAGCAGAGACCAGGCAGGCTTGGCACCTACAGCTGTACCTGGGTGGGAGGGCTGGTGCACCCTGCCGCCTCCATTTGTGTGCCCAGACTGATTGTACCTGGATCCGTCCCCCAAATAAGGGCTCCTCACTGGTCATGGGGGAGGGTGAGAAGAGGGCACCCCTTCCTCAATGCTCCGAAGACCCCAATTCAGAAGCCCAGGGAGGTGCTCCAGTTCCTATGGCCCTGGTGCAGTAACTTCCTCTCAGATCTGACACCCCCATCCGAGAAGGGACGCATGCACAGACACCACGTGCAGGTGTGTGATGCAACCAGCAGGTGGCGCCAGAGAAAGCCTCCCAAGTGCTGGAGGTGGGGAAGCCAGGATGGATACACCCACAGCCAGAGGGTTAAGACTCCAGAACTCCCAGGCCAAGCTGGGGTCTGGGACGAAAGGGCAGTGAGAAGAGATGGCACAGGAACCATCCCAAGGGGTACAGGCCCATCCTGTCACCTGTGGCATCATCTCCCCCAGCTGGCGTCTAAGAAAGCTGACTGCCGAAAGGATGGTCTGGCTGTTGAGCCAGATTTGGGGCCCACACTCCCATCAGCCTGACTGGGTTAGTCTTCTTCCTGCCTCAGTTTCCGCTCCACTTTACAGATGAGGGTAGCCTCTAGTAATTATCAAGATTTCAGGGGTATCTCTTCCCCACCACCATTAAACTCCCTTGTGATGTGGACTTATGGCAACAGAAGAGGGTTTAAATGCCCAGAAGTGTCCGTTTTATTTGGCAGTGCAGTAGGGAGCTAAGGCATGACCTGGTTGCTTCCAAGAGTTAGAGGGCCAGCAGTGGAGGGGAGAAGCAAGCCCTCTTGGGCACTGGGCGCCGAAGCTGCCTTCTTGGTTGTGGGCTGGGCCTCAGACCCGAGCCCCAGCAGACCCAAAGCTGTGTTGAAGAGGTTGATGGGGGCAGAGCCATCAGTGATGAGGGCTGATTTTAGGCCCAGGCTCTGGAGCAGTTTTACCTGGAAGGAGCAAGAGGCAGGCGAAAAGATATTCAGACCCTGGTCCCTTATCATCCCCTCGGCCGCCTCTCCAGGGTGGGCTGCCCCCCTCTCTGGTCTGACATTGTAGCCCAAGCCATCCTCATAGGACTAGTCAGTGACAAGCAAGGAACATAAGGGGAGCCTGAGGGTTGCATCCCCTCCGAGGCCTCGCGGGCCTGAAAGCTCTGGGAGCTTTCAGCCAGGTTGCAGCCGTCCAGTCCTTCCTATTCCTTAAATGCACCAGGTTTCATTCTTTGCACCTGGACCCTCTCCTGGGAAGCTCTTGTCGACTCTACAGAGCACTTAAGTATCCCCTCTTCGGAGGGGCCCTCCTTCCCCAGCTAACCTGACATGTCACCTCCCCCTTCACCATATCACCCTGTTGACTTCTTTCGAAGGGCTTGTCATAGACTGATGTCCCATCAGTTTACTGCTCTCGCAGGAGCTCCCACTCACTGAGTCTAGTGCTGTGCCTGATAGGACACCATGCTCGAATGACATGGGATACAGAGACAGTCCTAGTTACCCCCTCCCCTCGCCCCTCTGTCCCCGACATTTTTCTAGGTGTTGTGTTTGCCTCCCCGGCTCTGCCTTCTTGGTTCCAAATATGGTCCCAAGACATACACACAAAGACATATACACACACACCCATGCCTGCACTCTCCCCCCACCTCACCTGCATCTCCGGTCCTGCCACAGCAAGGTCCCTGATGGTGCTGGGACCCAGGGCCTCTGTCATCTGCTTGAACTTCTTCACCTCTACCTCAGCCAGCTGCTGGGCCTTGCTCACCTCCAGCTCCAGCTGGGCCCGGGCATAGATCAGTTCGAGCTCTCGCACTTTCTTTACTCGCTGGAGCTCAGCCTCCTGGAAGGGGAAAACCCAGCATTCTTTTCATTGTGTGGCCCCTGGACATGTCCAGCAAGTGCCCCAGCCAGCAAGCCTGAGGGAATTCAGATGGAGGGGATGGAATGGTAAACTTACCATCAGTTAGGGGTGAACCCCGGCTATGCCACCTTTTGGCTAGTGACCCTGGGAGCCCCTTAATTCAAGCCTCGGTTCCCTTCTCTGTAAGATGGAGAGAACTCGTACCCTTAATGGGATTTCAAGCATTAAATAAGATCTTGCATGTAAAACACAGGCAATACCTAGCATAAAGTGGGCCAGTGTTGGAGCACATGTCTGTAAGATGGGCGTAATCATCATCCTTACCTTCAGAGCAGGTATTAAGTGAATTGAAATAGGGCAAAAGACTTTGTAAACCACGAAATATTTGGACAGGGCTTTCTGTTAGGGTACTTGGTTTCCCACATGGCTTCAAGGACTGCAGCGATCGGGCTTCTTCCAGACCCCAAGGCCACACCCTTCCATGGGCATCTCCCCCACTCACCGTCTCAATGGCCAAGGCCTCTGCCTTGAGCTTGGCCTGGAGCACAGCGCCTTCTCCCTCAATGCGCGCCGCCTCTGCTCGGGACTCGGCCTCTGCCTTGGCGGTCCCAGTGCTCTCCACTGCGGTGCTGGAGACGGCGCAGAGTCAGAGAGACCCAGGAGAAAGCCCAGCCCTGCCCTCCTCTGCCCTTGACTTATGCTACAGCAGCACGAGGACACCTGCGCACGGACGCGCACACACACACACACCCCTCCCATCAGCTGCTCTTCCAAGACCCCCTGCCATCTTTTCTTCTAGTTCTGCACCCACCTCAGAGCCTCCAGCTCCAAGAGCTCCCTGCGAGCTTTTTCAGCTTCTGATTGGTCTAAGATCTTCTGTCTCTCAAGCCGGCCGCGGGCTGCTTGTTCTAGTCTCTGAGCCTCGTGCCTGGGTGGGAGAGGGGATAGGTAAGACACTGGCATGGGGCCAGAGCTGGAACAGGCGCTCCAAGGGCAGGGACCACTGGCCCATGGGAGGCCCTTGACGTGCAAATGAAAGCACAGCGTGTGCACTGTGCAAGCCAAGTGTGATTCTAGGTGCAGGGGCACGTGGCTGTGACCGCGACTCCTGCTTTCACACGAGTTACTTTCCAGTGGGGAAAAAAGGACAAGTAAACAGGGATGATTTCAGACAGTGACAATCTCCTTGAAAAATGGGTGCTACAATAACATGACTGGGCAAAGAGGGTGCTGCTTCAGTTGGGGTAAAAAAGAAAAGGGCTCTCCGACGAGGTGACCTTTGGAGGCCAGAAGGAGGAGAGAACATTCTGGGAGAACATTCAGGGAGAACATTCAGGGAGAACATTCTGGCCAGAGGGAACAGCCAGTGCTGAGTTCCCACCCTGAAGAGCAGAAAGGAGCTGGTGGGCCTGGAGCATGTGAGCCTGGGGAGAAGGCTGGAAGGTGAGGAGGGGGAGGCTAGGCTGGACCCCAGAGAGCCTGGAGGGCCACAGATACGAATCTGGGTTCCAGCACAAGCAAGGTGAGAAGCCACAGAAGCAGGGGTGGCATCTATTCCCACCTTAAGTAGCCCAGGCTATCTGCTGGGTAAGGAGGACAGCAGGCTGACCACCAGGGTGCTGTGTTACCCAGGTCCTAGCAGCAGGCTAGAGACAGGGACCCTGGAGAGCCGGGCCCACAGTGGGCATCGTGGAGAGCTGGGCCCATAGTGGGCATCGTGGAGAGCCGGGCCCCCAGGCCTCACTCACCTGGCAGCTGCCTCCTGGGAGTTGGTGGTGATCTCAATGGCCAGCTGGACGCTGCGCTGCAGGGCGTCCCGGGTCCTCTGGTCCACGGGCTCCACCGACTGCACATCCACACTGCTGACCACCAGCCCATTTTGGGGGAAGACAGCCCGGTCCCGGGGCTGGGGCAGGGCCATGCTGTCAGACCCCTTGGTTTCTGGTGTCTCAAAGCCAAAGACAGCAGTGCGAATGATGCAGGCTGAGTTCTTATGGAAGTCATCAAAGGTGACAGAGGCCACGGCCCCTCGCACCCGGGACGCGATGGCCTTGCAGGCATCACCCACGAAGTCGGGCACTGAGAAGAGCTTGGCCGTCTCTTGGGGGTCCTTCCGGTCACTCAGCTCAAAGTGCCTGTGAGCAAAGACAACTCTCTCACCTTCAAAAAGGACACTGAGGGCTTCCCTGGTGGCGCAGTGGTTGAGAGTCCGCCTGCCGGACAGGGGACATGGGTCCGTGCCCTGGTCCGGGAAGATCCCACGTGCTGCGGAGTGGCTGGGCCCGTGAGCCATGGCTGCTGAACCTGCGCGTCCGGAGCCTTGCTCCGCAACAGGAGAGGCCACAACAGTGAGAGGCCCGCGTACCACAAAAAAAAAAAAGAAAAGGACACTGACACCCACCTTCTGTGGTTGGGAAGGGTCTCACGATAGAGAACGCTAATTAGCATCTGCTGTGTGTCAGGTGAAGTCCTAAGAAACTTACATATTCCCATTTTATTTGCTCAGCCGCCCTATGAGGTGGGAATGAGCATTACCCCCATCATAGACAAGGAAATAGAGGTCCAGAGAGGTTAAGCGACAGACCCTAAGTCATGCAACAGGTGCCAAGCCAGAACGTTGAACCCAGGCAGTGTGGCTCCAGGGTCTGTGCCCCCAAAGATATCAGCGCCCATCTGCCTTTGTCACAGTCCTGGCCACTCAGGCAAGAGGTGAGGAACGCGTGCTTGGGAGTTGTTGAGTACCGCTTCTGCACCTGACTTACCTCCCCCAATCCTCATCACTGCCATCTGAGCTCTAACTATGGACCGGGCACAGTTCCAATTCTCACAGCATCCTTTCCACAGCCCCATTAGGTTGATGGTTATGTCCTTAGCGTCATTTTACAGACTGGGAAACTGAGGAAAGCACCCAATACTTGCCCAGGCCCACAGCTAGCAAACGGCAGGGCTGGGATGCACACCCATCAGCCTCAGAGTACTTGCTCTTGACCACCCGGCCACTCCCACCAGTTGGGTTTGATTCATCTTTTTAAACCTTGTAGTTACACGTTTGGCTGAAGTCACGCTAGGAGTTTAGCTGAGGAGTGTCCTCCTGCCGTTTCCCCCCACATTCTACCCCCAGGTGAGCCCTCATCTTTCCTGTCGCTCCCCCTGGGCGTCAGACTGGATTTGCATGAACCCCTGGGTTTCCTCCTTGACCGTGGCTTGGAGTCAGGCGTTCTGCCCTGATTGTGAGCTCAGCACTCGAGGCGGCATCTCTTCTCTTCAGGGTGCCCCCGGGGCTGCACCAGCAGGGGCCCTGGCCCTCCCCTCTGCCCCTTACCAGTTGTAGGCAAGCTGCAGCTGGAGCCTGGCGTGGTCTGCGGTTTCGATGGTGATGACGTCCGTGAAGAAGTCAGGCCCCAGCAGCAGGCAGAGCACGCGGCGGGCGTGGGGACACTTGGGTCGCCCAGCTGAGAGGGACAACACCGTGAACTGCTCCTCGGGACCCAGCGACACCAGCTCTGGCCCAAAGACCACGCTGCAGAGGGAGCCGGGAGTCAGAGGCCCGGAGAGGCCCTCCCGCCACAGCCCCACACGGCGCAGCCCCCAGGCCGCCGCTCACCGGGCTCTCTTCTCCCGGTAGTCGTACACCTGCACCGCGGCATTGTGGGGTACACGGTAGCTGACCACGTGGGTCTTGTTCCGGGGAGCGGAGGGCCTAGGAGTCTTGCATGTCTCTTTCTCACCCCTGTCCGCCAGAGGGTCCTGCCCCTTGTTCAGCAGCCCCTCCACCCCCGGAGGCAGCTCCTTCTCCCACAGGACTTCATCCTGGGTCAGCATGTAGGTGCTCCCAATCACAGCACGCACCTCGAGAGAGCAAGACGAGGAGGAATGTCACCGGCAAAGGGAGGAGGGGAAGAGTCCTACCCAGCATCCCTAAAGCGGAACTGGTCCAGGAGGTAGGACAGCATCGTGGTTCAATGTGGTCTCTGGAAGGAGGCTGCGTTCAAGGTCACTCTCTGCAAGTTCTTTCACCTTAGGCAGCTCTCTCACCCGTGTGCAAAAGGGACCTGATAGTGGCAGCCTCACAGGGTAGAGGAATGAATGACATCTCACATGTCTAGTGTCAAGAATTTGGCGTATAGTAAGTTCCCGATATTATTTCTTCTGGAATCTTCCTTCATGGGGCAGCCTGGAGGGCATCCCAGGGACAGATGCAATCCTAGGAACTAGGTAGTACACACTAACATTTCCTAGGATTCTGAGCTCTGCTTGTAGGTTGGATTCTTAAAGAGGTTGGAGATGTGGTCCTAGGTCTGACCAAGATCAAGGTTTAGGTGAGAGGCAGAGAGGAGGGATTCCACCAGGAAAAGGGTATGGGAGGGAGGTCAGGTCTTACTGTTCCTGGGCCACATCCCAGTCAGACCTTTATGCCGGAAGCCAGATCTGCACTGGGGACTAAGTTTCCATCCTGAAATCTGGTTCATCTTCTTGCTTGAGAGCTCTAACATTTGAAATTAGATATTTAAGACAAAGGGAAGGCAAAAACTCCAGAGAATGCCCTCATATTTAGCAGCCGGCTGGCTTGGATGCTACTAGCGACACTGTTGAATCCCTTCTGTCACCTCCACCATGCATCTCCCCACCAGCATCACCCACTTGCCCAGACCAAGCCACCACCCAGGGCCACATGGCAGCGATGGCGCCCATCCCTCAGTGCTTACCCTTCCGGTTTTGACGTCCTGCACGTAGATGCCCTCGTTCTCATCCAGCGGGATGGCCTGACGCTCTTCTACCACCTCCACCTTGGCAGGTGGCACGTACTCCAGGGGTCCACGGATGAGCCAGCGGTCCCCCGCCTGGTGGGAGACCTTCTCCTCACCCTCCCCCTCCTCCAGGGGCCGCAGGGCCCTCAGTAGCAGCCCCTGCTGTTCCGACAGCACGTATACGTTCTGGATGCCTCGTTCCAGCTTCTCCCCGGGCTGGAGGAAGAAAGACTTCTCTCCCTAGTGGGGAGAAGCGGGTCAGGAGCAGTCGCCACCCAGGGCTGTGGGTGCCTCTGATGGTACCTCCTTCAGCTCCATGTGACCATGGGCTTGTGCTGAGGACAGGAGCCCCCAAAAGCACCCTCCCCACCCTTACGTCATACAATGAATCATTATCTAGACTGTGAGGCACTCTACAAATGCCTGTAGATCTGGTCAGACCTGCCCTGGGACTTCCCTGGTGGCGCAGTGGTTAAGAATCCGCCTGCCAATGCAGGGGACACGGGTTCGAGCCCTGGCCCAGGAAGATTCCACATGCCGCGGAGCAACTAAGCCTGTGAGCCACAACTACTGAGCCCGCATGCCACAACTGCTGAAGCCCGTGTGCCTAGAGCCCGTGCTCCACAACCAAGAGAAGCCACCGCAATGAGAAGCCCGCGTGCAGCAACAAAGACCCAATGCAGCCATAAATAAATACATTAATAAATTAAAAAACAAACAAAAAACCTGCCCTGAAAAGTTCTGTAAAGTGTCAAGGTCTGGGTTCTCACAAGCTCAATAGTTAAGAAGTAACCTATTATTGCTTTATTTCTCCCGTGCTTTGTTGCCTTGGGATGGTGTATTCCAGAGTTGGTAATCTCTGATCTTTGGGCCAAATCTGGCCTGCTGCCTAGTTTTAATATATAATATAAATACATATATGTGTATATATATATTTGATATAACCCACATATTATAAAATACACCTATTTAAAGTATACAATTCAGTTGTTTTGGAATATCCAGAGCTGCCCATCATCACTACTCCCTAACCCCAGAACATTATCGTCCTGAAAAGAAACCCTATACACACAGTAGCAGTTACTGCCCAGCCCCACTCCACCCACTACGCATGGATTTACCTCTTCTGGACATTTCACGTAAACGGAATCATACAATATGTGGTCTTTCACGTCTGGCTTCTATTGCCTGACATGATGCTTTCAAGTTTGTCCATGCTGTAGCACATATTAGAACTTCATTTTTGATTTTTACATTTTTGAATTATCTCAAGTACATGAGTGCCCTCAACCCCAGAAAGATTACCCATCATTCTTTTGACTGATATTCCATGGTATGGATACACCATATGTTTCATCCATTCATCAGCTGATAGACTGATGGGTTGTTCCTATTTATTCTACCTCCTGTTTTTGCAAATAAAATGTTACAGGAACACAGCGGCAGCGGTTCGTTTACAAGCCGTCTACGCTGCTTTCACGGCACAACAGCAGAGTTGAGTAGTTGCAACAGAGACCATATGGCTCACAGAGCCTAAAATATCTACGATCTTCACAGGAAAGGTGTGCCCAGCCCTGCTAGTCCCACATACAGTTCAAAGAGGGGATGAGGTAGAGGATGCGGAGAAGGGTAAACCAAGAGATTTGTTTGACGCAGGATGACAAAGTTTCCAGAACAGAGGGATGTGAAATATTAGAGGGAGTTTCCAGGTTTACAGACACAGTGCAGGGCCAGGGAGGCACTCACAAGAGAGGCCATGTGTGACCTCACGTCAGGGATGCCAGAAAGATCAATGGGACAGTGTCTCAAGGGATAGAGACAAGTGTGCACAGAGGCAGCAAAAACAAGCTTGGTGTTTCTAGAACATGTACCGAGGGTGGGAGGAGGGCAGGGACTGGGGTCCAAGGGCCTTAGGCCACTCCAAAGGCATTCACCTCTGGGTGACGTGGAGACACTCACCTTGACCACACGCTTTTGCCCCAGCTGGTTTTTGCCATCTGGTCCCACCGGGTCGAGAATCACACAGTAGTTGTGGGGACCCAAGGTGGTGATGGACACGACCCCCATCACCTCCTCATAGACATCTGGTACGTGGGCGTCTGTGTCCTGCGTGGTCACCAGCCACTCCTCCCCAGAGCGGCGGGTCACTCCCCTGAAGTCTCGGAAGTTCTGCCGCGCCCGGAGGTGCAGGGCTGTCTGTAGAGCGAGATGTCGGGGGGTTTGAATAAACCCACCTCTAACTTCCTTGGGGGATCTGGGAACCCTACTGGCCACTAAATGATCCAGGTCTAAGTGACAGTGCCTACCAATCCAAGAGGACTTCTTAAACCCTTTCAGGTGACCCAGGACACTCCTCAGGTGATCTTATTTTCACATTCTCTGACACCGTTCTCTGCCACTCTGAGAGTCTCCCACCCAGGGTCCTCCAGAGCACAAACCTTTTCCGTAAGGATCACAGCATCCACCACATCGAGAACCTCCTCAAACACTGCGGGAAGGTACGCACCCACGGAACGGACCAGCCATTCTTCTCCTGGGCCAGGGGCAGAGAGGCAAGGGTCAAAGGTCACCCAGCCTCTTCCCCAGCTGCCCCTCCTGCAGCCTAGACAACAGGGGACCCACAGAACTTTGTGGGCCACTTTGAGATGCCACTGCCCCTATGCTCAAGGCCTGACAGGAGTCATTGTTTTCCTTTTTTGAGGCCAGAGGAAGACCAATCCCTACCTCAGAAAGATTAAAAAAAAAAAAAAAAAAGCCCTTCCAAGTGCCCAAGTTGCTACATTCCAATACTCTGCTAGGCCTCCTCTAAGCTCCAAAGACCGACTTTTTTCCTTCCCCTAAAATGGGCAGAACTGCCTCTATTATAGCTGCAGAGGTCATTGAGCCTACTGGAGAAGCAAGAGTGCCGGGGGGAAAGTTCCAGTCTGGCCCTTCCTGGCCATAAACCCAGGCCTCAGTGATGTCATATGGAAAATGGGAGTCGTGGTGCCTCAAGGTTGTTGGAGGACTAAAGAAGTTGCCATTTGTAAAGCATTTGAACCGCACCTGGCTCAGTAAGCACGGCCTTTGTGAAGACCTCAGTTAATACATCACATTTGTCAAACACAATTGCTAGTTGTTTATGAACACCTGCTTTGCTGACCTAGAAACAGGCATGGCCGCTGCCCCCAGCTCATGGTAAAGGGTTGGGGGGAAGGAAGAGCCATGTCAGCATGATCGTGATCACAGGACCGGGGTAGAGCCTCCTGAAGGGGGTGGGGGGAAGCAGCAGGGAGCAGCCCAGAAGAGCTGGCAAGAGATACCAGGGAAATATTTCCTCCAGGCTACAAGTGGCTACCCCCAAACTTCCCCACTTCCCCTGTGGTCAAGGCACGGCCTGCCCACCCCCAACCCCCCCCGCCACCGTCAGCATCCCTTCAAGACCCCACCTGTCACTCTCTCTTTCCCCTCCCGGTCCCAGCATTCCTTGCGGGCCCTCAGCCGCAGGGCCTGGTTCTGCTTGATGACTGTTGCCTGAATGATCTCCACAACCTCCACCTCCTTCCGGGGGATATACGTGCCTGGGAAGGGAAGATGAGATGGGTGTTGAAGGTCAGAAGATATCAGTGCTAGAATGGGAGGGCAGGAAACCTCTGACCCTGAGCCGGCTGGAGAGGAAATACTTACCAGGTCCTTCAAATAGCCACTCATCTCCTGCCACCACCTTGTCTCCGTTCTTATCCTCAAAATCCAGCAGCGCCTTAAGATGGAGGGCGGTGTTGGGCAGAACCACCTGCAGTGGGGTGATGTCCTAATAGGGGAAGAAGGGGGGTCGCGAGGTATTCAGAGCTGGGACCCCTGGAGTCAAACCTGACACCGTGAAGGTCAGAGTCCACAGCATCAATCTCTCCATGTCCCAAAATAAGACTCCGAGTGGAATGTACAAGGTAGGTGTGGCCCCCAAGCCATCTGGTCTGAAGAGCTAAGATGGAGTTGAGAGCAAGAGGCTGTCACTGCTGATGGGCCAAGGACACGCCCTCCTCTGCAGAAGTGCTCAGATCCTGTTATGAACTAGAAATCCAGGTGGGAAACTGGGTAGAGGGCTTGATGGGAGATGTGGGAGAAACATCTGAGAAGCTGAGTAAGTGAGCATCTCATGGCCCAGTGTGCACTGGGGCTCTCAGGAAGTATAAGGTGGTGGGAAGGCATAAACTTCTATAACAGGCACATTTGAAGCATGAGGCTTTGTTTTCAAGATTGCCTCATGGTCACAAGACAGCCATTGTACTCCAGCCATCACATCTCCTTCCATCAGGAAGGGGGACCCAGCCACAAGCTGCCAAACCTTTTTTAGAGGTTTGTACAAATATTTTCTACAAATAGGATTTCACTTGATCTTTGATCCGAGGGAAGCAGGAAGGCAAGGAAAGAGGCTCATAGAGGCTAAGGGACATGATCAAGGTCACACAACTAGTAAGAAACAGAATCAGGATTTGAACCTCAGCCTTATTAAAGGTTACCTGCCACTCCTTACTCCAACTAGAGTAGCCCCCTGGGAGGAGAAGCTCAGATAACTACTTCATCCACCGACCACACTCTGGGTTGGAGAGGCAGAGCTGGAGGTTTCCTGCCCCTGCCTGGACATCTTCTATGTGCACAGCGCTCGGCTGGTTGTGGTGGAGTCAAGACATACCCCCATCTTCGTGGAGTTGAGGTTCCAGTGGGTGATAAGACAAACACAGACCAATGCCTCCAAGCAGACTGTGGACCGGGTCAAGGGGAAGAGGTTGCAGAAGTCCAGGTGAAGAAGTTGGGAAAGGCCCTCAGAGAGTAGCATTTGAACTGGGGCTCAGAGGAAGCGCTGGTTTTTGATATAAAGGTGTAAAAGGAGGAGGAGGAAGGTGTGAGCATTCTGGGAAGAGCATGTAGTCCAGTACGGTTTTCATTTCTCACATCTACTCCATCGTCACTTCCTGTCTGTCCACTGCAAATCCAGGTCTGCCTTTATGTATCCCTGCCACACCCTCACCTAAGCCGCCAACACCTCTCGCCTGGATGATGGAAATATCTTCCTAACTGGTCTCCTGGCTGCCTCCTTTGTCTCCTTCCAGTTTGCCCCGCACACTGTTACAGGCTTTCAGCTTGAGTGACTAGGTCCAGTAGTACCACCAAGTGAGACTGGGAATATGGGACAAGAACAGATTTGGGGGTAAGGGGACGTGTTAGGCTTGGATAGCCAGTATGAGGCGACTGTGGGACATCTAGGAGAGGGCTTCCTATAGGCAGCTAGGGGACTCACAGCCTGTAGTTCCCAGCTAAGGTATAGAGTTGGGTGTCTTCAACACAGATGAAGTGATCAGGCCATGAAAAAAAAAAAAAAAAAAAAAAGAAGGAACAGGATATTCAGGACAGAACCTGAAGGCAGAGGGGATGGGGAGAAGATGGAAAATAAAGACATCCACAGAGTAAAACACAGACAAGTTTTAGTAAGAGGGCAGATCAACAATGGACATGGCTGAGAGGGTCTGTGAGACACAGAATGACAGTCCACTGGGTCTGCACTTAGGATGTCTTGGGGTTTTGCCAAAGTGGGATCAGCGGAGGTGGGGGGCCAGATGCAGGCGCTTGTGAGGCAACAGGGCAGAGAACATCAGGTACAAGTTGTCAAAGTAAATAGGAAAGATTGTAAAGCAACTATACCCCAATTAAAAAAAAAAACTAAATACAAAAGAGAAAGCAGATAGCTAAAAATTAGATTGACAAGGCCATTCATAAAAGCCCATACAAACTTAGTGTGCATATCCTGGGACCCAGAAATTCTTATTAGTTTCTACTCTTAAAACAAAAAAGAAACTAGGGCTTCCCTGGTGGCACAGTGGTTAAGAATCCGCCTGCCAATGCAGGGGACACGGGTTCGAGCCCTGGCCCAGGAAGATCCCACGTGCCGTGGAGCAACTAAGCCCGTGCGCCACAACTACTGAGCCTGCGCTCTAGAGCCCGCAAGCCACAACTACTGAAGCCCACGTGCCACAACTACTGAAGCCTGCGTGCCTAGAGCCCGTTCTCTGCAACAGAAGCCACCTCAATGAGAAGCCCGAGCACCGCAATGAAGAGTAGTCCCCGCTCGCCGCAACTAGAGAAAGCCTGAGCGCAGCAATGAAGACCCAACACAGCCAAAAATAAAAAACAAATAAATAAATTTATAAAAAAAGAAAAAAAAAGAAACTAGCATGCACAAGGGCACACACACACAAGGATATTCACCACAGCACTGTTTTTCCTTATAAATTGGACACATCCTAAATGGTAACTCAGGAGAAGGGCTGAACCTCTATCATATGGAATTACAAACAATTAAACAAGAAATGACTTATGCACCAAGATGAGAAGTTCATTCAAAATACACTGGCAAGTGACAATGTGCTAGCTCTTATGCAAATAAGTTAGAACCAATACTTTTTTGGATACACACTTACATGGATGCACAGACGTATCTGGAAGTGTATACCCTGAATGGATGACAGTAGATACCTCTGGGGATGGAGAGCAGATACTGGTGGTGGAAGTCAGAGAGGCCTTTACAGTCTTATGAATGCATTCTTTAGATGAAAAGTGTGAACAAGTAAGCTTTCAAGGCCAGAAAAGGATGGAAGAGGCAGAGCACGTTTATTGGCCAAGAGAAAGGCACCAGTAACAGAAAAGTTAAAGGCAGGAGAGAGAAGCTCTAGGTGGGGATAAGATCAAGAAATAGAAGGATGCATCTTCCTGGGTCCACGGATGGAGGGGAACCTCCTAGAGGCTCCAACAGGTAGAAAGGAGACACAGGGAAGGAAAGGGGACACAGACCCATATCCTTCCAGATGGCCTCAATTTCTAAGTAGGTGACCAAGTTGTTTGAGAGTGAGAGAGCAGAAAACAGGAAGAGAGCCGAGAATGATCAATATTTAGAGGCAGGCAGGAGGGAAAAGAAAGGAGAGAAAGCTGGTTGGGAAGGAAACATTAATGAGCAGGGCTTGGGCTGGAATGAACCACTTATCCCACTGGCTACTTATAATACTGTTGGGGTGTATCTACCCGAGTGAGAGGACAGAAAGATCAGGCGGGGGTAATACCGCTCGAGGACAGGGTGTGGGCGCAGGTCTAGCGCACGAAGAGCGTGTGTTAAAACAACAGGGCTCCGCTGGGGCAGGGAGAGACCAGGAAGAGAATCTGAGGGACAGGAGAGAAGTGGGATTCAAAAGCCTGGAGGCAACATGACAGCACAGGAGGACTAGGAAGGGGAGACTGATGGTTAAGGAGGAGCTGGGTTTAATTTCAGAGGCGGGGCAACAAGGACCTACTGCATAGCACAGGGAACTATACTCAACATTTTGTAATAACCTACAAGGGAGAAGAATCTGTAAAAGAGTAGATATATACGTATGTACAACTGAATCACTGTGCTGTACACCTGAAACTAACACGACACTGTAGATCAACTTTACTTCAATAAAAAATATAAATATTTTAGCTAAAGAAAAAACTTCAGAGGTGGGGCAGGTGCGGGAATAAACCACCCAGTCCAGAGTGGACATGGCACTGGGCAGGACTGAAGCAGAGGATGTGAGGGTCAGACTTGAGGTCAAGAAGGCCAAGATGTTGACAGGGTTATCGCATGGACATTAGTGAGGCTCCCAGGAGGGCCGGGGAAGGGAGGCCCGAGCCAGGTGGCGCCTCAGTGAAGGGAAAGAAAGTGGTGTGGGTAGGGGCCAGTGCCTCCAAGGAGGGCGAGTGCCGACTCTCTGGTAGAAAGGAACATATTGGTGGCACTGGGCTCAGAGGAAGGGAAGGCCCTGCCCTCCTGGCCTGGAGCACGTGGGGTCTGAGAATAAGCTGCTGTGAGCCGGGGCTGCCGTGGAAGCAGAGGTTAAAGAGGCAGCGATGAGGGAAGTTCTCTCCACCCTAGGGAGCTTTTAAATGCTGGTGCCCATCCCCCCAAAAGGGGGGGGGTGCTTTCCCTGGCTGTCCAGTGGTTAAGACTCCATGCTTCCACTCCAGGGGGCACCGGTTCCATCCCTGGTCAGGGAAATAAGATCCCACATGCCACGTGGCCAGAAAAAAAGAAGTCTGGTTCCAGACCACCCCCCACAGTTCCCTCCAAGAGAGGGATTTAGTTTGTCCAAGGCAGAACCTGGATGTGGGTGATTTTCAATTTGTGACAGGTTGGGACTTCATAAGAGTTGCAAGAATAGTACAAAGAATTCCCTTACCCCCTTCACCCTGATTCCTTAAGGGTTAACATCCGAATCATTCTTCATCCCTTAGTATCTCCACACACATTTTCCCCAAAGTGCCTGCAGCTAAGTGGACAGGAACGCCTCAGCGCTCCCGGGTCACACTCTTACGCTCCCAGGATCAAGAAGCACTGCTTAGTAGAGGAGCCCAGAGTGAACAGTGTAAAACGGCAAGGAGGTGAAGGTAAACAAACGTTATAGAAATGAAGGCGGGGTGCCCTCTCACTCCGGCCCAGGGCCTTAGGGCAACATGGACGAGGGCCTGGCTGGCACTACAGGTCCGCGATGGCTTCCCGTGGAGCGGCCACAGGCGTCCCGAGCCTGGGCCTCACCTGCTCCACCACTGCTGTCACCGCCCACCGGCGTCTGGCATTGTTTGAGAGAATGAAACGCTTACTCTTGGCACAAGTCATTTAGTGTCAGACTGGCCAGGAGCTTCAGGCAGGCTCTGGAGCCTGGAAGATTAGGTCCGGAGATGGGCCGACAGCTCTCAAAGGTCTGACCTGGGCATGTGAAGAGGAAGGGGATGTTTGGGGAAGGTGAGTGGAGGGGCAACAAGTCAATTCTGTCCCAGTGAGAACCAGCAAATGTCACCTCCCACCCCCTCCCACGGCCCCAGTTTGTTTTCCCTCCAGAAAGCAGTGCTGAGCCCTAGGTCAAGGTAGCAGGACAGGTAGAGTGGGTACGGGGAAGGTGAGCAGGTACCTTTTCCAGCACCTCCCCTGGATACAGGGGGAAGGGGTCCTGGGCCAGCCGGATCTCTAGGTCAGCGTGGCGGAGCCGTACTTGTCCCGTGACGTCGAACAGCACGGCGTTCTGGGCGTCCCGGGCCACCGGGTTGGTTATTGTGCAGTAGTGGCGTGGGGGGATCATCACCATGTGCTTGGGGGCAAACAGGACCCTGTTGGAGGGTGAGAAGCAGTGTGAGGACCCAGGGGACCCCCCGTTCCTATTCCCGAAGGAGGCGGCGAATGGGAAAGAAAGCTTCCTGTCACCCAAGCCAGAGAACAGGAAGGAGGAGATGGACGATCATGGCAGTCAGGCTACCAGGCCCTCCTTGGCCCCAGGTGCCCACATAGCCCGGTCCCAACACCAACCTCTCATTGTCCTGCCGGATGTAAGTCTTTGGCCCGACCTCCACGCGGGACACGTTGCTGTTCTGGTCCAGCACATGGATGTAGTGGTATGGCGGGATGCGGATGATGGACTCTTCAGTTGCCATGGTGACTCCTGAGCCCAGGGAAGCACAGAGTGTGAAAGACAGATGGGGAGAAGACAAAAGATGAGTCCAGGGGGCTTGGGATGAGGTGGGCATGAAGACTGGCTGGCGCTGGGGAAATGGGCCCTTCCTCCTCCGGCTCAGATTATGCCATCCTTCACTGTCCCCACACCCATCTGTTCCTTTCTTCCCACCCAGGGCAGCCCATCCAGACCTCATCCCTGCCAAGAGATGCTTGATGCAGTTAACCACAGAAGCCCAGGGTTCTCCGCCAACTCCTTTCCCTCATTCCCATCTACTTTACCTCCCCCAAGCTTCCTGAAGTACTGGGAGGGGCTTAAGATCAAAACTCCCCCAATCTCCAACCCCCATAGCGTAGGAGGCGGAAGCACAGCAAGCTGGGAGAGGGGGTCAGCCTCTGGCGGTGCTGTGTGTCTTCCCCAGCACGGTGGGGGGCAGAGGCTCTGAAGAGCTCCCTGGCTCCTCCAGGGGCAGCCTCCTTTATTTCAGGGGATCCCAAGGGCCCCAGCTGTATGCAAACATTAGCCCATAGCCCAAGAATGTTTGCATGATCTTTGCAGCCCTCCCGCCTTGCACTTTAAGCAATCCTGGGATGAACTGTTTAGATGTGGGCCGCCTCTCAAGGAAGGGGTCCCTGATGGAAATGATGCTCCCATAGAATCAGCTGGATTAGAAACACCTCAAAGGGGACTTCCCTGGTGGTGCAGTGGTTAAGAATCTGCCTGCCAATGCAGGGGACACGGGGTCGAGCCCTGGTCCAGGAAGATTCCACATGCCGCGGAGCTACTAAGCCCATGAGCCACAACTACTGAGGCCCGCGCGTCTAGAGCCCGTGCTCTGCAACAAGAGAAGCCACCGCAATGAGAAGTCCATGCACCACAGCGAAGAGTAGCCCCCGCTTGCCACAACTAGAGAAAGCCTGCGCGCAGCAAAGAAGACCCAATGCAGCCAAAAATAAACAAATAAATAAAAATTAAAAAAAAAGAAACACCGGAGTATTCTAGTCCTTTCCTCCCCAGTTCTCTGTGGTCTGTTGCCACCTGTGACTCCCTGCCATCATGGGTAGAGGTGGGTGGGAAGGAGAAAGCGAGTGAATGAGTACTGCATTCTGTCCACCCCCACCTTAACTGCTTCTGAAACCTGGCTGGTTACCTCCAGTGCTTGGCCTGTTCAGGAATGTCACACCACCTACTTAAACCCCATCCCTGCCTCCAGCATGCCTTGGACTTTGGACATGTCCCCTGGAGTCACACAAAGGGAACCAAGTTTACTAAGTGATTCAAAGCCTTGCCCTCGAGACTTTGGTCAAACTTTTTTTTTTTTTTTTTTTAAGTTTTTGGCCACGCCTGCATTGGAAGTGCAGAGTCTTAACCACTGGACCACCAGGGAAGTCCCGGTCCAACATTTTTGAAGCCACCACCAAAAAGGAGTGGTACACCATCTAGTCCACCATCCACACAGCTTCCAAACTGGGTGACAAATGTGAAGTGAGAAGGAGGAAGGGGGAGTGGCTTCGCACAGGAAAAAGAGGCTGGAGCCACAAAATTACAGAATCAAGGCCCAAGAGTTTTACTTGATCCACACAATCTGTAAAATTTCTTTTGTTTAGAAATTGTGAGTTACCACAAACTTCCAATTCCTGCTTCTCTTGAAGAATGAGGAGCCAGGCCTTACATTCCCACGTGGCAAACTGACGAGAGCCACATAGCAGCTGAGCCCTTTAGACGGGCCACAAGCTTTCCTGCTTAACCACAGTCCCCACCACTCCCAGCTGTCTTACCCCTGGCGCTGATGCGCTCACATCACCTGTGTGGCTCCTCTCTAAAACCTTCCAACTCAGCATCATCCAAAAGGACTTTCTACAATGATGGAAATATTCTTAATCTGTGCTTTCTTTGGACTGACCACATGCAGCTATCAAACTCCTGAAATGTGGACAGTGTCACTGAGGAACTAAAATGTTAATTAGTTAATTTTTTTTCAGTTCAAACTCATTTCCTTTTTATTAAAGTCCAAGTTATGTTACATGGTTTGGTACTTAAAGGAAAACTTGTTCAAATAAGTTAATATGTTATCATCAATATTTCCAGGTGATTGTTTACAATCAAGTAGCACTATCAGTAAATTCTCGGGAATCCCATCCATGGGGTTTACACTTTGTCAAGACCCAGTTCCTCTGGAGTGGAGATTTTCAGTTCTTTTAAAGTTGGTCTAAGTTCCTGGATGACATAGGGGTAGATTTCCTTATGAGGTTCTGCTTTGTCCTTAACAACCTCTAGGATGCGAACTGCACTAGCAAAATCATTTAAGCGTCTGCATGTCTGCAAAGCAACATCAATGATTTGGGGCTCTGGAACCAGATCACAGCCAACAATCGTGTTCATCCCTTTACGCAATTCCCAAGCATCAATATCTGGCTTATTGAAGTATATCACCCAGCGAGCAGCAAACTCCTCCATCTGTCTCATGTGACCCATGGGAGTAGCAGCGAATTGACTGGGTAACAGCGGCGGGACCGGGGGGGCTGGTCCGGGAGACTGACTGCTGCTACCGAGCAGCGCCGCGGCAGGCAGCAGTGCCGCGGCAGGCAGCAGTGCCTAGCGTAACAGTGATGGCGGCACGCAGGTTAAGGCTGAGAAGCCGGGTGTGAGCTCAAGACCGCTCGGGAGCTCGTGTTTAATTTTAATTTAGTCAAATGTGGCTGGTTGATCCCATATTAGACAGTGTGGATCTAATTAGTTGAGTCCCAGGTAGGGACAATGAGTCATGCAAGGCCACACAGCAAGTTGGTGGTACCATCAGGATGAGAATCCCGATGGAATGCCTGGTCCTGTTTCTCTCCAGTGGCAGTGCAGTACAATGGTGAGGGACATGGATTCAGCCAGACTACCTGGGCTTATTTACAATTCTGATTTGCTGCTTTGCCTGGTATTGTTTCCTAATGTCTTACCTCATTTTCAAAGAGGTTACAGTTTTGATCTGTTTTCTTGGTACACTTTCTACATCAGGGGGCTATTATTCTGCTCCTCAATTCTTTTTCTTGCAACTTTGTATGGGATTTGACCTTGATACTTTCCTGTTGCCTGTATGTCAAGTTAATTTCCCTTAACTTTTCTAGTATCAGAGCTCCCTCTTCTGTTGATTTCAGGGAGTGTTTGAAAATCCAGGTGCTAGTCTTCTGCTTTCTGTTCTCCCCACTCTCACCTGGACCTTGGCTTTCCTTCCTCTCTACTGCTCATCCTGCCCGGCTGTGCTTCCATTCCCCAGGAGAGGGCCCCCCAAGAGCACCCCACCCCCACCCCGGGGCTAGGACTGCCTGGATCTTGGTTCTAACCCTTACTGGATGGGTGATCTCAGACAAGTCCCTTGCCCTCCCTATACCCGTTTCCTGGCCTGTGAACTGGGGATGGATAGGTCATCAACCCCAACGTACGAGGACTGAGTTAATCATAAAGCACTTGGAACAGAGACTGGCTCTTAGCAGCACTGTGTGTGTGGCTTACAGCTGAGGGCCAGCTTCCCTATCCAGTTGGAGGATGTGACCTGGCACCAGAGGCTCCCTACCCCATCTGGCATCTCGGCCTTAACCCTCCCTTGTTTACGGATCAGGAAGGTGGCAGGTTTTTGTGTCACCCCAGCTGTGGGCCTAGAATAGCAAAGGAGCATCCGACAGCCCAGTGAAGCCTCTTCCTGGGTCTCTGCAGGGCGGAAGCCTGGCCAGGAAGCCAGATGGGGGAGAGGAAGGGCTAGGGCTGCAAGAGGAGGGTCTGTGCAGCCCCACAGGGAAGATTTAAACTCTAGAAGGCCACACGAGGCTGGGAAGCAGGCTCTGGGAACAGCCTCCAATGGCTCCTTTGGACGATCCCTCACCCCCTACAGCTGAGGCCTCTCGACCATCTGTCACCCCAGCTGGGCCCAGTCAGGGGGGCCGAGAGCTTCGCCCAGCTCACTGACTCAGCTGAGAGTCATCCCTAAAGCTAATCAGGCTGGGCTCCTGCCTTATTCCGAGGCCATGCCCTTGCCAGCTACCCTTGTTTCAGTACCAGGACCCTGTCTCACCTCCCTGATCACCCACCTACCCAGCCCTAAAGCTGTGCCTTCCATGTAAGTTCACCTGCTAAGTTCACCCAAGAACAGGTTTTGCCTTTTCAATCTTGCCGTCCCCAGAAGTGAGCCTCACTAGAGGCCCCTCAGACCAGGGAGACCACCCGACTCAGGCAGCATGATTTAGACTTCCATGGTTTATCAGATAACGTGTACAGTTAGAGCATTTCACTTCCAACATACCAGGGCCCTCAAAAGACAACGGCTAAGGACCATGTTGACCTTTGGAAGGTCCTGCCCAGCCCCGAGTTTGGCCCAACTCCCTAAATTCACCGACACCTCCCTTCAGTGTCTGCTTCCAAGATCTGCCCCGTAGTCTGCTCTCTGGTACCCGTCCAACCTTGCCTGATCACACTGATCCTCATGTGTCATGAGGCTCCTGCCAGAACCAGCCAACTTTTACCCAAAGTCTCAGAGACCAGTGGCTCCCCCACTGCACCCCACACACCAAGAAGGGAGGGATGAACAGAGAACAAAACAGCCTGTGAGAAGAAGCTGGCTTCATCCTCTAGTGAAGAGGCAATTCTGGCCCTGTTCTGGCTCAAGAGTAAACTTGCTAGAGCAAAATTCAATTAATGAATGAGTCATATCATGACGTATCAGAGTTTCAGTGTCAGTTGTGAGTGGCTGACAGTGAATCTTAAACAGCAGATGCCCAGGTGACCAGCCACACTGGGTATAGGTCTGCAGTGTCAGCATCACCTGGAAGCCTGTTAATAATGCAGAACCTTGGGTTCCCCCGACCCCAGAGCTGCTGAATTAGCCAGCATTTTAACTAGATCCCCAGTGATTTGGGCATACCTTAAACTATGAGCAGCTCTGGTCTATAAGAGCCTCTCAACCCTGCCTAGCTGTACATCAGAATCACCTGGAGATCTTTTCAAACCACCCATCTCTGGGGATTGATTTAACTGGTCTGGAGTGGGGTCCTAGCATTGCTATATAGAAAAGTTCTTCCACTGACTCTAATATATAGCAAAGACTGAGCTCTGTCACTGCAGATATGACCTCGGGCCACGTGCTAGCCTCCAAGCCTCTCTTAGACTGGAGTGGGAATAAAAGTGACTGTTTCCTGGGGTTAAAGGGGTTAGAGACTGGAGCATGTCTAATACACAGTAGGAGGGGTTAAAGGGGTTAGAGACTGGAGCATGTCTAATACACAGTAGGAGCACAACGATGGCCTGGAGGAGGAAGACCAAAGATGAACCCAGATGGCAAACTGTTCCTCAAAAGCAGGGAATGTCATGTATTTTCCCCCAGCTCCTCACCCTCAGGTCCAAGTAGACCCCCAGCCAGCACAAGTCCCCTTGTCCCAAGGCCTGAGCAGGCCTGAAGTTGGAGGAAAGGTTGGAGACAGCCTTGCCACCATCACGTCTATCAAACTTAGGTTTAGGAAAATGCACAGGAAATTCAGCACAGACAGGGAACTCATCTTTGCAGTTTCCCTTCACGGATTTTAAACATTCTAGTCTTTGTTTAGAGAATGCAAGAGTCACATTTCTCAGGGACTGCAGAGAGGCTGTTTTTACCAGACAGCTTCCCAATTTAGGGAAATGATTTCCTGCTTTGGGGGACTATAGTGGAAATTCTTGAGAATTTGTTTCACATAAATCACTTCTTTAGTAACAGCAAAGTTTTAGGACCTTTTCTTCCTAGGAAAATCTTATCTGAGCTCTAGCCCAACTGGGCCACTTTTCGGGAGCAGCAGCTTTTTCTGGGGACAGAACAGCCCTGCCAGCTCCGGATGATGCTTGTCCTATTTCTATCCTACCTCCAGATGCTGCCAATTAATGCCAGTCATTGAAGGCAAAGATTGGCTAGATTGGAAGTGACCCAGGAACCAGGTTGCAGAACCCCTGTTTTCTAAAATCGCCCAATCATAGGACTCAGCTGGTCGTATTGACGCCCAGGCCTCACCCCAGACGCACTAGGCTAAGGTTTCCAGGAACGACTCTGGAATTTCTATCTTTGGCAAGTGCCCCCCCATAACAGCTCCCACTTATTAAGAACTTAATCTGTGCCTGGTATTGTGTTAAATGCTTTTAATTAACTCATTTCATCCCCATAAGAACCTACAAATTAAGGAATTTGCTCAGGATCACACAATGATCAAAGGACGGAGCCAGAATTCCACCTCAGGTATTGTGACCGCAGAGCCCCCAAACCAAGAAGTAGTGTGGCCTCCGGCAAAAATGGCAATAAGATTCTAAACTAGAACAAGGACTTAAGGACCTGGGAGGGGCTGGGTACTCTCCAGGAGATAGTGCCACTGCAGTTCAAAGGTATTTTCGGTAACCTAGGAGAGCAGCACCCAACAAGGAGGCCAGAGTAACCTTAGAGCTCTCTAGCTTTCCCTGGGCCAGCCATTCAAGGTGGCTGCCCCTACGTGCCCATGGCTTTAGAGAGCTGCCCTGTCCAGAAGGCCTCACCCTCAGGGGAGGCAGAGTATACTGTGTGCCAAGGGTGGAAACAGGCAGAAGTTTCTGGCAGTCAGTTGGCACCCGTGACAGCCAGCTTTTCTCCCCATAATATCTAGGGGCCCACCCAGACAGGGAGCAGAGAAAACAGAGCACACCTGCCTCTACTACTATCCCCCAACCCTCCATGCTGCTAAGATCCCCAGAATCTTAGAAGCACGGCGGGTCCAAGAGAGCTTCCTGTTTTCACTTCCCAGTCCCAAAAAGAAAAAAAAGAAAAAGAGCCTTGCTCACCAAACTCCATGCCTCTGGAAATCAAGCCTACCTTAAGATTACTCTGCCAATGATTTCTCAAATGATCTGCAAGGCCCTGAGTGGCATAGCCTATTACCAGCTGGCATAGCCCTGAGTGGGGTCATAGGAAAGCCTCGATGTCTGCAGAGTTGAGGAATCTCAACGGGGACAAGTCACATTTTCAAAGCTCAAAGGGACAGGCCAGAGCTCAGGTCCCCAGGGGGAGTCTAGCAGGGACCAATCTCACTCCAGGAGGGACTCTAAATGGACCCCTTAAGTTTCCTCTGCCCCTACTGCTGATGGGGGAGCTTAAGGTCAGAGAGGCCTGAGATTAGGAGGAGTGAGGGTGTTGGCAAGATGACAAGTTGATCTACCTTTACTTCAGAAGCCAGAAAAAACTCCAAGGAAAGCAAAGCCTCCCAAGGCTAAGCTTCCACCCATCTTCTCCCGGTTCTGGTTCAGAGACCACCTGCCCCAGATGAAGCAAGCCCTAGAAGGCAGGACAGAGCTAGAGAGGGTCTTGAAGGACACAAGGTCCCACCAACTGGTTTGGGGCTTTGAGGCCTGTATGAAGTACTCACATCCAGAAGTGTGGCTGGCTGCAACAGAGTCCTCAGATCAGGAAACTGCTTCACCCAGCCCTAGAGATGACTTCCCGGCAGGGCAGGGCAGACTCAGGGGGTGAGGCTTAGGCATTTAAAGGGCCCTTGCAGCTGGTTCTCATTTGTTTGGTTTTGTTTTTTTCTCCTCTGGGCTGCTTCTACTGCAGCTGAAGGCACTGCAGCTCACTCAGTGCAGGAATTCCCACCTCAGAGCCAGCTGGCAGCACTGGCATGAGACTGGGGAGGGTCCTCGGCCCGAGGCAGGGGGCAGGTGCTGACCGAGTTCACTTCTACCCCATCTGGCTTTAATTTCCCAATCTGGGTGCGTACAATTTTGCCTCTCCACAGCTGTTTCGGTTCCAGCTGCAGTCCCTCCTCTAAGAGAAGATAACTTGGTATTTTTTATTTTAGATTCAGAAAATTTAGCCCAGGTCTCCAAAGAGATGTTCAATAGAAAACATAAACACATACACGTATGTCCTCTTTCTGGCAAGGTGCTGTGTTGGGAGCTTGGAGTGTCTCTCCTCTTCCCAAGTTTCCCAGCAGCCTGGGTTAGGGAAGAAGGGCCAAGGCCCCAGCAGGTAGGCTCTGCACCCTAAGGGCAGCAGCGCTCAGTATTTCCGCTGCCGGGGGAAGAGACTACTTCCTGAGGACCGGACTGGGGGGCTGGTGGGGCTGGCATCCTCTGAGTCCAGGCTGAAGAGGTCCCTGCCAGTACGAAGGATCTGCTCCTCCAGCTTCTTGTGTCGCTTCATGTCTGAGAGGACCTTGTCCAGGCGCGCTTCCCGTTTCTGGCTCCGGGCTGAGCTTCCTGAAGAAGGGGAATGAGAGAAATGTGGAAACGAGTGAGGCAGTGTGCACCAGACCTGCCTGGATCTTACTAATCACTTGGGGAGCTCATTGAACAGAGATTTCCAGGCCTGTCCTGGAGGTTCTGAGGTTTAGGGATGGGGCCTCAGATG
The DNA here is from genome assembly GCF_937001465.1 of Orcinus orca. Taxonomy (NCBI): domain Eukaryota; kingdom Metazoa; phylum Chordata; class Mammalia; order Artiodactyla; family Delphinidae; genus Orcinus; species Orcinus orca. The sequence goes on from NC_064574.1 coordinate 71,840,035, forward strand.
GGGTGGGCAGTGAAGATCTGAATTATGAGAAGGGGCTAGAAATATGAAGACTGGGGAGAAGCATCCCAGGTTGGGGACGAGCAAGTGCAAAAGCCCCAGGGCAAGAACAGGGAGGTCTGTTCAATGAGAAATGTAGAGCTGGGGGAGACAGGAAAGATATGACCTACAGGCCACGATAAGGGGTTTGGATCTTTTAGTTTACATGGAAGCCCTGGGGGGAGGGCGGGGTTGGATTCTCAACTGACACACTCATACACCACCCCACCCCCGCCCCCCAGAAATGGAATCCTTTGGAGAATTTAAAACAGAGAAGTGACACAATTTATGTTTTGAAACATAAACCCGTCTCTGGCTGCTGAGGCTGGCGACAGGAAGACCAGTTAGGAGCTAACCACAACTATCTAGGCAAGAGAGATGGTGGCTTGGATAAGGGTGCAGGCAGAGCTAACAAGACTTGCTGCTGGCTTGAATGCTGGGGTAAAAGAAAGAGAAATCAACACTGGCTCCGAGGGGGCACTTCCCTGGTGGCACAGTGGTTAAGAATCTGCCTGCCAATGCAGGGGACATGGGTTCGAGCCCTGGTCCGGGAAGATCCTACATGCCGCGGAGCAATTAAGCCCGTGTGCCACAACTACTGAGCGTACGCTCTACAGCCCGCGTGCCACAATTACTGAAGCCCGTGTGCCTAGAGCCCATGCTCTGCAACAAGAGAAGCCACCGCAATGAGAAGCCTGCACACCGCAACAGAGTAGCCCCCACTCGCCACAACTAGAGAAAGCCCGTGCGCAGCAACAAAGACACAAAGCAGCCAAAAATAAATAAATAAAGAAATTTATTAAAAAAACAAGCAAACAAAAAGAGAATGGCTCCGAGGGTAAATTCTAGGAAGGCACACGGGATGGGAAACTGGGTCAGATTAGGAGATGTACACAGTAGTGTAGGGATGTGGATCTAGATAATAATGATAACGACTTGGCCTTCTGGGGGGGACTGAGATCAAAGGAATGGGAAGCATGATGGAATTATCTGCGGAAGATAGGGGACCACCAAAGCTGGAAGGATGGCACAACTGGGGGCATGCTCTCTCCTGAAACAAGTTCTGTAGATAGCAAGGCACCAAGCAAAGGCATCTTTTAGGGAGTCACTTTCTGAGTAAGTGGAAGCAGAGGCCCTTCACCACCACCCCAATTCTCCCCTCTTGTCTGTACCTGGGGTGCGTCTCCGGTCAATCAGGGAGTCCTTTGGTGTCATTGGCTCATCATCAAAGTCAAATTCTGTGGGCATGTGCGGTCTGGGACAGGGGGACAGAGAGTGAAAGGTGAGGGTGGTTCCCCCCAAACACCCCCACTTCTCCACAGCCTGCTGGCTCTTCCTCTCCAGCTCTCTTCCCTCCCTCCACTTCCCATGCTCCTGGGTCCCACCTCCCCTCCCTACTTCCTCCCGGCATCAGGGGAGCAGCCTCAAGGACAAGGTGTAAGGGTGTGCCCTCACTTTTCCTCTTCCTCCTCTTTGGTCTCTGGCTCCTCATCGGATCTCTCCTCTTCACTCTGGGCCTCAGGTGTGGGTGGCCGGCGGGGCAGGATCTCAGCCTGTAGCTCCAGAGTGCCGTGGGCAGCCAGCAGTTCATAGAGCCTTTGGATTTCCGAGGGGGGTGGCATCCAGGACTGCCCATCCGCGGGCAGCTCCACCTCTTCATCGCTGCAGGGCACGCACCAGTCCTCGGATTCTCCCTTGGCATGCTCTTCCCCCTCAGTGCTGGGGGCTTCTCCCTGCACCTCCTCGGCCCCGGACCCCTCATGCTCAGTCTCCTCCCGGCCTCCTTCCCCCTCTTCCTCGGCTTGATCGGCCGAAGCAGAGGGGCCTCCGGTATCCTCCACGGCCAGAGCCTGGAGGCCGGAGGTCACTTCCCCTTCTTCAGACAGAGGTGCCGCCGTGGTGGCTGCAATGTCTCCATGGCCCCGGACAAGGGACATATGTCACTAGGGAAGGGGCCCTGCGATGATAGGAGATGCAGGAGTACTGAACTGGGGATCCCCCAACCCCAAGGGTTGGGCTCCCCAGGGGTTTAGGGAATGTCTCTCTAACCAATCAGACTCCAACAGCAGTCCCTGCGAATAGACCGCCTGTTCCCAAGAGGGGTCGCTCCGTCCCCTCCAAGGACCCCGCCCCCACGGATCGAGATCCGATACTCCGGTGTTCCCAGGGACCGGCAGAAACCACTTTCCAGGCGGGAGAGGAGCGGACCCGCTCTTCTCGCCTTGATACCTCCCCTTTCTACACCTGGATCCGGCACCCTCTCCCCAAACCTCGAAGTTTCGCCACCTCAGCTGCCATACGCACCTAGGAGCTAAGACCCGCCTCCCGGGCTGCGCACGGTCACACTACGCAGGCGCAAAGAGATCGCGCGGGAGGCTCAGTTTCAGTCAAAGCTACTTGGAAGAGGAAAGCAAGGGAAGGCTTGCACATGCGCAGATAGGCGCTCCGGAATGATAGGCTTCGGCCCATAGTAAAGATGGCCACCTGGGCGGCGCATGCGCAAACCACCCAATAGGTTCTGCCCTAAAGGAGGCAGTACCTCGGGCCCCAGCGGCGCACGCACGTACGGACCAACTGAGGCTGGAGGCGAGTCTCATGCAGTCTCCGTTTATTGGTGTTTCAGACTCATGCAGCATCCGGCATACAAAAAGGGAGAATCTGTTTGGCGTATCCTTTTGTTTTGTTTTGCTTTTAGGCTTTTAGGTTTTTTCCCTACACTTTTCTTTTTTTAGGGGGAAAAAAGACCCCGCCAACTCGGAACCGCGTTGTGGTTCTGTCCCCGCCCCCCAAACCTCTCTCGTCCTCTTAAAAAATAATCATAGACCTCTCCGCCCCTCCCTTGCTCCCTGCAGCTGGGAGCTTTGGTCCTATTTTTTGGGTTCTTTCGTTACAAAGCACGTGAATGACCCCAGCCCCAACGAGTTCTCTGACTGGGTTAAAAAGCCCAGGTGGGGAACGTCAACTCAGGCTGACCGGGGAGGGTCAACAGCAGCGCCCCTCCCTTCTCCCAGGTGCGTGTTCGGAACAGTACTGGCCACCCCTGCACAAGTCTCCAAACGAGGCCTGTCTTGCCAGCGCTGCGACCCCGAGGCACCATGGGGGCGTCCGGACCTGGGTGGTCCCAGCTGAGAACAGTCGGAGCCCGGGCTAGGGAGCCCTCTCCTGACACTGCTCCCCTCCCCCAGCCTGATCTAAGTGCTGGAGTTTTTGCAGAATGAACGGTGGAGGAGGGTGGAGGGGAGGATGCTGAGGGGCGATGAGGAGGCAGGAAGAGGAAGGGGGTGGAGGATGTGGAGAGGGAAAGGGAGATGAATAAGGAGAGAAGGAAGAAAGGAATGAGGGAGGATGCTGAGACAATGAAAGTTGGGAAAGGGAGACCAGGGTTGAGGTGCAGGAAATTCTCGGGAGGTTGTGGTGCAGGAAGGTGGGGAGAGATGCTGGGAGGCTGAGAGCAAAGAGAGTTTGGGAGATGTTCAGGGAGGTTTCCAGAAGTGCAAGGAGGTTTCCAGAAGTGCAGGGATAGGGAAGCCAAGAGGCTGGAGGGGATGCAGGCAGGAGTGCAGGGAAGTTGGAAACAGTGCAGGGAGAAGGGAGGCCTACGGTTGGCAGAGGAGCCTGGCAGGATGCAGGAGCAGGAAAGAAGCTGTAAACAAGGCCGCTCAGGCTCCCTTGGTCCCTATGGGTGCGGGCCTGGGCCATGGATTGGGCTCCCCGCAGGGGAGGATGGGCCCAAGGCAGCTCCCAACAGGAAAAAAAGTCTCGGAATGCAGGGCAGAGCCCCTCACTTATACACTGTGGGAGAGGAGAGGGAGGGACAGACAGAGACAGTTGGGGGGGGAGGGGAGACAAGGAGAGACAAAGAAGTAGGGAGGACAGACAGGAGAGATCAGGGGCAGGGGTTAGTAAAGCTGCCCTTGCCAACCCTTCCATTCCTCCCGGCCTGTCCCAGACCCCCACTCACCGCCTAAGTTGATGACGCAGGAGGCGATGATGATGAGGACCCCCCCTACCAGCGCCACGATGCTTAAGAGCTTGGCCACGCGACCCAGACGCTGGGCCCCATCCACGTCCCCCTGCTGCAGGCTGTTCCGGGACTGGGGTTAGGGTGAGGGGTGGGGGCACCAGCCCAGCCGGGATCAGGTGTGAGAGTCGTCCAAAGGAGACAGGCCAGTTGGTAGCAGTGGTTAAGGGAGGAAGGGGATTGGAGAGGCAGCAGGAGGAGGGCACAGGTCAGTAAGGCTGTGTGAAATGTCTCAACTTCCCTCCCACCTGAAGAGGTAGGGCTCAGAAGGTGAAATCCTAGGAAGAGGCAAGGAAAGGCCCTGTAATTGGGAAGTGAGGTCCATGCAGAAAGGGGAGGGAAGGCAAGGTTACTCCTGGGGCTCTGTCCCAGCACTGGCAGGAAGCTGGGAGCCACAGCAGGCCTGGGCCAGGGTCCCTTGGGGCTCACCATGACGGCATAAGCGAAGGCCACGATGTTGACAGGCCACATGGGGCAGAAGCAGGACAGGATGGCGAGGATGATGTAGTCCCGAGGTTTCTGGGTGCCTTCACCCCCCTCCACCCCAGACCCTGCCAGCTGGGAACTAGGGTGGCGGCTCAGGCTACCTCGGGGAGATCCTGAATGCCCACTGTGAGCCCTTCCTAGTCTATCCTCCTCAACCAGCTGCTGCAGCACACGGGGTGGAGCCCCATTGGCTGGGGGGGTTTTTGTTGAGGGTGGTGAGTGAGGCTGGAGGACTGGACCCTCTTCCCCATCACCATCACCAGCCTGCAGGGGAACCACTGCCCCATTCTCCTGCTTTTCTCCCACGTTCTCAGTCAGGACCTCAGAGGTGGGGTCCTCCTGGGTAGGGGGCTCCAGCTGAAGGACTGGCTTGGAGGTGGGCTGGGAAGCTGGCTGGGGGTCTGGCTGAGGGTCTGGCTGGGGGTCCGGCTGGGGGTCCAGCTGGGGAGCAGGCTCTGATGCTGGCTCAAGTGGGGCTGCGGATTCCAGGTTGGACCCCTGGTTTGCAGTGGCCTCTTTGCTCACTTCTGGTTTGGATGCTAGCTCTTGGCATGTTTCTTCGGTGCTGGAGTTGGCCTTTGATTCCCCTCCTGGGTTTGAGCTGAGGTCTCTGGCCTGAGCTGTTTCTGGGGCCACGGTTGGGATCTCTGTGGTTTCTGGAGCCAGCCCAGCCTTGGGCTCTGGGTCCACAGGGGCCCCAGTGATGTCTAGGCCTGGCTGCAGGGTCTCTGGCTCATCTGGGACCCCAGCTGGGATCTGGGGAGGACCAGTTCCGGCTTCAGAATGGCCAGGCCCTTCTCCCTGGGTCTGGGGACCCTCCTCTACCCCCTTCATCTCAGAGACCTCAGAGCTGCTGGCTGCCATCTTGAGATAGGAGAGGGGAGAGGGCCTCTGTGGGAAGGATAGAGCAGCAGAGACAGCAGCAAATCCTGGAAGAGGAGGAGACAGGCTTAGTGTGAGGAGGGAAGAGGTAGCTCTCAGCACTGCAGCCCAAGAGGGCAATGCTCCTATCTCAGGGCCAGCCTTGGGCTGCCTCTGGGGAAAGGAAGAAAAGTTGGGGTTTCCTTTGCTTTGGGGTGGGACATCTCTGGGGAGGAGTGCTCTGCTCAGTCTTCTGGTTAGCGAGCCCTGGGAAGATGAACCCTTTTGTAAACAGGATCCTCCCCATGGTCTCTTCCTGGGTCCACCCAACAAGATCCAGACTCTCAGATCCTAGTAGATACCACAGCGCCCCAAAATCAACAAGCTGTTCAGAGACGCATGCACTCCGATAGGCAGACTGGGCAGAGAACCCCGAAACTCGCATTCCACTCCCTCTGCATCCATCCTCCCTTCCTCCCTGGGCGCCCAGCGCGGTTTGCTTGATGCGCCTTTGGGGCGTAGACGCCCGCGCCCCTCCCTGGGGGACCTGGGCATCTCCTCTGAGCCCCTTCCCAGCCCCTCTCCCAGGGACTTCCTCGCCCCCGGGGGACCGGCGCCGCTTCCTCCCATTGGCGTGGTGCGCCCAGCACCACCAGCCAGTCCGCCAGGCGCCCGAATTCCCGTACAGCCCTCCCGGCGTCCGCTGTCTGTCCGTCCACTCCTACCCGCAGCCTCAGTCCATTCCCGTCTCACCTCGACGCCGGCCTCCAAACTGCTCCCGCTGCTGCCGCCGCCGCCACCGCCACCGCCGCGGTTGCAGCAGCCGCAGCCCGGGAGGGAGCAAGTCAGTGAGCGAGGGAGGGAGGCGGCGGGTCTCCCCTCCCCTCTGCTCATCCCCTCCTCCCCTCCTCTCAGGTCCCCTCCCCTACGCTCCGCTGCCGCGCACCGCCCCCGCCCCTTGCACGCCTCCCGCCCCTCTCGGCCACCCGGAGGGAGCCACGCGTGCCAGGCCCCGCGTTACCTGGGCAACCGGCCGGGGGACCACTCGCGCCGCTCCCTGGCCCTTCCCCCGCGCGCCACCTGGGGGTGCCTCCTTCCCATGCCCCAGCCCCCTCCCGCCAACGGTCACCGGGGGTCCTGGCAGAGGCAGGGGGTTGGGGGAAACGGAGAGGGGTCTGCGAGGAGACAGGACCAGTGGGACAGGCAGGACCAGGTGGAGGCACCCCTACAAGCAGAAAGAGGAGATGAGGCAAGACTTGGGGAGGCTGCAGAGAATGACCGGGGTGGGGTTTCAAGAAAAGGGAGCCTGCCGAACAGGAAGTCCCTCTACCCCCAAGGAAGCAGCAGCAGAAATGGGTACTGGAAGGCTCAAGAAAAGGTCCTTGTAAGGGTCAGAGCAAGGACTGGGAAGGGAATTGCAGGGGGCAGGGTAGAGGCTGCAAGGGCAGTCTGGAACAGCAGGAGGGGGCTGCGGCAGAGGAGCCCGAGTAAGAGCAGGTTGGACCACACCAAGAATGAAGAGAACAAGTGGGGAAAAGTGCAGTTTTTATTCTCAACCTCATTGTTCCCCGTCTTAGGGCTCAGAGTTGCCCAGTCTTTTCGCAGCTACATCATCCATCAACTCCCAGGGCCTGAAGGGTGTGCAGGTATTGGGCTGAGCAGCAGGCAATCGGCCTGGCTGGGGGAAAGCAGCATTTATGGCCCACAACTGTTTGGGTTTCTGACCCAGGCCTCTTCAAATCTCCAGGGGCTATTCTGGGCCTGTGCTGACTGGGTATTCCCCCAGAGACTCCGGAGTCCTGGAACGTGCTCTCCACAGTCACCGGAGCCTCAGCCCCACCCTGAATCTGGACTGCAGCCACTGATACTGCCTCTGGGGAGGAAGGAGCCAGAGCCCCAGAGCTGCACAGGGCAGAGCAAGACTGGGACAGACAACAGGCCTAAGAATCCCCTTAGGGGTGGGGACAGGGGGCTTGGTGAGAGCAATTCATTCACTGAGTCAGAGACAGGTTTTTATTTAAAATTTATTGTAATGGGGTCCGCGCAAAAGGAGGGGGTGAAGGGTGGGGAACATGCAGGGGACACAGGAACACGATGACATGGCCAGGGCCACAGCTTCTGTCGCGGGGGGAGGGATGAAAAGAAAAGGCCAGGGATGGAGCTGGGGTGGAAGAGGGAAGGGGGAGACACTGTGGCTGCATTCCCCCCACCCCCAGGAAGCACCTCTAGTCCCTGGATCCCCCCATTGACCCTGGCCCCCTAAGATTCCATCTCTTGTCCTGCCTCTGGCCCTAGTGGCTCCTTCTTTTGCTCCCCTTGACTTGTTTTCCCCTGACAGATTCTCAAGCAGGATGATGTTTAGGGCCTGACCCCAAACCACCCCACCTTATGAAAGTATAACCTCTGCCTTCCCTGTTTCTGCCCCTCCTCAAATCTCACCTTTCCCCCTCTCTGGGACAGAATCTTTGATTTCCCTCCTTCCTCTCCTCCCTCCCCCTGGAAAAAAAAAAAAAAAAGAAGCACCAACTCCCCAGGGAGGGGCAGCAAACAGTAGGGGGACACTGGAAGGAGGAGAGCAAGAAGGACCATCGAGGGAAAGGCTCACAAATCCCTGGAAGGGCAGGGCAGGGGGTTACAGAGAGGAGAGGGGGTGAGGGCAGTGGCCACTCCTGTCCTCTGCCACCCCTGCCCACTGTCCAGGGGGCCTCAACACAACCGAGGGGACAGGTGTGTGTGGGGTCAGGGCTGATAAGGAAAAGAGAGGAGCAGGAGAAACAAATCATTAAAACCTAGCGAATTCCCCTAAGAAAAACACTTCTTCCTCCTTTCTTTCTGGAGGCTCCTTGGTTGATGGGGGAAATAGTGAGGAATTGGTGGGAAGAGAGAGGGGAAGAGGAGATGGTACCAAGGGACTTTCCTCCATTCTCCCCTCTCCCCCCCACCAACTTGGAGCTCACCAGGGCTGGGAGGGAAGTGGCTGAGAGCTCACAGGCACCCCCTCGGCCCCCGAGAGGGAGCCCACAGCTGTGGGAGGGGCTGCCACTGCCGCTGCTGCCGCCGCTGCCGCCGCCGCCGCCGCCGCCGCCATTGGACAGACCTCACCTGTACCTGTAAGGTGAGAAACACCAAATCACAGTGCAATCTGAATGGCAAGAACCTTGCCCCTTGCCCCAGACTCTTTCCAGACAGCCTCCCGTGGGACACAGCCGTTGCTCACTTCCTGTTTGGTCCCCAGAGATTTTGGCCCGTATCCTTACCCAGTTCTCCTGAAAGGCCCTCCCTGTCCCCAGAAGTCTCCCTAACTTGGGTGATAGGTGGGCATCCCTGGCCTTCCTAAGATCCCCTATTGGGCCCTTTGAGCCCCCTCGTCCCACACGCCCCATCCCACCCCCCCCAGCCATGCCCCACGCCTTGCCTGGTGGGTGCGGGGGTCCCCCTCAGCAGGTGGGCTGTGGCTGGGGGGCGTCTCCCGGGACAGGGGGGGCGGCCCCCCCCAGATGGGTCTGCATGTGGCCGGCCAGCTGGGCAGGGGTCTTGCAGTGCACGCTGCACAGCTTGCACAGGATGCGGTCAGCCCGCGGGGCCTGGAGCCCATGGTCCTTCACCGCGTGGATGCGCAGGTATGCTGCCGTGGTGAAGCCTATGGGGGGGGGGTGGATTGGGATGGGGGGGTGGGGGTCAGCCAGGCGGAGACCCCAGAGACGGGGTTGTTCTCCTAGGCTGGGGACACCCTCCTCAGATGGCCCTGTCCTCCTCCCACCATATCCTTGGTAGCCTGGGGCCAACTACTCTGCTGGGGCTGGTGGGGCATAGCTCCTCCCTGAGCTTGAGAACTGGTTGAGTGGTGTTGGCTTTTGGGCCTTGGTATCCACAGAACCCATCCTCTGTGGCTGGGGGATCTCTCCTGGGGTGACCGGACACTGATTCCTAGCCACTTGAAGAGTTGACCCTCAGCAGAGACGGCTGTGTCCCCTCCCTCCAGTGCCCCATGTAGTCTCAGACCGGTTACTCAGTGAAGAAGTGAATTTGTTTAAAAGCAGCTTTCTCTACTACTGAGGCAGGGCGAGTACTTGTTAAATCCCTGCCATTGTACTCCACCTGCCCCAGGAGCTGAAGACAAGAACTTGTGGCTGCACAGCTGAAACCTTGTCTTCTGACCCTTGGGAACTGGCTCTCTTGACCACTCCTTCCCCAAAGCAGTTGTGTCCCCCTCCCATCTCCCCACACACACCCAGAGGTGGACTCTTTCTGGTAGATCATCTCCTCAAGCCATGACCTCTTCGAACTTAGTGATGATGTTTAGTCATCCCAATATTGCTTCATTTGCTTTCTAAAGGGCTCTAGATGCCACGAGCTCTTGGCTACAGCACCTTTAACCCACATCTGTGGAAGGGCCTCTGGTTTTGTCCCCACCCTTTGTCCCCCACCCCACCCCCGGCACCTCTCAGCGTGTACCTTTGTTGCAGAGCTCACAGACATGGTGAGGGCCCTGGCTGTGCACCTTCATGTGGTCCGAAATATAAGCCGAGCTCAACATCTTGCCACACACATGACATGGCACCTTCTCCTCGTGTCGTACTGTGTGGGCCCGCAGCCGATCCTTCGTAGCAAAAGCTGCCTCACATTTCTGGGGAGGGGGGAGGGGCGTGGGGGGTGTCAGGAGAGTTAAAGCTTCGGGGAGTAGGAAGAGGGGGGCAAGAGGTTAAAGGAATCAGAGCCTTGGGGATCTTTGATCTGTAGGAAATGGGAGTGAGATGATAAGGCCTTGAAGAAGGGATGAAAAAATGGAGTGAAAAAGCAAAAAGAAGAGAGAGAAAAAGGGGGTCTGAGAGGCTGAACTCAGACAACTACAATGAGGATCAAAATCATGAAAACCAGGACAGGAGGAGGCGGGCTTCCTACCTCACATTTGAAGGGCCGTTCTGTTGAGTGCACTTGTCTGACGTGACTGTTGAGGTGATCCGGCCTGGGGATACGTTGGGGTTGGGGTTAGGGCCCTGGAGTGTGGAGGTGTCCCCGAGTCTGCCTAACACTGTACAGCAGGCCTTTCCCTGGGTCCCTACATTTTCTCCCAAGCCCGGGGTTTCAGAATCCTGGTAAGGCAGGAAATCCCTCTTCTGGTGCAGGGCTGCCTCGGCCTCCTCCCACTTGAGGCTGTCCTACAACCCAAGAACCCACCTCCTTTGCTAAGCACCACCCCCTGCTCCCTGGTAACCAGGAGAGGCTGTCCGCCCTCCTCCCTGGGAGTGGCTCCCTGTCCCCATTCTCAGAAACCTCCCTCCCTCCCTCCCCACCAGCCAAGGCCAGGCCACCTCCATCGCCGACCGTCCCTCCCTCCCCACCCGCCTAGTGGGCGGCCGAAGCCCCGTGCACACCGGGAGAAGCTCTTGCCACAGTGGGAGCAGTTGTAGGGCTTGTGCACAGCGCCGTCATGTGAGCGCACGTGGTAGCTCATGCGGTCCTTGCGCTTGAAGCGCTGCTGGCACACCGGGCACTGGTAGGGCTTCTCGTCCGAGTGCGACAGCTTGTGTCGGTTCAGGTGGTAGACGTCGCGGAAAGCCTTGCCGCACATCTCGCAGGCGTGGTTCTTCCGGATGCGCTTTCCCGAGGCGGTCGTGGTCACCACGCCACCGGCGGCCACTGCGGCCGCTCCGCCGCCGGCACCCGCTTCTCCCCCTCCCCCGCCGGCTCCGCTCAGCTGGGGCACGCTCAGGAGGCTCAGGGGCACCATGGTGGGCATCTTCATAGCACCCGAAGGGACCCGGCCGGCTTTGGCTCCCGTGTGGATGGCCTCGTGCCTTCGGAGGTTGTAGCCGTTCTTGAACTCCTTGGCGCACAGGGCACAGATGTAGGGCCCCTTGCTCTTTGTCTTCTTCTCCAAGGCAGATGCGACCGGGGCCACGGCGACCGTCGAGGTTGGGGCAACGACGGCGGTGGCCGCGGCTGCGGCGATGGTGGCGGCAGAGACAGGGGGCGCGGCCTCAGCGGCGGGCGCCGACACCGGAGGGGGCGGCGGAGGGGGCGCCGGGGGCTGCTTCAGAGCCGCTGTGTCCACAGTGGAGGCGGTGGCCGGGGCCGGGGGCGCAGCAGCAACGGCGGCGGCGGCAGCAGCGGCGGCGGCCGCGGCTGCGGCGGCGGCGGACTCCTGGGCGGCGGCAAGAACCGGGAGCAAGTCCACCTGGAGGGGCTCGGCCGCCGGGGCCTGGGGCGTGGGTGGGGGCGCCGGCGCGGCCTGCGAAAACAAGGCGCCGTGTGGGCCGCGGCCGCGGGTCGGCGCCCTCCCAGCCCGGCCCGCCACGGCCGGCCCCTACTCACCTGGAATGGACTCTGGGCGCAGCCCTGGGAGGCAAAGAAGCGGGACTGGAGCTCAGCCCCGACCTGCAGGGGGTTCTGGGCGTGACCCTGAGGTGGCGGGAAGGAGTTCATGAGGCCGCCCACCCCCCGGGAGTCCAGGCCCAGCACGGGGAAGGGGGGGGCCAGCAGCGTGCAAGGGAACACGGGGAACATGGCCTCGGCCACGGCGGGGCCCCCGGGGCTCAGCGGGGGCCGGGGGCGCGGGCCGCGCGGGGCCCGGGCTCGGGGCACCGCCCCCGGCCGGCCGGGCTGGGCCGCGCCGAACGCATGGCCCGCGGGCCGCCCCGCCGCCCGCGCACCCCGGCCGGCGGGAGGGAGGGAAGGAGGGCGCCTGGCGGGCCGCGGAGCGCGGCGGAGACGGCGGCGGCGACGCCCCCTGGGTGGGGGCGGGAGGCCCCGCGGGGCCGGGGGCCGGGGGCGGGGGCCCGGGCGGCGGCGGCGGCGGCGGCGGCGGCGGTTGGAGCCTGGCGGGGCGGGGTGGGGGGAGCGAGGGAGCAGCCTCGGCCCCCGCCGCGCGCGCGCCCAGCCGGCGCCTCGGGGAGGGCGGGGGAGGGCGCGAGGGAGGGAGGGGGACAGCTGCGCGCGCACCGGGCGCGCGGAGGGGGGGGTGGGACGGGAGGGAGGGCGGGCGGGAGGGGGTGTGGGAAGGGGGGGTGGGGCGGGGGAGGGGGTTGTTACCTGGAAGATGAAGCTGCTCCAGTTGCCTGGATCCATGGCGGAGGGAGGGAGGGAGGTGGCTCGCGCTCACCCTGGGGCGGGAGGAGGAGGAGGAGGCGGCAGTGGGGGAGGGGGAACCCGGGGAGGAGGCGCGCGGGGCGGGCGGGAGGGGGGGAGGAGGAGGAGGAGGAGGGTGGGGGGGAGCGGAGCACACTGCGCGCGGGGAGGGAGGGAGGGCGGGGGGCGCGAGGACACACAAGAGGCTGGAGCGGGCGCGAGCGCGAGCGCGCGCGAGGCCAGCGGGAGGGGGGAGGTACGAGAGGGACTCTGGCGGGAGGAGGGACGGGGGAGCCACCCAGCAGCTGGAGTCGCCCTAAGCGCGAGACCCCTGAGACGGCCGCTGATTGGCTGACGATGGCGCAGGTGGTGGGCGCGCGGGAGACGGGGCGGCTTCTCTTTCCCCCCTCAAAGATTCCACCCCCCGCCTCCCTCCACCAGCGGCCGTTATTTCGCGCGCACGCGCACAAGCTCGCTGTCGTTGCCGAGCGGGAGTGTAGGGGAGCGCGCGCCGGGGGTACGGATGGGGCGGGGCTAAACTCTAAGCGCGCGCCCGCCTAACGGTTGTCGTCCTCGGACTCTCGCGGTAGCTTTTTGTGTCCTCTCGGCCACCGTCCCTTCCCCCTCCCACTCCAGCGGTTTATTTACAATCCTGCACTGCTTCGTGTTTTCCCAAAGATGGCGCCCAAAGAAGTTAACCCGTAAAGCTTGTGGCCCATCCCAAAAGCAATTATACCGCGGCCCCGCCCTCGCAGTCCCAAGAATCAGGCTGAAGCAACGGAGTGAAAACTGTATTTACAGGACAAGCAATTACACAAGGATTTAAAAAGAAAAAAAAAAAGGCAGAGGGAGGAGGACAGCCGGCAGTCAGGAGGGCCCACAGCGCTGGCCCGCGGCAAGACCCAGGATGTTCGCCTGCAACACAGGAGGGAAAGGGAGACCGGCGTTAGGGCCGGGCAGGGCACAGGCTAGAGGGAGGAGGGGGCCCGAGTCTCGTGAGCTCACCTTCAGGAACGACTCCATCTGTTTCCCGGATATGCCCTCGACGCGTTCCAGGTCCTCCACCTGGCAGGACAGCAGCGATGGGGAAGGGGTCTAGGGAATGCCAGGCTCCCCCCACCCAACTCCATTCCGGGGCTGTCCTCCCTGGGCCATTACCTGGCTGAAGGGCCCGTGGAGCTCTCTCCAGCCCACGATGAGCTGAGCCTTCTTTTGCCCAATGCGCTGCAGGCTGCGCAGATCCCGGGCTGACCCTTCATTCAGCAGATCTAATATTTTTTGGCGCCCATGGGCCAGTAGCTCCGGGCTGATCTGTAGCTCCCAGCAGTCCTCACCCTTCTCCTCCGGCTCTGAGGCATCCAGGGACTCCAGCTATGAGGCAGGAGGAGGTGAGTGACAGAAACAGCAGTAACAGCAGTGGTTTACTGCCGGGTGCTGTTCACCACTCTGGACTCCTCTGCCAAGGATAGGAACCTAACAGCACCTACCTCCCGGCCCTCCCCAGCCTCTTTTTTTCTCCTTCTGTACAGTGTCTGTCCCAAAACCCTTCCCTCTGGTCACTCTCTGGGTTGATTCTCATTTTATCCGACTTGTGAAAGAGTAGAATAGTGTTGCTGTGAAGATCAAATGAGTTAATGAATGTAAAACACATAGTAAGCTCTTAAATCTGGTTCCTCACTTCTAAAAGGAAAGAATAAGCGCTTTCACCCCTAGGAAAACACATAGAAGGTACTCAACAAGTGACACACTCCCGATGTCATCTCAGTTTTTAGGTAGGTCTTTCAGTGTTGTTTCATTTCTTGACTGTTTAGGCTGTTTGCCTAAATGGGCTCTGAAGTTTGTAGAGAGCAGGACCCAGGCTGCACACTGTACCTAGTAAGTAGCTACTGAGAGTAAGAGCCATCACGAAGAAAGGAAAGTAACAGGTGATGGACACCCAACCCACTAAGTACATTCATATTACTGCATTTCATCCTAAATGCCCTGTGAGACATCACTGCATTCAGAGGGTAAGCAACTTGGAAGAGTTGTAAATAGCTGATAAGTGTTCTGACAGGCCATGTAACTCTTTGGCCAGTACTCTTCCCACTAGCGCTCTCTACCCCTTACTTCTCCTGGGTTCTAGGTATAGCCTAAGCCTTCCGCTAGTCTCACCTTTCTCTTCCGGCCTTTCTTCTTCAAGATATGGATCTCGGCATTTGGGTATGCTGCCTGCTCCTGAACTGAAAGCAAGAATTGTGAGCTGGAATCACAGCAGAGGCCACTTTTCAGCCCCCCAGTAGCCACTTGGTTCTTCCATTACTGATTCCCCAGTTCCCCTCCAGCCTGAGTTAATCTTCTTTTGTTCTGTTTCCACACGGCCTTTCTTATACCTGTATTTGAAACTAATCTCAGTTGGTCTTGCATGATAATCAGTCATGCACTGGTCAATCTACCCCATGGTACTAAATGCCCGGGAGCAGTGCACCCAGCTCTTATTTCACATCCTCCTCCCCCTTCCCATGGTGGGAGGACATGAGTGACATGAGGACAGCTGCTCCAAACACCTCCTTCCTTCTAAGATCTCTGTTATCTGGGCCCTCCTGGCCACCAGAGCCAAACTTACTCAGTTGTAGGGGCATCACCACAGCCTTTTTGAGGGGCTTAGCCACTGTGACTGTGCGGCGGGCAAGGGGTCGGAGCATTGTGGGAGAGTAGTTCTCTTTCTCCTTTGGGTCTGCAGCCTCCTGGGCCAGCACCTTGGCTTCCAGTTCTTTTTGCTTCATCTTAAGCCTCTGTTAGAAAGGATCAGGGAGAGATATGACCCAGAACCAACTTTAGGGCAGTAGATTAGGACAGTGAGTGTGCAGGGCTCTGAGGCCTTAAAAGGGCAGGGCGAGGACCAACAGGAGAAATTACCAGGAGACAACTGGAGCCCAATGTAATTAAGGGCTTTCTAATGATCAGGGCTGTCCAGAGGTGGAACAAGCTTCCTTATGAAATACTGAAGGGAAGTTCAAGCAGAGAGTCCTCACTTAATATGAACTGAGTTTTAGGAAATGGCAGTGTCTTGCATTTGTACTTTTACCTGGAATTTTTTTTTTTCTCTCAGCTCCTCACATCTGACCTCAATTATTTTTCAAAGTTCAGCCATGTTAAGGACATTCAAGCAGAAGCTGGAGAACTGAGGGATTCCAGTGTTGGGTGAAAACTGGATGCTGGTCCAGCCTTTCAGTGTCCTTCCCTATCTGAAGATCCTCAGGCTGCTTCTCAAGGCCAGTAGGAATCCCAGCCCCAACCCCCCAACACTTACCTCAATTTCCAGATCCTTCGCCTCCACTGTCTTCATAAGCACCATCCGCTCTCGCCTCGGGGTGCTCAGCAGAGGGGTCCCCTGGCTCCCCTGGGAGCCCAGCAGACGGTCCAAGCTTAGAAGGCGCTCCACCATAGCTGGGTCCATGCTATTTAGCTTCTGTAGGGGGCTGAGCAGACAAAGAGGTTACTCCCCACTTACCTCTTCTCTCATCACCCTCTCCAGCCGCAGATTCCCCTCATCCTGCCTTAACTTGGTGTTTCTGTGATTCCAGAACCCTGGTGTTAACTTGCTAGGCAACCCTGAACAAGTCATCGAGACTCTCTGGGTGCTGTGCCTTCTTCAGGCGAAGGGGGATTGATCTCTACCTGCCCAAGTAACTTCTCAGGGATGCCAGGAGATCAGATGAGAAGAAGCATTTAATGAACACCTGAGTGGCAGGTATTCATGGGGTCTAGGACACCACCCTGCCCTGAAGGCACTCACTGTCTAACAAAGTAAGAGACCGTGATAAGGTGATAGCAAGGGCCAGGTGCCTGTCCATTTGGAGGGGTAGTCGGTGAAAGATTCAGAGGAGGTCATCTTCAGCAGGGCTCTGAAAACTACTGAAGACCTCAAATGCCAAGCCTTTCTCCTGTGAGCAGTAGGAAAGGCCCATTCAAACAGAGTCCTGACTTAATCTGAACATGATAATGTCTAACATTTGTTCCTTCTGTCTGGAATTTTTCCCCTCACACCTGATCTCAATTATCATTCAAAGTCAGTTTGATGCCCCCTTTCCCACGATGCCAGCTTGACTGTATATCTTCTTTCCTACACTGTGAACTAGCTCCTGGAGGACAGAGACTGTCCTGTTCTTTGTGTATAAGTGCCTAGAAGAGCAGGATCAGAAAATATGGGTGAACACAGAAGTCATATCTTCCTTCCCGGCTCTCACAGAACAAGAGGATCCTCCTTCCTTATTGTGCTCTGTACTATCGACCTTGCATGGTATACTGATGTTCTCATCTTGCTTCCTCTACTGAAACTTGAGCTCCCTGAAGGCAGGGTCTGTCTAGGTCTGATGTGCCCGTTCTCCGAGATTACCCAAGATGCCTATCTGACAGAGACCTTGCCTGCTTCACACATAATACAGATGTATGGGTGTGTGTGTTTCTCTGAGTCTGTACACATAGGCGAGGGGACTGCTGACAAATGGCTTAAGGACAAGATTGAGAGATGGGGTTCCAAGTGAACACAAGCACCAGGCACCTTTTTATGTATGCCATCCTTCACTACAATAGTCCCCTGGGGCAGACTGTACACTAATCCTTGGCCGCCTCTAGTCTTAGGACTTATAGAGTTTAGAGAAGCTTTATTTGGGTTAGGGATAGAAAAAGGACAAAGTTCAAACTGCAGCTGGTTCCTTGAAGGGCTAGGTGGCCAGACACGGAAAGCAAGACCACTAAACAGGGGTGACCTGAATATTAGTGCATACTGGGCCATGAGGTGGGGCTATCAGAACCAGGGAGGGAGGCCACACACCTCCCTGGGTTAGAGACGCTTTGTTTGGATTGAGGGTAGAAGCAGGGCAAAGTTAGGACAGCAACTGACTCCATGGAAAGTCACAGAAAGGTTGGACTCTAACATACAGACTGAGTCTCAATGAGACATCTCTCTTCATCTCTTATCTCCTTTGCTTTGCTCTTACCCTTGGGACCTGAAAGACCGGGTCCTCATTACTCCTTGAACCAGAAGCAAAAGTACTCATCCTTGAAACATGGGTGCCAAAATGTGAGATTTTGCTGACTGCCTAAAGGGGTTGGAAAACAGAAAGGCGGGGCTAGGAGCTCAAGGGGGAGCCTCCTTACGGCCCCCAGCTGCAGCGTCAAGGCTGGAGGTTGATCTTAGCACTTCAGTGAATTCAGTAGAGGATTTTGGGTGAATCCAGTGGAAGAACAAGTTTACAGCTCAAGGATCCGACAGGCTAAACCCAATGCTACTCTGCACCCAACCCAGACACAACAGGAAAGGGAATATGCCCAAGACCCCTCCCTCTCTGCTCACCTGAGTTTCTGGGAGGTAGAAGATGGAGCTGCTGGGGGTTCAGGACTCCCAGTCTCCTCTTCCTCAGGGCCTCGGGCTCTCTTTGCTTCTGATGGGCCTAGCAGTTCTTTCTTAGACAGTTTAATAGGTGCCAAGACTAGGGGAAGATGGCAGGGTAGGGGAAAAAGGGGGTGTCAACTTCCATGCTGACGCTTGGTGGACTCAGCAAACTCCCCAGCTGTCCAGACTGGGCCTTTCCACTCCTACCAACCCCAGTCCTCACCATGAAGCTGTAAGCTCTCATTGGTAAAAGGCCGATTGATCACCTCCTTGGACCTGGCTGCAAAGTTGAGTGCAGAGACTGTGTCTAGGTAGAAGCGTCTCTCAGGGGCAATGTTGGCGATCAGGATGCTGTGGGCCGAGCCACCCAGAGAGTCCTAAGGGACGGGGATGGGGCAGGGTGGGTGGGTCAGAAGCCCCACCTTCCCCTTATCTGACTGCTGTTCCCCAACACCCCAGGAGGCCTAAGAACCTCCTTCTCCAGCTCCTTTTACCCGAGATGGGAGGCCTGACCTGCAACAGGCGAGTAAGCTTGCTGTCCCGGTAGGGCACCCGAGGGAGGCCCTGGTTCAGCGCATCGACCACCTTGCCCAGTACAAAGAGGGAGGTGTTGATGGCTCCACTCTCCTTCAGCCGCAGGCCCTTGTTGCCTGTGCGCCGGTTGTCCTCTGAGCCAGCCAAGTCAATCAGGTAGAGTTTTCCCTCCCGCTGGCGAAATGGGGCCAAACGTTCCCGCTGATCCACCTGGGGGTAAGAGCAAGGGCTCCAGTTTAGCTCAGGCTCCAGGGGCTTCCCTGGTCCTCAAGCCTGTCAGTGGGCCTCACCTTAACCAGGAGCACAGCGTGACTGCGGGAGGAGCGCTGGTTGAGCCTGGTGGCTCCTACTGTCCGATTTCGACTGGCTGGCAGGAAATGCCGCTCAAAATCAGCAAAGCTAGTGATGGGCTTCTGCGTGAGGCCCGGAATCAGGATGTTTCCTCGGCAGTCTTCTCGGATCACCAGGTCTCCTGATGAAGGTTCCAAGAGGTCTAATACCTGTTTGAGCAGTGGGAGGTAGGGCCAATCCTCCAGTTACAGGCTGCTTACTTCCTGGCTATCGGGCTCCTTTTCTCTGCTGATTCTCAGAGTTGTGCCATCCACTACCCCAACCTCTGTCTTTCCAGGTCTTACGCCTTCTTGCTCGAGCAGAGCTTCATGTTCCAGAACTGGGTCTGATTTTGACCCTTTGTCTCTTCCCTCCCCGATAAGAAAGGGGCCTCACCTTTTCCTGGTAGATCTCTAAATAGGACATAGTGACAGAGAGGGCCCATGGTCGGCCCTCAGCGCTCTCCTCCCTTGTGAGCTGTAGGAGGTCCATGAGAGCCCGGGGAATCACCCCAGGTTGCTCTGGGCTGCCCAGCATTGTGTGCGTCTTCCCTGGAAAAGGAGTGGAAAGAGCTGTGAGAATTTCTTCCCCACTCCCGAGTCCTTTCTGACCCATAGCTGTTCTGTATCTGGCTTCCTCACCTGCTCCTGTGGGCCCATAGGCAAGCACACTGGCATTCTGCCCTTCCAACAGGTGCCTTAGGATGGGCTGCACTGATCCTGCATAGATGTCCTGCTGAGAGCTCCTCTCCCCATAGAAAGCATCAAACCTGCAGGCAGGAAGAAAGGAGGGGATTAGTGGAGGGTTCCATTCTCGCCCAGACCAAGAGGATAAAACTGGTCTCAGATTTAAGAGTCTCTATCCTTTTTCTTGCACAAAGACCTAAGAAAGCACCCACTGAACACCGTTCCATCCCAGTCTCTGTATTGGCGTAGAAACACAGAGATGAATTTGATGTCCCTGCTCTTGGGAGTTCTGCAGCCTGGTGGCATAGATAGATACCCATACTTTGCTGCAATTCAGGAAACGAAGGTGGGAACGCACAAGGAGGAGTAGCACTCTGCCCGGGGAAGGAGGATTTTGCCAGAGAAGAGAAAGATACTCTATCAAAAATAGCACACAAACAAGACATGGTATGAAAGGGCAGGGTATATCACAGGATATACAGAAAGTAGTATTTGTACACAGTAATGAAGTAAAGAGAGGATGCTGCTTATGACTAGATGAGACTCAACACACCTGTAGTCCATTCACTGCACTCCAGCGGAGAAGCTGTGGCTAAGGCCACAGCAGGGATTAGTATACGTGGAGTGTAGCATGTGTTAGGGGGAATAAGGCTGGAAAGAAACTGAAACCAAATTGTCAAGGGCCGAGAACAGGGTTGGCAAACTTCTTCCATAAAAAGCCAGATAGTAAATATTTGGGGCTCTGTGGACACATGGTTCCTTTCACAACTACTCAACTCTGCCGCTGCAGTCGGGCAGAAAACAGCCACAGATAATATGTAAATAAACGAGTGTGGTTGTGTTCCAATAAAGATTTATTTACAAAAAGATTCTCAGCAGGGCTTCCCTGGTGGCGCAGTGGTTGACAGTCCGCCTGCCGATGCGGGGGACATGGGTTCACGCCCCGGTCTGGGAGGATCCCACATGCCGTGGAGCGGCTGGGCCCGTGAGCCATGGTCGCTGAGCCTGTGCGTCCGGAGCCTGTGCTCCGCAACGGGAGAGGCCACAACAGTGAGAGGCCCGCGTACAGCAAAAAAAAAAAAAAAAGATTCTCGGCAGATTTGACCTGCAGACTGTAGTTTGCCACCCTCTGGCCTAGAATAACAGGCCAAGGAGGCTGAACTTTAAATCTCCAAAGGAATTTTAAAGTAGCTGCCCTTGTGAGTTCTGTCCCCAAACGTAAGTGGTTGTCTCCAACACCACCCAGCTGTAGCCTGGGTTGGCTAGCTGGTCTGTGCTCCCCCAACCCTTCCCACACCTCCCCAAGACCCGAGGTGGGGCTCCCCTGCTTACCTTTGCTGCTCCTTCCCCACTTTGTGCCTATTTCCCCTGTAAGACCATGAACAGTAACTTGTGTCTGATTCAGCCCCCAGTCTTCCCCACAGTATCCTACAGAGAACCTATCACAGTGGGCACCTATGAACATTTTCTGAATGAACAAACGAAGGTGTGGCGAACAAAGCTGTGCTAAGGAAGGAGCAAGGATCCTGAGGAGGAAGGTCTGAGAAACTGTCTGGGCAAGTGACAGTGTGAGCAGGCCTAGGAGAGAGAGGATAGGAGGGAGAGTGGCCTGAACCCTACTGGTATTTGAGAGTCTCCTGGTGGTTCCTCCAGTTGGCAATCTCTAGAGAACAGCTGTCCAGGCCCCGTACACAGGGGGTATCACTTTCTCCAGCTGCTCCATCCACAAATGGCCGCAGTCGCACAGCTACCCTTACTCGAGCTGGAGGTGGGCGCCGGCCAGCTCCCACCTTGCTTAGCCGACAGCGACCGGCTCCTGGAAGAAGACAATTTTTAGGTGTGAAGTATGGTGGTAGCTTTGCTGAGAAGTAAGGGTAGGGGTCTTGGAGGAGGAGGTAGTTAACTGAGCTGACCCCTGAAGGATGAGTAGGGTCACTGCCAAGCATTCCAGGCAGAAAGAAAGGCACGTGCAAAAGCCTGGAGGTGTGAAAGCACGGCCCCCTTGGAGAACTGGTGAGGCAGGAGAACTGTGTGTTCTCTTGGTGATGGCGAGCACAGAAGGGCAGGATGGAAGAAAAAGATGAATCAAATACATGGTCTCAGGCAGAGTGCAGTGGGGCAGGGTGGGGTGGGGTTTGAAGGAGAGAGATTATCTATAGGCTGGGACTGTAAACCAGATTGCGTACTTAGCAAACGTTAACATTTATGAAGCACTGACTACATGCTAGGCACACTTTAATCTCCATGGTGTCACTGAGAGGTAGCTTCTGTTAGTCCCATTTTACCAGTGAAGGCACTCGTAGAGGCACAGCAGCTCTTCCAAGCACCTCAGTGTTTTATGCCTGGAGCCATGCGGCTATTATTTTATCTTGTACCATAATCTACACTGTGTCTTTTTGCTCTTCAGAGGAATAAGCAGAACAAAACCCCAGCATCTTAGTAGACTAGAGACCCCCGTAACCGTGACAACAGAGGCAGGGAAGGAGGCCTGGAGGCTGGGGTCCTGCGGATACCACTGGGAGGGCTGGGGGCCACAGCTCATTTTGGGGGAAGCTCTTTCCACCCTGGCCATGCTGTGGGTGTCCCCAAGCTTGGCCTCAGTTCCTATCCTACTTAGTAAGTAGGTCCAGTGGGGTGTAGACTGTAATGTATACACAAATAACCTGGAAGATCTAGTTAAAATATGAATTTGGCTTCAGTCCCTGGGGAGATGCCTAAGGTTCTGCATTTCTATCAACTCCCAGGTGATGCTGCTACTGCTGGTGGGACACACTTTGATCAGTCAAGGTGTAGCAGACCAGGACCTCATGGGGTTGTTCTAGGATTAAAAGAGTTGACATATGCCCCTATCTAAAATCAGTCAATGAACTGCCTGACCTTTCTGTGCCTTTGTTTCTTACCTGGTTTATTATACATATAAATACATACATACATACATATGCCCACCGCCAACCTGTTAATGATGGTTTTCTCTCAATGGGGGATTATGTGGGTTTATTTTCTGTTACCCAGTTCTGTAATGCTGTAATGTTTGCATTAAAAAATAATAATAATAATGACACTGTGGACATCTTTGGAAGGGATGAGGTTAAGAAGCAGACCCCAGTCCCTTTCTGTCCCAGCTCAGTTTGCAAAGGCGCTAACATGCAATCATCTATGGTAAGATTTCTGTTTAGTTTGCTTCCCATAATTAAATCTAAGTCATTTGGCAGGGGGCTGGGGGGGGGATTATGAATTATTTTTATCATCAGAAAACACAGTTAAGATAAAACTAAAAAAAAAAAGTCTATTTCTGTGAGGATTGAATGGGCTGAAAAAAATCTTATGAGGAGGGTATTTCTCTATTTTATATTGGAGGATACCATGCTGTAACTCACAGCTAACAGCAGAATTCAAACCTAGATCTCATCTCTAAAAATCTGCTTTTAATGAGGATGTCGTATTGCCTCCCTGTGATGTACCAACTGGGTACATGGGAAAGTTCTTGGTAGCTCTGACTCTCTCCTTTTTTGCTGGTGGTAGCAGCTGGTTGTTGGGAACCACAGGCCTCATATAAGGCAAGAGGCTGGCCACACAGAAACAGCAGGACAAAAAGATGGACTAACCCTGGGAAGAACCTTATGCATAAGTAAGTTATACACATAGCAGACAGTCCATTCCAAAAACTGGGCCTCGGACTTCCTTGGTGGTCCAGTGGTTAAGAATCCGCCTTCCAATGCAGCAGACGCAGGTTCGATCCCTGGTTGGGGAACTAAGATCCCACATGCCGCAGGGCAACTAAGCCCGCACGTCACAACTACTGAGCCCGCGTGCTGCAACTACTGAGCCTGTGTGCTGCAACTACTGAGCCCGTGCACTCTAGACCCTGCATGCCACAACAAAAGATTCTGCGTGCCGCAAGGAAGATCCCACATGCCGCAATTAAGACCCAACGCAGCCAAATAAATAAATATTAAAAAAAAACAAAAACTGGGCCTCTGTTCCTTCATCTGACAAATGAAGCTAGTAACACCATTTCTCACTGTAAGGTTTACAAAGCACTTGGCATCTAGTTTTCACTTGACCCTCATGGCAATCCTAAAAGTCAGAAGTAAGTAGAAACCTGCAGATGCACCTGTGCAGATAAGAAAGCTAAGATGCAAAGAGGTTCACTGACTTGTCAAAAATGTGTGCAGGAGCCTCTCCTTTCCTATCTTTCCCAGGGTTTTTTTGGTGAGAACAGAGGAAGATGGCAGATACAGAAGCACTTAAGGAAGTTCAGTGATCAATACAAAGGGAAGGGGAAGTCTGGTGTTGAAGAAAGAGTAGAGACTCTGGCTAGACAGAGCTGAATTTAAATTCCAGCTCTAACACTTATTAGCTTGTGACCCTGGGCAAGTGATTTAACATCCATATGCCCCAGTTTCCTTGTCTATAAAATGGGGTGGGGAGGGCCTTGGAAGAGCTTAATAAGGATTGAAAGAAGTAAAATGTCAACAGAGTAACTAGTACATAGTAAGCAGGTTGGTAATAATTCAAGGTTGGAAAAAATTCAAGGTAAGATGGCCTGGGTTCTAATCCCAGCTCTGCCACTTACAACTAACTAAATAACCTGGGGAAATGATTTTCCATTCCTGTGCCTCAATTTCCACACCTGTAAAAGTGGGAATAAATAAAAATAACTACTCGTTGGGCTGTTAAGGCAATAATAAGGTAATTCATGTAAAAGTGCTTAGCACAGCACTGGTACTTGATAAAAGCTCAGTAAGTGTTTTATTATATATTCATCCATTTTCCAAATGAGGAAACGTCAGTATAGAGAGGTTAGCTAGGTTGCCCATAGTCAACAGCTAGCTAGTGACAGTTTCAGATGAAGGTCTAACTCCAAAGTTCATTATGTGATTCCTCGGGCCTTCTCAGCCCCTTCATCTTTGTATCCCCATGGGCCTTAGAGTCGGAGACAAGTTCCATCTACCAGCTGTATGACCTTGGGAAGGCTTCTTAACCTCTTCAAGCGTTAGTGTTTTTTTTGTTTGTTTTTTGATAGTTACCTTTTTTAAAAAATTAATTATTTATTTTTGGTCGTGTTGGGTCTTCGTTGCTGTGCGCGGGCTTTCTCTAGTTGTGGCGAGCTGGAGCTACTCTTCCTTGCAGTGCGTGGGCTCCTCATTGCGGTGGCTTCTCTTGTTGCGGAGCACAGCCTCTAGGTGCGTGGGCTTCAGTAGTTGTGGTACGTGGGCTCAGTAGTTGTGGCTCAGGGAGCTTAGTTGCTCTGCGGCATGTGGGATCTTCCGGGACCAGGGCTCCAACCCGTGACCCCTGCATTGGCAGGCGGATTCTTAACCACTGAACCACCAGGGAAGCTGAAGCCTTAGTTACTTGTTATAAAAATGACAGTATCTACCCTCATAAGACTGTGAGGAGTCAGAGAAATAATGTACATACAATGTTTAGCACAGTGCTGGCAGTAAGTACTCAGCAACGTAAGCTATTGTTATTGTTATTATTGCACTTTCTCTTGCTACTCACTCCCCTCAAGGCAGCAACTCACTTCTGCCCTCAGCAGGGTCACCAATGACCTCCTTACTGCTAAATACAATAGGCAAGATAGGTCCCCATCCTGTTTGACTTCGCAGCAGTATTCAACACCCTTGATCTGCTTTCCTTTGGGAAACTACTTTTCCCTTAGTTTCCCTGCCACCCACCAGCTCTCTATTCACTCCTTCTCAGTTTCTGCCAGTCTTAAATGTTTTTCCTAAACTCCTTCTATCCTCTTTCCAGATCAGGGTTGCTCAATTTCTGCACTAATGATATTGGGGGCTGGACAATTCTTTGGGGGTGGGACCCCCTGTGCACTGTAGGAAGTGTAGCACATACCCCCCTGTCCCACCAGTGTAACAACCAAAAATGTCTCCAGACATCACAAATGTCCCCACGGGGAACAAAACTGCCCCTAGTTGAGAACCACTACTGACTGACTAATCATGGGCAAGGTCACCTGCTCTCTTGGCTTCAGTTACTGCCTTAAAGCTGATGACTCCTAATTGACACCTCCACACCACAGGCTCTCCTGAACTTCGGATCTGCATTCCCAGCTGTTGCCCTGACACCTCTTCTTACATGGTTCTCAGGTATTTCAAACTCCACCCATCTCAAACTGAATCCTTCCCCATCTCCCTGCAACCCCATCTTCCTTCTATGCTCTCTAATGTAAATAAATGGAACCAATCCCAAAGATGGGAGAGTCTTTCTTAACTCCACCTTCTCTCTCATTTCCCACACCAGTTCTTCATTAACATCTGTCAAGTCTACCTTTTTAAATGAGTCTACTTCTCTCCATCCCCACTGCACAATCTTTGCCAAGGTTGTCTTCATCTCAACAGCCTCCCAGCTGGTCTCCTTGCCTCCAGTCTCATTCTCTTCCAATCATTCTCCCTCCACTTCCTTCCTTGTATTGTAAGCTCTCAGTCATAATGAATTTCCGTCAATCCCTACAACACACCAAGTTCTCTCACACCTTTGGGCCTTTGCATATGCTATTCTCTCTCCCTGGAATATCTTCCTTACCACCTCCTGCCGCCTCCCAAGCAATTGAGGTAAATCCTTACACCTTACTTCCTCTAAAAAAAACCTTCCCTTGTAAAATTACTGCCCAATTAAGGCTCTGTTAGGTGAGCCCATGGCTCTCCATGGGCTCTCCATCCAAGCACTCATCACACTCCACTGTAACTGCATATTTGTCTGTCTTCTCCAAGTAACTGTGAACTCTGCTCACCTTTATATTCCCAATGCCAGGCACAGACTAGGCTCTCAGGGAATATTTGCTGAACAAATTAAGATCTGACTGACTAACATAAAACATTGGCTTGTTCGTTTCCTGTTTTCTTCATAAAAGTGGCCACTGCCATTCTTGCCTCAAAGCTCACAGTCCGGCGGAGGACAGATGGAGAGTCACATGCACACACCTGCCAATGGTCTAGCCCTTTCATCATAAAAGCAACTTCAAGGTTGGGCAAAGCTAGCACTTCTAATTATTTCTCCTAATTTTCCCCTCTCCCACAATTTCCAAGCTTCATTCAACTTAACTCTTCTTTTACTGATGAGGAAATTGAGCCAAAGAGAGCATCTTTGGCCTCTCTTTACATCATAAAAAAGAAATCGATCATTTGGTGGTCTTTTCATCCCACCAAAGCCTGGCAAACTCCTATCCAACCTTTGAAACCCACTTCAAATATCACTTCCTTAATGAAGTCTTCCCAGAATACCCAAGGGTTTACTTCAGCTTCTGCACTCCCTATAGCAGGTTATATATATCTCTCATTGCTTTTCATGTTATAGATTTATATGACTATCTACTGAAAAGATTATAAGCTCCTCTAGGGAAGGGACAATTTTCATTCAAGCATTTTTATGATATCTACTGTGTACCAGACACAGTGGGTCTTAGAAGGGTGAGGGGGTGTTGTGCTCAGACAGCAGGAATATCATGTGCTTGGGCATAATGGTTAAGGGCAGAGGCTCTGGAATCAGACTGCTTGGGTGTGAATTCAGACCCCAATATTTACTAGCTATGTTAACTTGGGCAAGCTTTTTAACCCATCTATGCCTCAGTTTCTTCATCTGTAAAACAGGAACAATAACAGTAAACCACCTCATAGCATTGTGTGGAGATTAAATGATTCATCACCATAAAGTACTTACAACTGTGCCTGGCACCTAGCAAGGGCTCAGCATGTGTTTGACATCCTACTAGATAGCTGTTTCTTCACAGGGGCTGACAAACACTAAGGTCTCAAATAAATTACTATGGTGCCCATTATAATCACTGATCAGAATTCAGTCTACAGGAAGAGAGCAGAACAAGATTCTGAATGTCCTAACAGCCTTTCCAACCCTAAAATAGCGCTGACTGCCAAGGCTAGAGCGTAAGGAGACAAACAGTCCCTTATTTACCTTTTCTGTGATCCCAGCACATCCTATGCTGTCAGCTCACCCAGCTGCAGCCCGTCTGAAACTCTTACCTCTCTCAGGGATCTCCCTGCACCCAAACAACACGTCATACATGAACCCTTCCCCAGACTCGCATCCAGCTCCCTTTTGTCCCTATGGTTAGAGTATTAGCTACTCTTCGCTCGCTTTCTCTTGTAATCTGAGATGGGTCATTGTCCCCATTTTACGAAGAAAACTGAAGCTCACAAGGGAAAAGTGCGCTGGGCTCAAAAGTGCGCCGGAACCAGGTCTCAACCCGGGTCTACTGATCTGCGTCGAGAGCAAGAAACAGTGAGGAGGAAGCAGCCTACGACTCCCATACTCCCAGCACCCCCCCGCCCCCCGCCCCCGCGCTATTCCTGGGTCTCCCGGACAACTCGCGGAGCCGGGACCGGACTCCGACCTATCGCCCCACAAGTCTCCAGACCGCGGCACCCACCCTGCCCGGGCTCGCGTACCCGAGGTCGCCGTCGCCATCTCGCGTCGCCTCCGCGCCGGGACCCCCGCGTCCATCCTACTCCTTCCTTGGGCCCGCCTCTCCATTCGAATTTCCCGCTGCCCCGCCCTCTTTCCCGGGCTCCACCAATCACGGCTACTTGCCGCCGGAAGTCTCAGCTTGTGCCTCGCCCCTATTCCGCCCTCTAGGACTCGCCTCCGGGTCTTGCAAGAAAAAGTTTCCGCCGGAGTAGAATGCATGCGCGCACGTCGGCTACGCGGCCGTTGACGTCCGACTGGCGCTCCCGCGCAAACTCCGGAGCCCGACGCGTTGGCGACAGTGGCCGTCGGGGGAGCTGGTGAGCGCCGCGCGGCACTGGGTTTCTTTTACCTTCTGGGTTTCGAGGCATAGATTTGCGTTAAGTGTAGAGTTTTCGCTTCATTTTTTTACCCCCTCAAATAATTACGAATTTTGGTACGAATCAAGCAGAGGGTGGTCGAAGGCACTTCATCGATTTATCCCAAAATTTCTCTGAACTGAATACAATTTTTGCTATTCTAGTGGCATAATTAGACACATTATAGGAGTAAGGAAGATCTTCGCGGAAATGGGAATATTCCAAACGACTAGTAGTGGTCTTCAGTTTTACAATTTCTTGCTTCAAAAGTTGTTTCTCGCGCTTGTGAGGCGGGAATTGTTTTGTGGGTTTGGGGACTTGCCCTCAGGACAAGTCAACGGTGCTTTAACGTCTGGTCACTAATTTAGGTCAGGCCCAGGCTGGCTGGATTGTGGACAACCACGCTGCACTCACCTCTTGCTGAGCCCACAGCCACTCTGGGATGCAGAGGCCAGGTGACATTTGTGTCCCCTTATGTCGCATGTCTGAGCCGAGGAGACCAGTTCGGATGTTCTTTACTTTGTAACTCAGCACTCAACACGTTGGAGTGAGGGTTAAAGCATGGCTCGGTGTGTTACTTAGTCAACTTCACCCTTGGTCCCATGTCCTGTGGGTTTAGTCGTCTGTTAAGTAGTTCCCTATACCTTCTGGAAGCTAACCAGGGATGATCATCCCATCTTTGAGCTCCTGGTAGGGCCCTGATTTAGACATTATGTCCAGCCTATCAAAAACCAAATATTAGACCAGTGGTTCTCAAATTTTGGGACCTTGGAATCCCTTTGAATTCTTAAAAACTGAGGCCCCAAAGATCTTATGTTTATATGGACTTTATTTATCCAAATTTACTGTGTTAGAAATGAATACAAGTTTAAAACATGTATTAATGCACTTAAAAATTACAGAAACAAATATGTAGAGACAGAAAGTTGATTCATGATTGCCAAGGGATGGTAAGGGGTTGATGAACTGGGACTGTTGCTAATAGGTATGGAATTTCTTTTGGGGGTGATGGAAATGTTCTGGAATTAGACAGTGGTGATAGTTGCACAACATAGTGAATGTACTAAAAACCACTAAAATGAACACTTACAAATGGTAAGTTTTTTTTTTTTTTTTTTTTTTTTTTTGCGGTACGCGGGCCTCTCACTGTTGTGGCCTCTCCCGCTGCGGAGCACAGGCTCCGGACGCGCAGGCTCAGCGGCCATGGCTCACAGGCCCAGCCGCTCCGCGGCATGTGGGATCTTCCCAGTCCGGGGCATGGACCAGTGTCCCCTGCATCGGCAGGCGGACTCTCAACCACTGCGCCACCAGGGAAGCCCCAAATGGTAAGTTTTATGTTATGTGAATTATATCTCCATTAAAAAAATTGCCCAAAATTACAATAACAAACCCATTACATAGAACATAGAAAACATTTTAATTTTAAAAATGACTATTTTCCAAAGCAAAAAAATAGTTAACAAGAGTGACATTTTTTACATTTTTACAAATCTAATGTCTGATTCAAGACAAAACACCAGGATTCTCATGTCTGCTTCTGTAGTCAGTCTGTTGTAATATCACACATCATATAACCTCTTGAAAACTCGGCAGTATACCCAAGGAAGAATGCAAGGGAAAAAGTCAAATGGCATCTCAGTTTTATTATGAAAATAATTTTGACCTTGGAGACCTCTGAAAGTGTCTCAGGGATCTCCAGAATTTCCAAGACCACACTTCGAGAACTATTAGATGACTAGCAGTTTGGTCTTCCCTGCGCTTTACACAGGGGCTCTTCATGTTTTCACATTTGTTGCCAGTTCCCAGATATTTGGTAAGTTACCTGCCAGAAATAGTGGAAAGAGCATAGGTCAGGGAGTCAGGGCTTCTGAGGTTGAAAGAATAGCTTATGTACGGGGCTTTGTTGCCAGGCCGCCTGGGGTAGAGATATTTAGCCTCTTTGTGCCTCCATTTCTTCAGCTCTTGAAAGGGAATAATGGTTGGATCTGCTTCCTAGGGATCTGCATCTGCCTGGTGGAAATTAGGATTGTTAAACAACTGATATTCAAACAGAATAAGGTAATTCTGTTCACAGTGTTCAGTTGTAGTGTGCTAGCCACTGTCTTAGACAGATGTGGTTCTTATTTTCCTGGAGTTAATTTTTTTCGCCGGGGAGATGGGTGTGGGACTGGGTGATGGTGACAGACAATAAACAAAGAATTATAAGGGGAGGGTATCAAGATCTGCATCTGCCTGGTGGAAATTAGGGTTGTTAAACACCTGATATTCCAAGAGAAAGAAACAGTAATTTTTTTTAAAAACTTCCAAACTAGATCCTTAAGTAGCAAAGGAGAGCAGAGGCAAGTTGAATACAAGAGCTTACGCCATAAAAATTGGAAAGAGACTAGTGGATGAAGCAGATAATTCTGTCCTTCAAGCCTGGAAAGATTAAATGAGGGTCATCTGGGACAACAGGCATAGCAACAGTGATGAGGAAGAGAACGTGGGCTGGAAAAGAGAGAACCAGACTTGGGGGGCGAGGTGGAGAAGGAGTCCTCAGATAATAGAGCACCATGGGTGTCCAAGAAACCATGCCAGTCTCCCCAACTTGGACAACCTTTCCTTCATTTCATGTACAATTAATTACATAAGAGCCACAGGGGGTGGGGTGGACACTACCCAGAGGAGCTCCCGGGGGTCCGGCCGAGCTGTACACAGGCCCTGTCCTAAAGGCACTGAGGTCACCTTTGGTGGCTGCTGTGCATAGGCAAGTTTGCTGTGCTCACTGGAATGATGAGGCTTGCTCTGCAGAGGTTGCCTTGAGAAGACAAAAAAGAATATTAACGTTTAAAACAAAACAAAATATTGTAATCTCTAGAGCAGGTATTCTCAAAATGGGGGTCCCTGGTCTCTATCAAGTTAAAACTATTTTCATAACAATACTAAGATGTTTGCTTTTTCACTCTTATTCTCTCATGAGTGCAAAGGCTACATGATATGTAATAACAGATTGAATGCAGAACAAGCTGAACTAGTCTGTGGTGACAAAGTCAGAAAAGTGATTGCCTCTTGAGAGTTGGGGGCAGGAAGTGGCTGGGAAGGGCCCAGAGGGAATTTTCTGGGGTGATGGTAATGTCCTATATCTTGATAGTAGTTTGGGTTACACAGGCATATGCATTTGTCAAAACTCGCGTGTGGAAGCATGACATGATTTCCCAACCGTGTGATCCTCATATTGGCATTCCTTGTAAGATTTTGTTTCTAAGATATTTGAAAATCAAGGACATGTGAAAAATGCCCAGGTTTTAACATCAGAAAGACCTCAGTTTAATCCTGATTTTGCTACATACTATGTTTGTGACTTTGAACAAGTATAATAACAACATTTAGCAGAGTTCCTGGTACATCACAGGCACCTAATAAATACTTGTAATATGACCAAGTGAAGTAATGTAATTTTTCTTAGCTCTAATTTTGTACTAAGGATAACAGATCTCATTTTCATTTGCTCTACTAAGATTCATAGTGTTTCTGGGTGAATTTTATTTTGATGGCAAACTGAAGCAGAGAATTGGAAAAAAAAGTTTCTTTTTGCTTGGGTTTGCTCAGTTATTAAATACTAATGGGGAATAGGCAAGGGTGTAAGTTTGTGGGGAGGGGACACAGTGACCTCTGACATCTGTCCTTGTGACTCTCATCACCTACAAACATATCAACTGCCTTCTGTCTTGGTGACTTCATCTGAAAGATGGGAACAATGCTACTACTTTCCAATAGAATTGTAGTCACAATTAAATGAGGTAATTTTGAAGAGTACCAGACTTAAAATGGATGCTCAATAAATGTTAGTTGTCTCTTCCATTTTTCATCTCTCCCTACTGTTTTCCCTGAAATAGATAAACATGTATGACATGTTAACATGTAAACATATTAATATAGTCTTCCTACCTGAAGTCATCCTTAATGTTCTCTCATATAGCCTATGTTAATAATTGGTCTGGGCTTCCCTGGTGGCGCAGTGTTTAAGAATCCGCCTGCCAATGCAGGGGACACGGGTTTGAGCCCTGGTCCGGGATGATCCCACATGCCGCGGAGCAACTAAGCCCGTGTGCCACAACTACTGACCCTGCTCTCTAGAGCCCGCAAGCCACAACTACTGAAGGCCCCGTGCCTAGAGCCCATGCTCCGCAACAAGAGAAGCCACCGCAATGAGAAGCCTGTGCACCGCAACAAAGAGTAGCCCCCCCTCGCCACAACTAGAGAAAACCCATGCACAGCAACCAAGACCCAACACGGCCAAAAATAAATAAACAAAAATTTAGGAAAAAAAAATTGGTCTGTATTTGCTGTCTTTCCCCAGCACATACAGGTCCACATTCATGATAACACCAAGAATTGCACACTTTCATTGGCTAGACTTGAATTTTTTGGACCAAAAACTTTCTTGAAATCCATGAGCTGTAGCCTAAAAGGGAGTCTTCTGTTACTAGAGAATTGGTTCTGTCGGGATGGTTGTTTAGGGATTTGACCTCAGCTGTCTCCTGGATGACTGCATCAGCTTGTGCAGGTTGAGGCCTCTCTATTCTTGGGGCTGCTCAAGAGGCCTGGCCCTGTGTTCCCTTGACATGGCTCTCCCTGTTGCGCTCTGCAGTGGGAGCTTGGGGACTCACTGTGTATATCAAATCATCACTTTGTACACTAAATATGTTACAATTTTTATTTGTCAATTATATTTTAATAAAGCGGTAAAACTTTTTTGAAAAATAAAATGAAGTTACTAAAAGTGTAGGTTTTGATAACCTAATAACGTATTCTGAAGGGAAGAAAAGAGAGCCAAAGTGAGGTTTCCCTGAGGAAGAAGAAATTCCACCTGCAGACTCTGCACCATCTCCTCCTGCCTGGAAGTTTCCAGATTGCTGGCCTGCCCTACAGATTTCAGACTTGCCTAGCCAGCCTCCACAGCTGCATAAACCAATTATTTGCAGTAAATCTCTTTATGTATATATGTACGTATAACTCTTCATGGTTCTTTCTCTTGTAGAACCTGACTGACACAGCAAGTAACTTTACTTATTTGACTGAACAAGTAAAGGCTAGGTGTTAACTCCCTCAAGTTTCACTCTTTACCTACTCCACATACAAACTTACCTATACCTTCACTCTATTTTCTTCTCTCTTAAAGTTTCCTGCTCCAACACCTACATAAAGCATCCTTGCCAATCTCTTCTGAGACCTTGCTCCATCGATTATCTCCTCTTTCCTGAATCTTCAGCCTCTACTCTAACTCATGCTTACGTCTCCCCTGTCTAGGAAAAAACAAAAACAAAAAAAAACTCCTTCCTTACATTTCCCATAAATATTACTTACATATTTTCTGCCTTTCTAGAGCCAGACTTCTTGAAATATTCAATTCTTGCTGCTGTATTTCCTCACTTCCCATTCATTCCTTAACCAATTGCAGCCTGGCTCCAACTTTCAGGTTCCAGCCAAAACTTTCTTTGTCAAGATTATAAGTGACCTTCTGATTGCCAAAGCTAAAGAAACTGAAGTCTGTCCTTTTCTTGACTTCTCAGAGGCATTAACCACTCCTTGAAATTTCTGTCTTGCCTTTGAGTGCATCACTCCTCCTTCCCTTCACCTCCGAGACCACTCCATTCTCTATTTCTTTAACTGATTCTTCTTCTCGGACCAACTGTCAAACTCTGGTGTTACCCAGTCCACTCTGACTTCAGCCTTTTATCATTTTATATGCCTACAGTTTCCCTGGGTGACTTCTTCCACACCCATCACTTGAACTTCATTATCTGTGTGCTGGTGACTCCTGAATCTAAGCCCTATATCAAACTCTTATCAAAGCTTTATTCCCAAATATCCCTCTGCCCAATGTTGGATCCAGACATGTCCCCATTCCAGAATGTGCCACAGATACATCAAAACTCAATGGGGAGGCTTCCTTGGTGGCGCAGTGGTTGAGAGTCCGCCTGCCGATGCAGGGGACATGGGTTCGTGCCCCGGTCCGGAAGATCCCACATGCCGCGGAGCGGCTGGGCGTGTGAGCCATGGCTACTGAGTCTGCGCGTCCGGAGCCTGTGCTCCGCAACGGGAGAGGCCACAAGAGTGAGAGGCCCGCGTACAGCAAAAAAAAAAACCAAAAAACTCAATGGGGGGGCTTCCCTGGTGGCGCAGTGGCTGAGAGTCCGCCTGCCGATGCAGCGGATGCGGGTTCGTGCCCCAGTCCGGGAAGATCCCACATGCCGCGGAGCGGCTGGGCCCGTGAGCCATGGCTGCTGAGCCTGCGTGTCCGGAGCCTGTGTTCTGCAACAGGAGAGGCCACAACAGTGAGGGGCCCGCGTACCGCAAAACAAACAAACAAAACCCAAAAAACGCAATGGGGGAACTTCCCTTGTGGTGCAGTGGTTAAGAATACGCCTGCCATTGCAGGGGACACAGGTTCAAGCCCTGGTCTGGGAAGATCCTACATGCTGCGGAGCAGCTAAGCCTGTGTGCCACAACTACTGAGACTGCTCTCTAGAGCCCCTGTGCTACAACTACTGAGCCCGCGTGCCACAACTGCTGAAGCCCGCACGCCTAGAGCCTGTGCTCCGCAACAAGAGAAGCCACAGCAATGAGAAGCCTGCACACTGCAATGAAGAGTAGCCCCCGCTCGCTGCAACTAGAGAAAGCCCGCTCGCAGCAACAAAGACCCAACGCATCCAAAAATAAAAATAAATGTATAAGAAAAAAACCTCAGTGGGTCCAATGAACCTATCTACAAAACAGAAACAGACTCACAGACAGAGAACAGACTTGTGGTTGCCAAGGGGGAGGGGGCGGGGAGAGAAGGACTGGGAGTATGGGGTTAGCAGATGCAAACTATTATATATAGGGTGGATAAACAACAAGGTCCTACTGTATAGCACAGGGAATTATATTCAATATCCTGTGATAAACCATATGGAAAAGAATATAAAAAAAAGAATGTGTGTAACTGAGTCACTTTGCGGTACAGAAGAGATTGGCACAGCATTGTAAATCAACTATATTTCGAAACTCAATGGGTCCAAAAGCTAATTAATTTTTCTTTTGTATTCCCCATCTCAGAGAGTAACAGTCTTCCCAGTTTCCCAAGCTACTAACATGGTAGTTCTCCTAGATTCTCCTTCACTCACCCTCGTGCATTCAGTTATCAAGTTCTTCTGAGCCTATCTTCCACCTCAAATCTCTCAAATTCTTCCCTTTTCTCTTTTCCTCATATTACTGCCTTTGTATAGACATCATTTCTGATCTAGAACTAATCTCTTAACTATTTTCGTATCTCATCCTGCTTTACCTTTAGTCCATTTTCCCCACTTATACCAGGAAAATTATATATTCTTCTAAATCTTATCAATCCCCTGGGCAAAGTTTTCAGTGGCTCCCCGTAACTCATAAGATAAAGTTTAAATAGTTCAGTATGATATTCGCGGTTCCTGCCTTTCCATGAGGCTTCATCTTTGGCCCAATTGTGATTTGCATTTTACCTGTACTGAACCACTTGTAGTTCTCATATCTTCACATTTCTGCATAAGCTGGGCCCAGTACTGTTCCCCTACACCACACACACACACACACACACACACACACACACACACACACACACACACACACACACACACACACACACACTCTCTCTTCCCTGACCTCCCAGAGAAAGTTAGTCTTCTTTTTGGCTCCTTTAGCATCCTATGAAAAACACCTTTGTTATGGCACCAATAAAACAGTTTGACTAGAGGGAAAGAACCAGATCCTAGCAGGGGATATTTGGTAAATGTGTGATTAGCTTAATTCAGCAATTTTAAAGCTTAAGTTTTTAAGTAAGGGGATATTTTCTTCAATCATAATCTCCTGCCAAAACCTAATGTGTAGACTAGATAAGAGCCAGCAATCCCTTCCCTTAGCCCCCTTGTGCCATGCTGCCTCTGAGGTGCCAGTGCCTTAAGTGGGCATAGTGTGAAAACAGAGGCTTTCCTACAGTTGACCAGATATCTGATCTGTCAAAAGTCTGTCAGATTCAGCCATAAAAAGGATTGAAGTACTGATACATGCTATAACATGGATAAAACTTGAAAATATTATGTTAAATGGAAGAAGCTAGACATAAAAGGCCACATTGTTGTATAATTTGATCTGTATGAAATGTCCGGAATAGGAAAATCCATAGAGACAGAAAGTAGATGAGGGTTACCAGGGCCTGGGGGAGAGGAGAATGGAGAGTGACTGCTTAATGGGGATGGGGTTTCTTTTGAGGCGGTAAAAGTGTTCTGGGATTAGAGAGCGGTGATGGTTGCACAACTTGTGAGTATACTAAAAACCTCTGAATGGCACACTCTAAAAGGGTGAATTTTACATTATGTGATTTATATCTCAATAAAAATATAATTACAGTGGCACAGTATTCCATTCCATGGAATTGAGAGAAAGGAATTTTTATAAAAACAGACTAGGCATAAGTTTGTGTAATGTTAATATTTCTTTATAAAATTACATGTGCATAACTGTTATCTTCGTCTAATTGTGAAGAAATGTGACTGGGATTCTCTGGGATGTGTATAAACTTATTGGGAGCAGTGAGTAAGTTCCCCCACCCCCAATCACCACCACACACACACAAAAGAAAACAAACAAAAAACTGTCAAAAATTTAGGACCGGGAGCTAGAGTCCTAAGAATTATTTCCAAAGCAACTTTGTATCCTTGCTCAATCTATCCAGTCACCCTAATGCTTCCCCTGGACTCTAACCAGCCCCTTCTCTTCATGGAAACCCATGATGGAAATCTCTACCCCCCCACCCCCCCACCTTGGGATGTCCTTGTTTTGAGGGTAATATTGGCAGAGTAGAAGCTGTTGAGGAGGTGGTGGCTTCCTGAGGAAAGAACTGCGGTCTGAGAGAGCTGAGCAAGGACACCAGAGCTTATGAGTAAAGGTGGGGAGGAACTAGGCTGGGGTAATAGGCAAAGCCCTTGGCAGGAACTTAGGCTAAATTTTGGGAGTCAGGTGGGTTCTGGGAAATAACAAAGGATGATGGCTCAGGCCACCCATGTACAGTGAGTGGGTTAAGGTCAGGAGAGTGAGGTGACAGCCTTTTGGTGGAGAGGCACTATCTCAAGGGGAAGACAAAGGGGAGAAAAGGGCTGGAGAGTGGAACATCTGGGGTTTTCGCAATAAACCACAACTAGGTCTTACCTTCAGCCTTAGAACTCCAGTTTGGGTAAACACTTGAAAAAAAGAATTGGTGCAGGCCAGAATCTTATCTCCTCTTAATAAATTATGAAGAAAAGCCCAGGATTCTTACACCTCTCTCCCTCATCCTCCCACTCTTCCCCAGATTGACGTCTGACGAATAGCCAGAAATGAGAGTCACACATCCATACCCAGAGTCAAGAGGTGGACCCCAGCTGCAGGCACCCATACACACACTTTAGCCATGCCCTTTTATTATTTCTTTTTCATTGAGACAGGTGGATGGTGGTTAGTGGTGAGGGGTTCCCATACCCCCACTGCAGTGTTGCAGGACAACTCAGCAGTTCTCGTGTTTACTGGGGTAGACATCCCAGTGGAAGCCAATGGCATTGATAATGGATTGGCCAGATCGGCCACTGATGAATCGTAGCACAGTGTTGGGGTGCAAGGGGACAGCTTTGAAATTCTTGCCTCTGTTTTTCCCAAAAGTCAAGACGCGGGACTTGTCAGTCACAAAGACCAGCTTTCTCAGGTAGTTCCTGTACTTTCCCGACACCTGGACCACTGATTCCCCAGGGTCCAGGGAGATCTCGTGCAGCTTTCCCAACTTGCCACCCACGTAATCGCTCCACACCTTGCCGTAGCGCACCTGGAGACTAGGGGCAGGGGTGAGGAGGGAAGAAAGGGAGACACTGAGTAAGGTGATCAGAATTCAGGACCTCTTGGCCTACAGGCTGAGACCTTCAGACTAGTGACAGGGATGACAAACCCCCTGCCAGTCCCACAGAATGTGAGGGTTGGGTAAGCCCTTGGAGATCATACATGGAACTTCAACTCCTCATTTTGCTGACAAACAGGCTCACAGAGGGAAAACAACTTGCCCAGAATCACCCAGACAGTGAATATCAGAGCTTGAATTTGAAGTCTACACTCCCACCAGGCCCCCACCCCCTACTTGAAACAAGAAAAGGGATTTTTCAAACATCTGAAAGGCTCCGATGAAGGAAGAGACTTGTCCATGCTGTGCTAGGATACAAATCCAGGATCAGAAGGATAAAGTTTTGGGAGAGCCATCAAGCAAAGATGGAGGATGCCAGAGGGGATTTAAACCTTGGGTGGGGGAAAAACTAGACAACTTCCAGGTCCCTCTGAGGTGATGGTATATGATTTACCCAAGATCACAAGTGTGGGTGTGTTAGGGGTTTCGACAGCACAGGTCTCAAATCCAAGTCCTCTAATAATTTTTCCATATCCTGTTATCCCTGTGACTTGATTGAAACAGATGTGACCCAAAGTGACTGAGAAATACACAATTTAGTAAGATCCTAGAAGGTCCCCAAACCACAGAAACGCAAAGAATCTTACCCTATGATGTAGTAGCTGTTAACTCGGACACGAATGGCAGTGATGGGGCCATCCAGCTGGTTTGCAGAATGGGAGAATCGCTTTCCTCCGTAGCCTCCATACTCTCCACTGAAAGAGGAGGAGCTGGCCTGAACTGGAGGGAAAGGTGGAGTTGGGGGAGAAATCCCCTGAGAGCGCAGTTTCTCCCCACCACCCTTATTCCCCCCACAACTCAGTTCCCACCACCCCAAGTCAGCCACTGACAGCCTTGGCCACCAGCAGTACAGGAAGCTGCTTCCCCTGACTCTAGTGCTGGGCTCCTGGTTTCTCACGCTTACTGGCAGAGGCTGATGCACAAAGAAGGGCAAGAAAAGCAACGGTCAACATCCTGGGGCTGGAGTGGGAAGAAAGGAGAAAGTGAACGTTTACCCTTATCCCCCCAGATATCATTTACCCAGGCACCCCTGATCTCCAGTTGAGGCTCGGGTTTCTTGGTCCTTCAACTCAGACCTCATCCACCCAGTCTTGGTCTTAGAAAGAACTGTCCACACTCTCTAGTCCTGTTTGTCACAAATACTATCTTATGTGTCCTCAATCCCTCTGCCTCTCTCCGGTCTGGCTACAGCCGATCCTTCTCTTCCCTCCCAAGCCAGAAGATCAATCCTGACCTTCTAACTGGATTAAGCTGTGTCAAGCCCTGTTCCCTCCTGGCACAAAGCAGGAAAGGAGTTTTCTAAAGAAGAAGTGGAGGACATCTCCAAATCCTAGAGATGGTTGAGTTTATCAAACCAGGAGTCGGAGCAAAACCTAACTGAAGTAGGCCTGTGGTAGATTGGCCCAGTCTGTGGGACATCTGGGGCATAGTTTAAATTCCTAGTTTCATCCTAGTCTCAAATCAGAAGGAAAGGAGCATTTTAGAGGTATGTCTCTGGGTCACTTGGAGAGTGAAGGTGGTGATAGAAGAAACAGCCAACAGCACTGTCCAAGCAGTTCTGGTGCAGGTGGGATAGACTGAGGAGTTGGAGAAGAAATCGGAACCGGCTTAAGACAGATCCCAGGCACCTGGTCTATTTGTCATACCTCCTTCTCCACTAACACAAATCTGGCCGTAGGTGTATCCTGGGTGTCCCCAGTCCTTAAGCTGAGATCCAGATATCCTTACACCTAAGACTAGCTCACAACCAGATGCCCCGGTTAGCTGACACGCAGGTCTCCCCAGCCATTCAATCCAGGAAGCCTCTTCTTCAGCTCAGCGTGAATCCCCTCTAATTCAAATCCAGGCATCCCTATTACCCCTCAGACCATACCTCTGTCACCCCTCACCTGGCACTTTCAAGTGCAAAGTAACCCCCTGGAAACTTCCAGGTCTTTTATACCTCGTCCAAGCCCTCCCCCTGCTCTTCATTGCGTGAACCTCACCTCCTGAGCAAACATGATCAAACTCTTAGGGTCAGTTGTCAGGCAGGGTCTGGAACATCTTATCCTGCCCCAAGGGTTACAGGTGGCAGGGTGGGGTCAACTCTGGACCAAAGCCCAGATCTCAGAAGAGGCAGAATAAACTTGAGAAAAGATCACCAACAGAAGGGCCAGCTGCTTTGTGTGGGCAAACTTCCTAATCACCTCTGGGTGTGGTCCAAGGTTCTCCTTCCCCTATTTGGTTTCTGCTGGTGCCCTCACCTGCAATCTGCCATCTTTCAGGATAAACATTGTCCTCTGCAGGTATTTGAAATATAGATTCTCCTGGAAAGGGATTACACTCCCAACACCTTATACTTAGGAATGCCTACTATTTGCCAGACACTTTTTTTCTCTCCCCTTATATTTTATTTGAAAAAATCCAGAGTATAGAAAAGTTGAAAGAATTGTACAGTGAACATCCCTATGCCCACCATGTAGATTCTATCTTAATATTTTGCTGTACTTTCTATTTTTTCCATTCGTCCATCCTCGATCTGTCAGACTCTTCACAAACTTTTTCTCTCTGAGAACGGTGACTTGAGGCCACAGGACACCTGGAGATCCCCCTCCCTGGAACAGGTAGAGTCAGCGCAGTGGGCAAGTGGGAAGCTGAGGAAGTAAAAGCAGACAGGTCCTCCTCTGGGGGCAGTTCTGGGCCCTCAGGACTCCTGGGCGCCATAGCTGAATCTTCCTGGGGCTGTAGCCCACACAGGGCAACGGCTCCCTCCTGTAGGTCTGAAACTTCC
Source organism: Orcinus orca (assembly GCF_937001465.1). Classification (NCBI taxonomy): domain Eukaryota; kingdom Metazoa; phylum Chordata; class Mammalia; order Artiodactyla; family Delphinidae; genus Orcinus; species Orcinus orca. The sequence goes on from NC_064574.1 coordinate 71,880,981, forward strand.
CCAGGGTTGGTGTCATCGATTTCTTCTCTTTGCCAGCCCTTCTCTTCTGGGGCCCCTCTAGGACTGGCCCTCTGACCCACTGTGTCAGCAGGGCAGAAAAACAAAGCCCAAGGAGGGGCTGGAACCCTTAGCCTTGGTTAGTAATGATCAGGAGCGTGGCATTTGGAGTACCCCACCCCCTTATAGGCTCACCATCTGGGACTGAGGACTCATCCCAAGAAACACAGGGAGCCCCACCCTGATGAGCCGGAAGTAGGGTGGGGCTCCTGGCAGGGAGATTCCGGGAGCTAGGAGGGCAGCCAAGGAGGCACTGTGTGATCTCCCCTCTCCAACCTTCTGCACGTCCAAAACGAGCACATCCTGGTGACAACTTTTACTTCATTCCAGCCATTTTGTTCTCTTATGGCTTTTGTCCTTTCTTGTGCTTGCCTTTCTTCCCTGGTTCTCTCTCCTTCCTTTAATGTCTTGCTCTTTCCCTGACATCTCTTGCCCTGAGGTTTTCCCTTTATATTCTCTCTTTCTTGGTGCCTCTTCTCTTCTTTGTCTCTTCATCTCTCCCAAGCTCTCTCTCTAACTCCTCCCCCTCTCTCCTCTCTCATTATCATGCGTCTCTTCTTCTTTAATAGGAGCACATCACAGAGTCTGTGACCAAACACAGGGAATCAAAGATGGCAACTCAGGGAGGTCTGAGGTGAACACCTTGGGAAAACACCCTCACATTTCCATGACTGACACATCTGGGACCCTCAGAATAGAGGCTCCTACACTTGTCATAGGTTCGGTTTCATGCCAAGATCCAGAGTCCCCTCCATGCCTGCAGACTGGTCCCTGGGTTCCGGGCAAAAGTTCCTGAGTCCCCTTTCCAGAGTGACAGAGATACGCTTCCTCCAGTGGGAGGGGTCTCAGGGTTCATCCTCTGTCGTCCTGGAGACAAGAAAGGCCACTGTGTAGCTAATGCTGGTACATCTTAGAGTTTGCGCTGATGCTGTGCCTGAGGATCCAAAAGGAAGAAGGTGAAGGCCCTGGGACACCAGGCCCCCCTCTGCTTCTTCACATTTAACCCATGTGCCAGCTGGGTGCCTACCTGCCCCAGTCCCTATAAGCAGTGGAAGGTACCCCTGCTCCAGTGCTACAGGCAGGGAAAGTCCAAAGCCTTCCCGAGCTTTCTGCTATCACAGGCAACTTACACTCACTGACTCCTCTGCCCTTTAGCAAAGCGACTAACTCAGCACATGTTTATGGAGCATCTCTATGTTGGAGGCACCACCCCAGATGCTGGAGAGATAGTAAGGAGGAGGGGAGTCAAATCCCACCCTCAGGAGCTTTCACTCTAGCAGGGGGAGTCATCAAATGAATGTTACTACATGATATGTGCTATGAAGACATCATCAAAGCAGAGAGAGAACGTGAAGAGGGATGGAGAGGCCGCTGCTCTGGCTTAAAGGGTCCTCTGCTCAGGTAATATTTGCAAAGAGACCTGATTGAAGTGATGGAGAGAAATAAGATATTTGGGTGAGGAGTGGGCCGGGCAGAGGGAACAATAAGTACCAGAGCCCTGAGCAGGAAGCACGTGGGATGAATTCAGAAACAGCAAGGAGGGCAGGGTGGCTGGTGGTAAGTGAGGGAAGCCAGTGGGAGGCAAGGTCTGGGCAGCAGCCAGCGGGCGGAGGGCGCAGGGCCTGGGAGGCCATGGTCAGGAGTTTGGATTCCTTCCGAGAGTGAGGGGAGCCATCGAAGGGTTTTACCTTTTAAAAGGGTTCCTCCAGATTTTGATAGAGTGGAGAATGGACTGCGGGTGGGTGAGGCTGGGGAAGGGAGGCCATGGCAAGAGGGGAGTGACCCTCCCCCCATTTTGCTGGGTCCCTCTCGCCTGCCCTCCTGGACTGTCCGAGAGACCCTCCCTCCCTCAGACAAAGCAGCTCTGTCTTCTCCAAGTCTTGGTGCATGTTCAGACCCCAGGGTGAGAATCTGCCCCTTCCCCCCATCAAGGAGTTTTCACAGTATAGTTCCAAACAACGGTAGATCTGTTTCCTGTTAAGAAAAAAACATCCTCCACCTCCTCATTTATACATTGGGCCTCCATGGAGGTTTCATTTGAGCAAAGGGTTTTACCATGAAAACAAACGTGAGCTTGCTTTTCTGCTCACTCTTCACTGTTCCAATGGATAAAGTCTAGAGAGCAGAAGTGACCTCACTAAGTTGAAAAAGGGGGTTCTACCCGCCTGACCCTCATGCCCCACACGCCCGCCCCTCAGTGGCCTGCAGTTTGGTTTTGCTACTCCAGCTGTTCCCAAAAACCGGCCTCTTCACCGGTGCCAAATAGAAATGCGAAGAGAAAGGAGGAGACAGAGTTTGGGGTGAGGTAGAAAAGAGTAGCTTTTATTGCTTTGCCAGACAAAGGGGGCCACAGTGGGCTAACATCCTCAAGACTGTGTGCCCCACCCCGGAGCGGGTAGTGAGGAGTCTTATAGTGTTCAAGGAGCAGGGTGTGGTCAGCTCGTGGACATTCTTCTGATTGGTTGGTGGTGAGGTAATCGGGAGTCAGCATCATCAACCTTCTGGTTCCAACTGGTCTGGGGTCTACGTGCTTGTAGACAGTGTACAGTTAACTTCTTCCACCTGGTGGGAGTTTTAGTATCTGTAAAATAGCTCAAAGGTTGTGGCTTAGAATAATATCTATAGTCCTTGAGGAGGAACTAAAGGTCCTTGACTTTGATTAATGGCTAAAGTATTATTATTTTGTCTTGCTTGACCGTTTCCCTTTCTTTCTGCATTTTCTCACTTCTCTGATTAAATTTATTCTTTGACTAAAGTTTTTCTACAGACAAAAGGCAGGCGGAGGACATGGGTGGGGGTCTATTCTGGGAAAGCCTCCTAGGGTCCTGCTTGGTTACATGGCTGCCCAAAATGCTCCCCTCCTCTGCCCACCCAGTGCCTTCTACCCTCAAGATATTCTGCCCATACCACCAGCTCGGCCACCCCCTGTGCCCACCACCAAGCCTGCTCTCCTCAACTCCCTTCTCTTCCCAGCCCCTCACTTTGAACAGAATTCATGGCTCCTTTCTCTCATGGTTCTGTCCCCCACTCACAGCCTCCAGCTGTGCTTCCTCCATCACTAGTCTGGTTCTAATTACCCTGCACCGCAATTTATCTGTTTACAGGGAAGGCTCCTCCACTGAAACGGGAGCCCATCCTAAGGCAGGAACTGTGTAGTCCCCACCTCTGAATTCCCAGGTCCTGCATCTCACCTGGCCCAGAGCAGGCGTCCCCTAGAAATGACTGTCAAATGCGTCAGCTGCAGCGAGACTCCTATGAAATGTTCCTCTTTTGACTCTTCACACAGCTATGTCTCTCTTCTCACAGGGTTGCATATGGGTTTTCTTCAATTTCTCATTTACACTTCCCCTGAAGAAATTCTGTATTCAGAAGAATACTGGGCATAAACACAGAATTCTGTGTTGAGGTCCTCCATCCAATATTTCTTAGCTGTGTGAATTTAAGGAAGTCACCTCATTCTTTAGAGCCTATATTTCTGCATTTACAAAACAAGAAAAAAATATCTCAATATCAACCAAAACCCTAAAGGACAGTGTTTTTCAAACGGTAGATCTTAACCCATTGGTGTGCCATGAAATCAGTTTAACAGCTCAAGATCAGCATATTTTAAAAGTGGAATAGAAAAGAAAATAGGAGAGCAGTGCATGTAACAAAGTTAAATATTGTTTTTTGTTTGTTTTTTTTTTGCGATATGTGGGGCTCTCATTGTTGTGGCCTCTCCCGTTGCAGAGCACAGGCTCCGGACGCGCAGGCCCAGCGGCCATGGCTCACGGGCCCAGCCGCTCCGCGGCATGTGGGATCTTCCCGGACCGGGGCACGAACCCGTGTCTCTGGCATCGGCAGGCGGACTCTCAACCACTGCGCCACCAGGGAAGCCCCAGTATTGGGGTTTTTTGTTTGTTTGTTTTTTGGGTGTTTTTTTTTTGTCCCTGCGGCTTGCGGAGCCTTAGTTCTCTGACCAGGCATCGAATCTGGGGCCCTGGCAGTGGAAGCCCCGAGTCCTAACCATTGGACTGCCAGAGAAGTCCCAATATTGTTTCTTGAAGTAGTGCACTTAAACACCCTATCTGTGTGTAGTGGGTCGCGATATGAAATGTTATTTCCTATTACAAATTGCAGTTTTTTAACTCAAAGGGTAAGGTTCAAGTACAATTTCTTCATATACCAATGCTATTTGTTCAAAACTGTCAGGCTAGAAGTGGATTGGGACACATCTAGGGCAGTAACTAGAGTGGCTCTGGAGACCCAGATTTGGGTAGATAAGTGTACACTGTTAATAATTACTTTAAATTGAGATATAATTGACATATAACATTATATTAGTTTCAAGTATATAGCATCATGATTTGATATGTGTATATATTACAAAATGATTATATATTAATCATTTTTGAAGTCAGAAACCTATAGCGATGTACCAAGAATTTGTGGACAGAATGTTGTATTATAAAGAGACATGGGTTAAAGCTTGGGTCCAGTCCTTACTCTCTTCATGACCTACTGAGCCTCAGCTTCTTCATCTGTATATTGGAGATAAGGAGATCAACCAATTTCTGTTGACAGGCCTGGCATGTGGTAAGTACTGGGTAAATGTTTATTCTCTTCTCCCTTGAGAATTTCACAAAACACGGCTTTCCTTTTTGGTCTCTTTCAGATAAAGGTGGTGTAGGCAGCCATATCTTTTTCATCTGCAGTTAGCTTTATCTTATGGTTTAGCTTGAGTTTAGATCCTGGAGATCTTGTCAAACGCATCATAAGACTTGAAAAAGACTTTTGTGTAAGTTGGCTTGAACAACTAAAGTTAAAGTCACTTGGGAATCTGGTTTTTATTTCCTTTTATTGAGATATAATTACACGGTAACTTTTTTTAAGCTCTGTTTTTGCTTTCAGTCTCCACACCTCTTACTGAATTATCAACTGCAACTTTTTATTTTTTTCCTTTGTTTAGTTTATTTTTCCTTCGTTTCCTTTAATTTGTTTTCCTCCTCCTCACAAAAATAATCACTCTCCAGAACATATGACAATATAATATTCAAAGGGATGAAATCCTTTTCCATCTGAGTGATAGGATCAGCTATATCCAGTGCTCATATATGCTGGATAAACTATCAAAGTGGGAGTCGCTCTACCAGGAAGCAGTCATTCTTGCTTTGTGTCAGGAGGAATTCATCTAAAAATAGGAGCAAAAAAAATAAAATAAAATAAAAATAAAAATAAAAATAGGAGCAGATTTGGTTTCCTTTACACATCACGTGAAGTTCAAACAGTCATCTGCTCTCATGCATGATGTGTTCTGCAAATGCATTAAGACAGAGATAGTGTGATGTGCTGGTGAAAAGCACAGACTGTGTTGGAATCCAGCCACCACTACACAGAGGGCACACGTGTGCCTGGGGCAAGTTATTTATTTATTTATTTATTTTTAAACAGGAGAAAATCAAATAACATGTGTACATGGGAGAGTCCCAGAAAAATTGAGTAACTCGCCAAAATGGGCGAAGCCCTCATCTTAAATGCCACCCTCAGCTAAAGACAGAAGAGGATGTTGAGGGTGGGGAGAGTCCATTCTGGGAGGTGAGCAGGAAAACACACAGTAAACAAGGGTGATTGTGATGCAGATCTAAGCATTGTCTTCTCCACAGATAAGAATTTGTAGAGAGTTGGTCATAAAAATATGGAATGCTTTGGACTTCTCTGGTGGCGCAGTGGTTAAGAATCCACCTGTCAGTGCAGAGGACACGGGTTAGAGCCCTGGTCCGGGAAGATCCCACACGCCGCGGAGCAACTAAGCCTGTGCACCACAGCTACTGAGCCTGCGCTCTAGAGCCCATGAGCCACAACTGCTGAAGGCCGCGCCTAGAGCCCGTGCTCCGCAACAAGAAAAGCCACCGTAATGAGAAGCCTGTGCACCGCAACGAAGAATAGCCCCTGCTCGCCGCAACTAGAGAAAGCCCGCGAGCAGCAACAAAGACCCAACGCAGACAAAAATAAATAAGTAAAATAAATTTTTAAAAAATGGAATGCTTTACAAATTTGTGTCCTCCTTGTGCAGTGGCCATGCTACTCTTCTCTGTTTCTACGGTTTTACGGTTTCTACGGTCCCTATTGTACCAAGGCCATGAGATCTCGCACCTTTTCTCTAGTATCATTACTTTTTCATGTCCACTCATTTTATGAAAGTGTGAAGGCAAAATGGTCAACTAGCCACAACTAACCTGACACACAAGCCAAGGTAGCTTGAACTTGATGGGATCAAAAGCATTTACTGAGGGATCCTGGAAAACAGAAATGAAGTTCCCCACCCTGGAGGGGCTCACAGCCTTATGAGGGGCAAACATAAAGGAATACATCTTCAGAGTGCGGTGAATGAGCACAGCGGGTGAGCATATGGGGATTCAGCCAAGCACAGAGGAGGAAATGCACATCCCACCTGTGGCCAGGGAACTGTGGTCACTGATGCCAGGATTGCAGAGTGAAAAGAGAGAAGCAGGCTGAGGTCCATCCAGCGCTATCACTTGTCTTGGGCAAATTACTTAAAGTCTCTGAACCATCATTGATAAAGGAACAATAAGATTCTCTTCATAAAAAAAAAGATACAAATGAACTTATTTACAAAACAGAAATAGACTCACAGACATAGAAAACAAACTTATGGTTACCAAAGGGAAAAGTGGGGGAAGGATAACAGGAATTTGAGATTAAGAGATACACACTATCATAGGTAAAATAGATAAACAGCAAGAATCTACTATATAGCGCAGGGAACGATATTCAATATCTTGTAATAACCTATAATGGAAAAGAATTACTTTGTTGTACACCTGAAACATTATAAATCAACAGTACTTCAATATAAATAAATAAATAAAGATTTTTTAAAAAGATCCACTTCAAAGGGTTATTTTAGAGGATTAAATGAGATAGAAAAATGTGTTCAGTAAATTGTGAGGTACATAGAAGACACAATCATTTATGGCTGGGAGCAGGGGCATAGGAGGAATAGAGACATTTTAACAGGGTAGGACGGTCAGTGGAGGGTACAAAGTGGGAAACACCTTCCTTCACTACAGGAGGAAAGTATCAGAGCAGATAGGGCTGCAAGAACCGGAGGAAGCCAGTGAGAATCCCCAGGCAAGCCATGAATGAAGCCAAGAGCAGACCTTGATATTTATGATTACTAATCTCTCCTTGCTAGGGTGGGGATAAGGGGTAAGGGGGCCAACCCCATTCTGGAGGGCAGAGAATCAGCAAGGAAGAGAGCTGGGGCTCCTGCCGAAAACCCCAGCTTTCTTCGTGGGGAGAGAGGAAGAGATTATCAGCTGATGGAGAATTGGTGGCATTGCGCAGGTCTCTTTAGGGAAGCTGTGAAATGTTTGGAAGAGCAACTGTCGGGAGGGGAACGAGAGTTGTCCAGATCCATGTTACAGGGCGACTAGAGGCACTGACTATCGTGGGTTGTGTGATTTTCTCCAATAGGACAAAGAGCAGTTGGTTGTATTGGCTCAAGGCAGAAGGTTTATGAGGAAGGCTGTAAGGAGTGGGGTTGAAGTGATTCACAATGAAGTCAAGGTTATAGAGGAAGTGGGGTGAGGTCAAAGAGGGCGGGTAGTCAGTGATGACCTCCAGGATGTGGGCTCCAGGAGAAAGAAGTGTCAATAAGATGGACCATCAGGTGGAGCAAGAGGAAGGGGAGGCTCAGTGCTTGGGGAATTTGATGGTCAATGTAGAGCAATCCTGAATGGTAAGAAGGTCTAAGGCGGTCCCTAGTGTGGAGGGGCAGATCTTTATGGTCTTGAAAGATGAGATGAGAAGCAATGCTAGGTCAAGGTAAACAAGGACTGAAGTGCTAAATGAGGTTCTTTATATAAAGTATTTAATATTATCTCAACAGCCCTTCAAGTTGGGAATTTGGGAAAAATAGAAATTCAGGCACAAATTAAGAAGACTGCCAAGTCCCTTGGAGCTATTAAGATGGGAAGCTCAGCACAGAGTACTCTGCTCAATATTCTTTTTTTACTTTTTTTGGCCATGCCGCATGGCATGTGGGATCTTAGTTCCCCGAACCTGCACCCCCTGCATTGGAAGTGTGGAGTCTTAACCACTGGACCACCAGGGAAGTCCCTCTGCTCTGTATTCTGTAACAACCTAAATGGGAAGAGAATTTGAAAAAGAATACATGATATATGTATAAAAAAGATACATGTATATGTATAACTGAATCACTTTGCTGTACACCTGAAACTAACACAACATTGTTAATCAACTATACTCCAAAATAAAATTAAAATTTTTTTAAGTATAAAAAAAAGAAAAAAAAGATGGGAAGCTCAGATTAAATCCAGGGCTGACTGGTTCCAAAGCCCAGGTTCTTTCCATCTCCCCAGATTTCCCCAAAGAGGTGGCACTTGGGACCTCTCTAATTCATTCTCATCATTTTTCACAGCTCTCAAGGTTGGAATCTCTGACTCTTGAGATCTTGGGGAGCCAGGTAGGTGAGACCGGGCAGGCCCTGACAGTGATAAAGCTCTCCTGAGCTCAGCGGCCCTGTCCTTATTCCCTGTAGGCATCAGGATGGCCCTGGGTAAGGGATGGAACTCTCAGCTGGTCTGGGCACCCCTGCAGAGAGGGCAAAAGGGAAAGGAAGAGCATCAGGAAACACCTGGATCTCTTGTTGCTCTGAATATATTTCACGTGATTGACCTGCTCAGGAATTCACTCATTCAGCAGGAGGAGGACATGGGAGATGGTGAGATCTGGGTTCAGATTCAGCTCCAGCACTTGCTAGTTGTGTGACTTTGGAAGACACTAACCAGCTTTCTCAGTTTGCCCAAAATTAAGGGTATTTTGGGACATGGAACTTTCAATGCTAAAACCAGGACAGGCCTGGGCAAAATAGGATCGTTAGTCACCCCAGACAGGCTACTCAACCCTTCTAAGCCTCAGTGTCCAACTATAAAATGTGCCCGTCTGCTGCCCGCTTCTCACACCTGAGGCTGCACTTTACAGAGAACACGAAGAGGGAGTGCGGTTTAATTCCATCTGGTTGGGAGAAGCTGAGGGTTGACTGCACGTTCCTTCATCTGCAGAAGCTGAAATTCTGAAGTGTAAAGCAACTTTTCACCAACGTTCTGCTTGGAGCCCTCAGCTGTGCTGATGTGGGGTCTGGAGCACGAATCAGGAACCTCCCGCACTGATCACATCCCTGCCATTCCTGGTTGCTGCCTCTTGATCCCAGGTGGGCGTGGCAAGGTCCAAACACACCTTGCTCAGTAGGCAGTGGTGAGATGTGGGTTGTGGGTTGTGGATGAAGGCCACTTGAAGCATGAAACCCAGAACTCTGGTTGCAGTAACGTTGCTTAAGAAGGAGTCTTTAGGCTTCAGCCAGGATGGGTGGCGTAAGCATGGCAGGAAGACAGCACCGTCTTCCTGAAGGGTTGTCTCCCCTGGCGCCTGCTGCTGCTGCTCTTCTAGCCTGAGGTTGGTGTCCTCCACATTTTGCTCAGGAGCCAGGTTCATTGAGGTCCTCAACAATGTGGAAGGGGAAGGTGTGGAGCTGTCGTTGCTGGAGGAACGTGAGTTCTGAGCAGAAAGTAAGAAGTGGATGAACTTAACAGTTGTAAATTTGGCCACCCACAGTTCCTCAAAAAGTTACACATAGAATTACCATATGAATGAGAAATTCTACTCCTAGGTATGTACAGAAAAGGAACTGAAATCATATGTCCACCCAAAAACCTGGACCTGAATGTTTCTAGCAGCATTACTTGTAATAGGCAAAGAGTGGAAACAACCCACATGTCCATCAACCGAGGAAAGGATAAACAAAATGTGGTACAGGTATCCCTCACTTTTCTTTCTTTCTTTCTTTCTTTCACTTTATTTTTGGTTGCATTGGGTCTTTGTTGATGCAAGCGGGCTTTCTCTAGTTGCGGGGAGCAGGCGCTACTCTTGTGGAGCATGGGCTCTAGGCACATGGGCTTCAGTAGTTGTGGTGCGCAGGCTCAGTAGTTGTGGTGCACAGGCTTAGTTGCTCAGCGGCATGTGGGATCTTCCTGGACCAGGGCTAGAACTTTGTTCGTGTCCCCTGATTTGGCAGGCGGATTCTTAACCACTGTGCCACCAGGGAAGCCCCTCTTTCTCTCTTTCTTTCTTTCTTTCTCTTTCTTTCTTTCTTTCTTTCTTTCTTTCTCTCTCTCTCTTTCTGGCCACGCTATGAAGCTTGCAGGACCTTAGTTCCCCAACCAGGGATCAAACCCATGCCCCCTGCAGTGGAAGTGCAGAGTCTTAACCACTGGACCGCCAGGGAAGTCCCTTCCCCACTTTTCTTGAAAGTTCACTTTATGCCACTTTGCTTTTAGGAAAACCTACATTAGTACCTGTTTTTGCTAGCCAAAAGAAATCTGAAGAGGATTTTCGCTTTTACAATAGTAAAAGCCAAAAGGTGAGAGTAGTATTCAGTGTCTGTTTTGCAGCGAGTGGTTATAAAGGCAGCACATACCCCAAGCAAGGGAGTGGCACAGCCAAGCTCTTTCCCCAGAAACTACACTCAGCATCTCAGCATCCAGCCACCATAGTTTTCAACTGTGTCTGTGGGCATCTGTGCTTTATCTCGGTTTATTTTGTGCATCCATTAGCAAGATGTGTCCTAAGATAATTACTTCTCCACTTTGTCATTTCAGTTTACGGAAGGCTTCATAGGAATGCTCTACTTTCAGGTAGTGGGAAAGACAAATATTCATATGATGAAATATTATTTATTCAGTGATTAAAAAACAGGAGTGAAGCACTGATTCATGCTATAGCATGGATGGACCTTGAAAACATTACGCGATGTGAAAGATACAAGACACAAAAGGCCACAAATTGTATGATTGCATTTATATGAAATGTCCAGAATAGACAAACTCAGAGAAAAAGCAGATAGTGGTTGCCAGAGACTGCGGGGGAGGAGGGAATGGGAGTGACTACTAGTGGGTATACAGTTTCCTTTTGGGGAGATGAAAATGTTCTGAAATTGGACAGTGGTGGTGGTTGCACAGTCTTGTGAATACACTAAAAACCACTGAATGGAACACCTGAAAAGGGTGAAATTTATAGTATGTGAATAATGGCTCAATAGAAACAATAATAAATAAATAAAGTCTGGCCACCCAGTGCTGCTACATGTAGAAAGTGCAGCAATGGAGTGATGTATTCAGGATCCAGTTGATACCCCTTGGCATTGGGATGGGAGAGCTAGAGGATGGATGAATTTGGATGGACGAGTTTTCTGGAACCAGAATTCAAGTGAGTCCTCCAGCTGGATCTCAGGTGACTAATGACCCATAGAGGTAGTAATCCTTTCTGATGAATGAGACAGTGATAGTCAGGTATGTGGTAAAGGACATGAAGTTTGATGTTTTCTTTCTTTCTTTCTTTTTTGGCTGCGTTGGGTCTTCGTTGTTGCATGCGGGCTTTCTCTAGCTGCAGTGAGCGGGGGCTACTCTTTGTTGTGGTGCGCAGGCTTCTCATTGCGGTGGCTTCTCTTGTTGCGGAGCACGGGCTGTAGGCGCGCGGGATTCAGTAGTTGTGGCACGCGGGCTCAGTAGTTGTGGCTCACGGGCACTAGAGCACAGGCTCAGTAGTTGCGGTGCACAGGCTTAGTTGCTCCACGGCATGTGGGATCTTCCCGGACCAGGGCTCGAACCCGTGTCCCCTACGTTGGCAGACGGATTCTTAACCACTGTGCCACCAGGGAAGTCCCTTGATGTTTTCTTGAGAGCATCCACCTCCGCCAGAATCAGGCTAAGAACCTGAGTATGGTCAGGCTCAGTACACATAGGACTTGGGGAAAGTTGTGGTAGCCCCTTGGGCCCTCCTTTCTCCTGGAAACATCTGGTGGGCAGCAATGCAACATAGAGTGTAGGTGTTGGCCACTGAGAGCCTCAGTCTGGAATATACCTCATTAACTTTTCAAGTAGCATCATGGTGGAGAAAAAGGACCCACAAAAGCCACCTTGTGGGCAGGGCCCCCCCCCCAACATACTCAGCTCAAATGATCGTTTCCTCAAGATCCATCAGGTCCAGTTATCTCCAGATGGGGCTTCAGTTTAGCGCTACAGAGAACTATTAAGGTGTAGGCATGGCCAGATTAGGCAGGTGGGATCCAAGCAGAAGTGAAGGGGGTACCAGGCAGTCAGTTAGCAATTCCTTTAGCAAGTCTAAAAGTGAGCAGAACCCCAGTGGGTAGCTCACCAAGCCGCCACATCTCTGTTCCTTTGAGGTCCACATACACTGGGCCTGGCATCATCTGGAACTTCTGACTGGAGAAGACATGGCCCAGAACTCCAGTTCTGCAAACAGATGTTTCCTCAGAGAGGCTGCACTGCTGGGAAAGCTTGCTTCTTCCCCTCCCCTGTCTGCCTGCTGCCCAAATAAATCAGGCAGTTTTACCCAGGAAGCCTTCTTAATATTATGAAATATTACACAATATAGAAAAACACAAAAAAAGAAATGTTCTGTACAATAATAATAAAGCAGTTTTTTACTTAGTAACTTTGAGTTACCTGTGGGATCTAGTTGGAAATTCTGTTCCAGGAGTTCCTTGGCGATCCAGTGGTTAGGACTCTTTCACTACCGTGGGCCCGGGTTCAATCCCTGGTCGGGGAACTAAGATCCTGCAAGCCATGAGACCAAAATTTAAAAAAAAATAAATTCTGTTCTGGAACATAGTTAACAGGCCTAGGATTATATTAAATAAGCATTTGCAGGTTGCAGGTCACAGAAACCCAACCCAAACTATTAAGCACAAAGGGAAATGTATTATAAGGACGCATGAGCCAAGGACAAGACTATAGCTGGGCATCTGGAGGGAAATGGAACCAGAGACTCAAACAGCATCAGAAATCTCTTTCTTTCTCTCCAGTGCTCCTCTCTCTGGTCCGCGTGATGGGAGAGGGAGCACTGAGAGTTCCCAACCCTCACATCTAACAGATTCAGTCACCCAGAGACATTCAGTCTCAGTTCCAAAATTCCAAGGGAAAGAACTCATTGGTCCAGCGTACCTGAGGCATTCAATCAACTCACGGTTAAGTGTGTGTGTGTGTGGTGGGGGTGACATTATAGGAATGTGACGGCTCTTACTGCAACCATTCAGAAAAGACACTTCCTCAAATAGTGGCGTCAGTCTAACAATCCCACAGGTGTCCACTGCAGGGCAGAAGCTTTTGGACCCCCAGAGGTTGTAGACCATGCAGTGGGTCTCAACCTTGGCCGCCCATTGAAATCACCTGGAAAACCTTAAAGACTGTTGCCTGGGTCCCTCCCCAAGCGTTCTGACTTACTTGGTCTGAGGTGTGGCTTCAGCCTCAGGCTTTTTTTTTTTTTTTAGCTGCGCCGCACAGCACGCAGGATCTTAGTTCCCTGACCAGGGATCGAACCTGTGCACCCGGCAGTGGAAGTGTGAAGTCTTAACCACTGGACCGCCAGGGAAGTCCAAGCCTCAATCTTCTTAAAAAGCTCCCGGGGTGCTTCTAACATACGGCCAAGGTTGAGAACTGGCTAGTGCCGTGCTTTTCAGACATTCATGCGCCCACATGTCACTTGGGTATCCTGATAAGATACAGCTTCTGATCCAGTAGGTCTGGGCGGGGCCTGAGAGTGTGCATTCTGATGCTCTCTCTGGGTGCTGCTGACCGTCTGGGAAGCCAGGTTCTAAAGCAGCACTGCCCAATAGTGCTTTCTGTGATGGCAGGAATGTTCTGTAGCTGCACTGTCCATACAGTGGCCACTAGCTGCAATGTAATTAGTGGATTAATTAAATGAAATGTAATTAGTGAGACTGAAGAGCTGAATGTTTTACTTGACTGAACTTGAATTTGAAGAACCACACCTAGCTAATGGCTACCGTATTGGACAGAGCAGGTCTAGCAGATTTCATTCACAGGGAGGGCGTATCTGAATCACCTGTGGGATTTCTTAACCAACTCAGTGCTCTCGTGGCTACCATGTTCCTCCTCACCCTCCCCAATTCAGGCCCTAAAACAGTGTAATAGAATGGGCGGGGGGGGGGCAAAGAATAGGGATAAAGAGTGAACCCTGGAGAAGGCCCCACAGGTTATTCTGAAGTACTGTCCTTACTCACTTGGTGAGAAACACTGATGTAGAATGTTCCAGATTATCTATTTCTCTGCTACAAACCCACCCTCGAACTTAGTGGCCTAAGACAGCAATATTTTTTTTTTCTCATGAATCTGCTTTTTGGCCAGGGCTGAGTGGGGATAACTCGGCGTCCGCTGACGTGGCTGGAAGCCTGGGACTGGAGTCATCTGGAAAGGAGCTTGCTTACGGGTCAGAGAGTTGACGTTGGCTGTCAGCTGGGACCCTTGCTGGGACTTTAACCAGGGCACCTACTTGTGTCTTAGGCTTCCTCACACATGGTGACTGGGTTTCAAGGATGAGTAGAGAGTGGGAATGAGCCAAGCCACATGGGAACAGCACTCTCCCTATTTTTTAACCTAGCCGTGGCAGCCATACTGTCACTTCTGCTGAATTCTAGTCATTAGAAGTGAGTCATGGGACTTCCCTGGTGGCGCAGTGGTTAAGAATCTGCCTGCCAATGCAAGGGACATGTGTTCAATCCCTGGTCTGGGAAGATCCCACATGCTGTGGAGCAACTAAGCCTGTGTGCCACAACTAGAGTCTGCGAGCCACAACTATTGAAGCCCTCGTGCCTAGAGCCGGTGCTCCACAGCAAGAGAAGCCACCGCAGTGAGAAGCCCGTGCACCGCAATGATGACCCAATGCAGCCAAAAAATAAATACATAAAATTTAAAAAAAAAGAAAAAAGAAGTGAGTCACAACGGCCAGCCCATATTTACAAGGCAGGGGATGAGATTCTACCTCTGACAGGAGGAGTGAAAAGGAATTTGGAGACGTGTTTTAAAACCACCACATAAGGACTTCCCTGGTGGTCCAGTGGGTAAGATCCTGCGCTCCCAATGCAGGGGCCCGGGTTCAATCCCTGGTCAGGGAACTAGATCTCAAATGCCGCAACTAAGACCCGGTGCAGCCTAAATAAATAAATAAATATTAAAAAACCACCACATACACTTAGGAGTGAAGAGCACCAAGGGCAGAACTCTGCACACAGCAGCCCATGGGCCAGCTGCACAGTGTATGAGAAATAGAGTTTTACAACACAACATTGTAAAACAACTGTATTTCAATTAAAAAATAAAAATAAGACTTCCCTGGCAGTCCAATGGTTAAGACTCCGTGCTGCCACTGCAGGGGGAACGGGTTTGATTCCTGGTTGGGGAACTAAAGATCCCGCATGTCGCATGAGGTGGGCCAAAAAAGAAAATAAAGGGTGGGGGGAAATAAAATGCATATGGAGTTCAAAGAAAATCCTAAAGGAGATGAAAGTGGAAGAGCTTTAAGGAAAAAAAAAAAAAGTTTAACTGGTTCCAAGCACAGCCAGGCTCATCCCAGAACACTTGGATCCAGGAGCACCCCGTCAACCAGAAGACTCCTGCACAAAGGCCTGTTTTCCAGACTCCTGACCAGAGACTTCCCTTTTACACACACTCCTTGAGTAACTTCCTGATTCCTTTTTTCAGAAATTCTTGCATGGTGGAGGGGGAGGAAGCTAGCGGTCAGAATACCTGGGTTTTGCTCCCTACCCTGCAGAAGTCTGTAAAAAAAATGCAGGTTTATTTGGGAGTGAGGAAATTGTAAGGAATCATTTTCCTCTTTATGTTACAATTTTTTATACTATGATTTAAAGTTTTCATGGTGGTAAAATATATATACCATAAAATTTACCATTTTAACAATTTTTATTTTATTACCTATTTATTTTTTAATTTTTTGGCCATACTGCGTGGCTTATGGGATCTTAGTTCCCCGACCAGGAATTGAACCTGTGCCGCCTGCAGTGGAAGCACTGAGTCCTAACCACTGGACCCCCAGGGAATTCCCCCATTTTAACAATGTTTAAGTGCACAGTGCAGTAACATTAAGTGCATTCACATTGTTGTGCAACCATCACCATCCTCCATCTCCAGAACTTTTTCATCTCGTCAAACTGAAATTATGTGTGTGTGTATATATATATATATATATATATATATATATATACATATATGTTGGCAGCACCATGCGGCATGAAGGATCTTAGTTCCCCGAACAGGGATTGAACCCGTGCCCCATGCATTAGGAGCGAGGAGCCTTAACTTCTGGGCCGCCAGGGAAGTCCTCAAACTGAAATTCTAGACCCATTAAACACCAGCTCCTGGCAACCACCATTCTACTTTCTGTTTCTTGGAGCCTGACCACTCCAGGGACCTCATATGAGTGGAATCCTACAGTATTTGTCCTTTTGTGTCTGCCTTATTTCACTTGGCATAACGTTTTCAAGGTTCATCCATGTTGTAGCATGTTTCAGAAGTTCCTTCCTTTTTAGGCCTGAATAATATGTATGATATAAACAATATTTTATGTATAATATAAACATTTTGTTTATCCATTCATCCATCAATGGACATTTGAGTTCATTTGAGTTCTTTCCACCTTTTGGCTTTTGTGAATAACTCTGCTATAAACATTAGTGTGAAAATATCTGTTTGTGTCTCTGCTTTCAATTCTTTTGCACATATGTAGACATATAATTTCTGGACATATGGTAATTCTATGTTTAATTTCTTGAGGAACCAGTTAGAATTTTTTAAGCCTTTTTGTAAGTGATGAAAAACAGTTAAGAATCAAAACAGCCAGTTTGATACCTTAGGAACAACAACAACAAAAAATCATACCTGGTCTTTCTGGTTTGCTTGTTTGTTTTTTAGTTTATTTAATTTATTTATTTTTGGCTGCATTTGGTCTTTGTTGCTATGTGCAGGCTTCCTCTAGTTGTGGCAAGCGGGGCCTTCTCTTTGTCATTGCGGTGGCTTGTTGCGGAGCACAGGCTCTAGGTGCGCGGGCTCAGTAGCTGTGGCCCGCGGGCTCAGTAGTTGTGGCTCGCGGGCTCTAGAGCGCAGGCTCAGTAGTTGTGGCGCACGGGCTTCGTTGCTCCGCGGCATGTGAGATCTTCCCGGACCAGGGCTGGAACCCGTGTCCCCTGCATTGGCAGGTGGATTCTTAACCACTGTGCCACCAGGGAAGCCCTGTGGTTCTGAATAATGTTTACTGTTCTAGAGCTTTAATTTGTTTTTAAAGAAAGACTAATTACAAGAGAACATACATAACAATTTTCAGGTTTTATTTATTTGGAATTTCTTTTAAAAAGAAAACTTTTTATCGTCATGAATACATATCACACAAAAATTACCATCTTAACCACTTGTACATATCCAGTTCAGTGGTATTAAGCTCAGGTTTTATTTTAAGGCTTATAATCTCATCAAATTCTAATCTCGGTGGGTGATGCATATTAAGGCCAGAGCCTTGGGACTCTCCTTTCCACCTACTCCTACCCCTGCCACACTTTGTACTCCTTCTGGCCCTTCCCTCCAAACCGCAAGGACAGAGCAATCTGAGTCAGGCTGCCTTTGTGACCTTCTTTGGTAAGACACTAACATTTCAACATATTTTTTGTAGCCTTTCACATTAAATGGCTGTCATTTTGCAAAACAAAATCTGAGTACGTAGGAAGAGTTCTGTTGTGTACACGTTGTTTGGCAGAGAAGGAATTTATATCTATGCTTCCCCCATCCTCCTATATACATGAGGTGTGTGACTTAGAACACAACACCTCCCTTATTTAGGGCTTACCTGCCATCTGTCAGTGAGTGAGTCGATTCTAGACAGTCTCTGAAAGGCTCCCAGTCCAGGAGCTGATGATTCTCTCCTTAACATCAAGCACCAGGAGAAAGGAGCCGAGATGACAAATGTTCGTGGTCTTGGAGAGAGGCCTCAGCATACTTTCTAGCCTTGGATCCTTCCCAGAGGCCTGACATTTTTGCTACCTGAGCCTCACCTCACAGATAGTTTCCAACCAAAATTGGGGCTAAATGGTCTGAGGACAAGAAGATATATGTTTGTGAAATGCATGGAGAAGGTGGGCAAGCAGGAGGGTGTGTGGGGACAGATAGCAGGAGTGGGTACGGCGGGGCCCAGTGGGCAGGGCAGGGACACAGCAGCCACCTGCGAGCAGGTAGAGCAAGCCACCTTGGTGGTCTGGATGGGCTCTGTCTCTCTCTCTTGGCTTCCAGGTAATTGTTCTGGGGCCTGGGGCCTGACTGTGGGGTGACACTGAGTACAACAGAACCACTGCCCATTCCGGCCCCACCTCTCACCAGGAAACGCCTCCCCACCGCAGTGACCACATCCCCCCAGGTTGCCTTGGAAACACTCTGTGGGGGCTGGGAGATCCAGGGCACAGTTGCCCAGCAACAGGTGGTGCCCTCCCTTCCGCCCTCATCTGAGGCAGCTGCCCTGCACCCTTGGCTCGCACAGGGAAGAGCGGCTCTGAGGGCGAGCCAGGAGCCCAGAGACTGACTGAGGTGAGGTGAGGAATGCAGGAGGCCCCTGCAGGTGGGGGACCTGGGGGACAGCCAGAGGCAGACAGAGACTGGGCAAAGCCAGAGAGGCGGGGACAGGTGCAGAGGTGGCACCTGAGACCTGGCACAACAGCAAACTCAGGGGAGCCTGCAGAGAACAAGACCAACTCCAAGGAGAGTTGTGAGGGCAAAGGAGCAGCCAGGGCGCCGCCAAGGTGGCCGGGAGCGGGGCCCACACGCAGGGGCAGCGCTGGGACGGAGGCTCTCATTTCCTCACCCAGCACTTCTTCTAAGCAAGGCATGAGCGGGCTGAGGCAGGAGGAAAGAAGCCCTTGGGTTCTTTGAGTTCAGTTTTGTCTGAGGCACCCTGGAGTCTGGGAGGAAAATGCAGCTTCCAGAAAGGGGCCTGGGGATTCTGAACAGGAGGGCCTGGCTGCAGACCGGGGTGGGCCCCATCTCTCTGGCCATCTGGCTCCTTCCCGCCGTTTCTCAGTCCTCCGGGCTCCTCTGTCTGCCTGGGTCTGTTTCTCCAGCCAGATGTTGCTGAGCCTGCTCCCCTGGCCCCTCTCTCTCCTGATCGTGCCAACCCTGTCTCATGTGCTTCCTCTCCTGACCCCATCTCTCCAGATGCCTCCGACCCCAGAGCAGCCCTCTGGGCACATGGAGGGGCCCCCTGCATCAGAGGCCTCCTCATGGCCCCCGCTGCCCTGCGGGCCCTGTGTCCCCATCATGCTGGCCCTGGCCGCCCTGGCTGCTGTCTTCCTCCTGACCACAGCCGTGTTGGCCGAACGCCTGTTCCGCCGCTCCCTCCGCCCAGACCCCAGCATCTGCGCACCCACCCTGGTCTGGCGCCCGGGAGGAGAGCTATGGATTGAGCCCACGGGCACCCCCCGAGAGCGCTCTGAGGATTGGTATGGCTCCGCGGTCCCCCTGCTGATGGACCGGGCCCCAGACCCACCCACCCAGGGGGGCGCCTTGGAGGCACGAGTGACAGCCCCACCTGCCCCTTCAGCCCCATACTCCCCTCCCAGCTCCTTGGTCCCCCAGACCCCACCAAACGCCCCAACCCGTAGCACCTTCTGGAGGCCCCAGGTCTGGGAGGAGAGGCCCCACACCCCAGGCCTGGTGAGCTGGGCTGAGCCTGAACAGAGGCCAGAGGCCAGTGCGTATCCAGGGAGCCCCCAGGCCCGGAGGCTGCGGCCAGGAAGCCCCGAGCCTGAGTGGGGCCTCCAGCCTCGGGTCACCCTGGAGCAGATCTCAGCTTTCTGGAGGCGTGAAGCCCGGACCAGCGTGAGTTTCTGAATCCCCAGGGCCTGGAGGACTGGCCTTCCAGAGACCCCTGGGGGAGGCCCAACCTCAGAGGGATCCTAAGACCCTGAGGCTCCTGAGAACCTGAGCTGCCAGCTGAGGCCCCGGGAAAGAATGCCCCTCCCAGCCCTTTAACTTCTGGGTTTCGGTTCCCCTGGATCTGGGCCTGGGCAACCTGGGTGTGGACAGAGCCTGCGCTGCGCTGCGGGGCAAGCTCAGAGGTGCCTTTGCTTAGCTGCCCGGGGCGGGGGCTTAGAGAACTGGAGTTGCGGCCATCTCTGGGCCAGAAACTGCCAAGATCACATTCCAGATGACGAACTCAAGGTACCAGACAGACAGGGAATAGCATCAACGCCGCGGATACCACCTTCCTTCAGTGTGTGCCTAAGATGCCGACATCGGATGCAGAAGAACAGAGTGTGGTGATGACAAGGGTCAGCCGTGCTAGCAGGGGATGACGGGAATTCAGCTTCCCAGAGCCACAGCATCCCTCCAGAAAAACACATACAGAGAGGTCAAGGTCAGGCAAAAGAGCATCTTATTACATATAAACTGTGGCCTTGACCCCCACCGCAACAAGAGGCCATCTCTTGCCTGCACCTGGGACCCAGAGTTGCAAAAGGCCGGCGGGCAGCATGTCCTCTCGAGGCCGCCGCATCTCAGCCCTCTGGATCTTACCCTTCCACGGTGAGGGGAGCCCAAGCCAAGGAGATCTGAGTTTGATCCGGTGTGGAAAGGAACGTTCTCCCAGAACGTGGCCCCTGGCCGTCTTCCCTCCCAGCTTCTTGGAGCGGTCCAGAGAGACAGAGTTGCCCCAAGACAGGCTTACTTATGATGCTCCACCCCACAAAAATGGAGCCCCAATATCTGTATCAGCTGACCTCCCCTCTGGGCGCAGAGCCAGGTGTTGGGGGGAGGCGAAGGAGTTTCCGTTCGCTGGGCCCTGACTTCTCAAACCTCAGTCCTGAATGTTAGGATTTTGCCATGTCAGTTACCACCTGTACTTTATATTTTTCTTTAAATTGGTTTACCATTTGCTTAATAAATTCATTTTACAAGGAATCTGTTTTGTATCCCTTCTGTAAATGGAAAACCAAGTATCACTTGTCAGAAATAGAAGGTAAAACATGGAAACAAATACAGTGTAAACAAAGGTATATAGTTGTAAGTAGACGTTGTTTCCTGCTGGAGGCATCGACCCAGAGATCTGCTCTGCTTTGTCAAAAGGCTCAGCCAGTATTAGGAAAGTGTTAGACACTCTGGTGCCACCCTGAGACCACCCTTGAGAAGTGCTGTGATGGATGAGAGCCCTGCATGGGGAGCAGCCATCCTGTGCTACTTAATGCTGGCCAGGAACTCCCCCGCCCTGCCACCAAGTTCACCCACACCCCGGAAATGCTGTCAGGCAGAGGCCAACACTCTGCTCTTCCTCCTCAGAGGGCCAGAGAGCACCTGGGCCTGGACCTCCCTTCTCACCCCTTGGATGCCAGGAGTTGGATGAGCAGCCAGGGCTTTAGAAGCCCCCTGGCTGAGGGACATCCACCCCCCCACCCCCGGCTGCACTCATCCAGCCTGTGTTCCCAGCATCTTCCCTGAGCCAGGCCCTGAGGAGGGAGGAATCAGACCTGGCCCCCGCCCTCAGGGAGAGCTCAGTCTCTCTAGTGGCAGGGGTGGGGGTGGAGGGAGGTGAGATAAGACAGGAAGACATAACTGATACAAGATCAGGGCTGCTGTCCCACCTCTGTCACTCACAAGCCAGGTAATTATGTCACTTCTCGTGGTCACCATCAGCTGACAGGACTGGGTTGTGGGGACTCTGCCCAGGAAGCATGAACAGTCCCTCAGGGACACAGAACCGAGAAACCACGCTCAGAGCTTAGAGGCCTGCATGCCAAGGGGTCAGCACAGGCAGGATGGTGGGGAAGGGACACCAGGGACAAGGCCCCAGTTCTCTATCTGGTTCTATCACTCACTCTTGGAGAAAAGTACTTTTTGTATTACTGGGCCTCACATTCTTTCTCTTTACAACAAGAGAGTTGAAAGTTGAACAGATGCTCTCTTGGGACTTTTCTAGCTGTGACATCTAAGGATACAGTAAAATGAAAGATGGATACCTACACCTGTGCATGGAGGAATGTGATCTCCCTGAGGCAAAGTCCAGCTTGCTGTCCCCAAAGTCACCTTTATAGCCCCAGACCCAGAACAGGATCTAAAACACAGCAGGAGCCCAAAGAAAGGAGAATGAATGAATAAGTAGACGGATTCATAGATACATTTGTTTTACCGTTTCTCCTCTTTATTTTAAACATCTCCTCTTCATTTTGAACACCATCTTACTGGAACTTCCCTGGTGGTCCAGTGGTTAAGACTCCATGCTTCCACTGCAGCGGGTGTGGGTTCAATCCCTGGCTGGGGAACTAAGATCCCACGTGCCTTGGGGTGTGGCCAAAAATTTAAAAAAAAAAAAAAAAACACACCATCTTATCACTTTCTCATGTTGAGTTCTTCCTTTATGCTATTTGACGTTTAAAACGCACTTCCTGGGGCTTCCCTGGTGGTGCAGTGGTTGAGAATCTGCCAGCTAATGCAGGAGACACGGGTTCGAGCCCTGGTCTGGGAGGATCCCACATGCCGCGGAGCAACTAGGCCTGTGAGCCACAACTACTGAGCCTGCGCGTCTGGAGCCTGTGCTCCGCAACAAGAGAGGCCGCGATAGTGAGAGGCCCGCGCACCGTGATGAAGAGTGGCCCCCGCTTGCCACAACTAGAGAAAGCCCTCGCACAGAAACGAAGACCCAACACCGCAAAAAAATTAATTAATTAATTAATAAACTCCTACCCCCAACATCTGGAAAAAAAAAACGCACTTCCTGGGCTTCCCTGGTGGAGCAGTGGTTAAGAATCTGCCTGCCAATGCAGGGGACATGGGTTCGATCCCTGGTCCGGGAAGATCCCACATGCCATGGAGCAATGAAGCCTGTGCACCACAACTACTGAGCCTGAGCTCTAGAGCCCTTGAGCCACAACTACTGAGCCCACGTACCACAACTACTGAAGCCTGCATATCTACAGCCCATGGTCTGCAACAAGAGAAGCCGCCACTCGCCAGAGCTAGAGAAAGCCTGCACACAGCAGCGAAAACCCAACGCAGCCAAAAGTAATAAATAAATAAATTTTAAAAATAAAATAAAATGAAACGCACTTCCTGTATGGCCCTTTACCCAATAATTCTGGAGTTCCAAGTTCTAGGGTGTCTGCTCACTCTCCTTCGTGACAGATGGCTTCCTCTTGTTTTCTAAGTTGGGGCTGTGAACTCAGCTTCAACAGGGCCTTAGTAAGAATCCAGGTGACTAGTTCCAGGGTGTCTCTCTAGCGAGCTTCTGTGTTTGCTCCTGCCAAGGATGCCTCAGGGGAATAACGAACCCTGGACCACATTATTTGTTCATTTTATTTGGGCTTCCGAGACTATGCAAATGGTGTAAATTTGAACCCCAAATTTAAATGAGGGCACACCTTTGGTTATGAATTCTCAGGGGAGACTTTCTATTGCCTCTAGATCTCAGGGTGAGACCCACGAGGTTCTTTTGTGCTTTATGGGCTGATGGAAAGATTTTTTTTTTTCCTAATCTGCTTTTCCACTGAGGGTTGCCACCCTTTAAGGGGCTGAGCTGTATATTAGGGTCTCAGTTTTCAACGCCCCAGGTAAGGCCTCCAAAATCTCCGTGGGTATAAAACCCAAACCCTTCATTTTGCCAAGATCTACAACTGCCCATGAGCTCCCTTAGCTTTGGTTTTCAATTTACCTCTTTGTGTGTGGCTCCAGGGATTCCCCTTAGTTTCCTGAAACCCAGCTGTGCTTTGTAAAGGATGTTTACTTGATTTTATGTAGCATTTCTAGATGTTTCACAGCAGGGATGTGCTTGTCAGGTTATACCGTTCAAAATATCACAAAAAACAGATGATTTCCTCTATAACCAAGTTCAAATCTTTGCAGCCAAACTTCTGGAAAGAGCTGTCTGTCCTAGCAGACATTTTCTCATCTTCCCATCACTCTGCAACCTGCCACAGGCTTCTATACACTTCCTGCACTCTCTAGAAACTGCTTTCCCCCAAATCATGACCTACACATTTTAATCAAAGGATACCACTCAGCCTCCTGTGGGCAGCATTAGACGTTTTGATTCTTTTTGTTTTTTTAACTTTTTGGCCACACCGTGCAGCATGTGGGATCTTAGTTCCCGACCAGGGATTGAACCCATGGCCCTTGCAGTGGAAGCACAGAATTTTAACCACTGGACCACCAGGGAAGTCCTGATTCCCTTTTTGACATGTGCTCTTCCCTTGGCTTCTGTGACTCCACGTACATCTGAATTCCCTTCCCTCTGTCTGCCATCTTCTCTGATTCTTTTGCTCTCTGCCTTCTTCAGCCTTTGCTTTCCCTCGACACAGTCTTCCTGGGCAATCCCACTGACACCCATAGCTTCAGCTCCGGGCCTCCCTGATGATCCGCCTCTGACTGTGGCAGATATGGTCCTCCTACAGACATCCTGCTATTATTCTAAAGTAATAGTACCAGTGGGAGAGAAAACAAGATGATTAACTAAAAGATTATCTCAGGGAGTTCCCTGGTGGCGTAGTGGTTAAGAGTCCACCTGCCAATGCAGGGGACATGGGTTCGAGCCCTGGTCTGGGAAGATCCCACATGCTGCAGAGCATCTAAGCCCATGCGCCACAACTACAGAGCCTGCGCGCTAGAGCCCGTGTGCTACAACTACTGAAGCCCGTGCCCCGGTGCTCTGCAACAAGAGAAGCCACCACAATGAGAAGCCCCTGTACCGCAATGAAGAGAAGCCCCCGCTCATCACAACTAGACAAAGCTCGCGCACAGCAACGAAGACCCAATGCAGCCAAAAACAAATAAACTTATTTAAAAAAAAAAAAAGATTATCTCAGAACCTCTCCACAGTCATCCTTGATTACAGAGTCAGTACTTACCCCAGTATTAAAACACGACACGCCCCCCCCAAAAAAAAACAAACAAACAACCACAGGGGTCATGAATTCACATGCATAAATAGGCCAAGTCAGAGATATAGGTGAAGAGTGATGTGGACCAGGGGACAGAGGCGAGAAGACTTCACACCTGTCTGTAAGGGCAGCTGCCACTCGGCTCCACCAATCATGTCCATCCTTCTGATTTTCCAGCAGAAGCTAGAAATTTGGGTTTTTAGGTAAAATCAACCAAAATGTTAAGACCACTTTATATATATGTATATGAATCTATAAACCTATAAAATCCAAAGAAACAAGCCTGTAGGCCACATGTGGCTCAGGAAACACCGGTCGGAGATCTCTTCTGAACAAACGTGAGGGATTTTCCTGGTGATTCAATGCGTAGGATTCCGCACTCCCAATGCAGGGGGCCTGGGTTCGATCCCTGGTCGGGACACTAGATCCTGCATGCTGCAACTAAGAGTCCGCATGCTGCAACCATGAACCCGCATACCGCAAGGAAGATCCTGCGTGCCGCAACTAAGACCTGGCGCAGCCAAAATAAATAAATAAATATTTAAAAAACCCAAAAAACAGAAAACCAAACTTGAGCAAGTGCCTGGGAAGGCCCCTGAAGTGGGTGTGGAGGGTCCCTCTTTGTGTTGGACTTTGGTGGTTGGAGGTGGGACGTCCTGCTCGCAGATGATCTTAAATCAGGGTTTTCCCCACCTTCACGCTGTTGACATTTGAGCCAGATGATTCTTTGTGTTCCTGTACATTGTGGGATATTTAGCAGCATTTCCGGCCTGTAGCAACTAGGTGTCAGTTGCATACCGCTAGTTGTGAAGGGATGTTTCCAGGCATTGCCAAATGTCACCTGTGGGGGGGGCAGAGAGGGGGACAAAACCCTCTGATGCTTCTAAGTGAAGCATTTTAATCAATTAACACACTGGCCCACAGAGCTTGCAGCCTGTCCAGGAACAGGGCTGCTGGGGACCTAGAACCACTCGGCTGCCAAGTAGAACAACGTGGGCCTCCGCTTGCTAATTTTCAGTGGCGCCAAAAAAGCATTAAGGTGAAGAGACAAGACAACCAGCCTTGGAGGAAACACATAAATAAGATAATACACCAGGAAACCGGCAGAGGCTTCTAGGAAGGCAGTGCATCATAATGTCTTTTGTAATTGGAAATTCTAATATAATTTGGAAATTGCAAATTTGATTGCCCAAATGAAAAAGTTCCTTCTAAAGGAAGGTGTGGGAGGAAAAAGTTTTTAAACATCTCTCAGGAGATAGAGGAAAATGACAAAGAAATGGAAAACAGGTAAGCAACATTAAGAGATAAAGGATCAATTCATTCAATATTTACCTAATAGAAGTTCCAGAAAAAGAGAACAGAGAAAACGGAGGGGAGGAGATAATGAAAGATTCTATGCAATGGAGAGAAGCATTTCAGGCAGAAGAAAGAGGTCTGTGAGGTGCCTCACACTGGCACCACCTGAGGAGCATCAAGGAATACAGGTGCCACCAGGACTCCCCTTTGCACCAAGTGGAGGAACAGGGACTGGGTTTACCCTTCTGCCTGAAACAACCTCCACTGCCACCACCAAACCAGACAAAACACACAGAACAACAGTTTTCAAAACACTGAACACCAAGCAATGAAAGACAGTCATGAAAACAACGAAATCCCAGAGGGAAAGGAAAACAAAGGAGGGAGTTCCCTGGGGGCCTAGTGGTTGAAATCCGGCCCCATCACTGCCATGGCCCGGGTCCAATCCCTGGTCAGGGAACTGAGATCCTACAAGGTATGCGGCACAGCCAAAATATAAAAAAGAAAGAGAGAGAGAGAGAGAGAGGGAAGGAGGGAGGGAGGAAGGAAAGGGGACTTGTCCTTTTAAGATTGTCCAGCTTACTGCTTGAGAGAGTTTCCAACCTGCGGGCTCAGAGAAGAGAGAGCCCCAAGATCTGCTGTGGGTCCTTCTCGCGTACTGTTCAGCAAAGAACTGATCAACACACATGTGTGAGAAAACAACTTGAGGCCCAGAGAAGAGCCATGTGAAAGGACTAACGCAGCAGGGCCCAGGGCCTCACACGAAGCCAGGGCCTCTTCCCACCAGCCAGGCTGGAAAATGTCACAAGGCCATGGGCAGTGCACTCGGGAAAGTCATGGCTTAGTAGTAGAAAATAATCCACTAGACTGAGCACTGCTTTGGATCTGCCTAACGAATCATACAGAAGACTATCCGGTGCTGAGCAAGGTGAAATTCACCACAACCAGCAAGCAAAAATTAACAAGTGAAAACACAGGAGAGCATCAATGACGTGTCAGGAAAGATGTATGGACCTTTTCTGGTTCTGTTTTAATTATCATACACAGAGCATCCCTGAATGGCTGCCTCAGATAGGTCACTGAAACAGTTCTTTTGCATCTTCTATCTTTCCCCTGACGGACTTTTCATCCATTGGAATGAATTAGATTGGAATTTTAAAATGCAAGACTTAGTCTAGCCCTTGAAATCTCCCATGTATTTGGGTAATTACTATACCAATAATACAAACATATGTTAGTGCAGTCCTTTACCTAAAAGGCTGCCAAGTCTCAATGAATTCCCCTTCTGGCTTCTAATATTCTGAGAAAACAAAGCAAATCATGCAAAAAGTAAAAATAAGATATTTTTGGTTCTTGGTGAGATTACAGTTCAGGGGCCTTTATTGTTTGTTTTTTTAATGTGGGAAGCATGACTTTTTATCCAGCCTTTAAGAAACCAGCATTGTTCTTTATCTACTGATGTGGTATTCCAAAAGAGAATCTCTCCCTTGGTTAAAAACAGCCAAATATCAAGAAGCAAGTGACTTATGGGATGGTTCTTTGTTGGTGCTAAGTCTTCGAAAAATTCTAGCTCAAGAGCTGGGAGAAGAAATAGGTGACCCAGTGGCCCACCAAACTAGAGGTATAGGTGAGGATCTCTGCCTCTGATCATTTTCTAAGTGTGCTATACTAGGTCCAGGGATCCAAAGAGCACTACCTACCTGAATAAAGAAAGCCCACATTATCTGGGGTAAATCTGACGTGCACAGCGAGATGCTATTCACAGCTTCACGATCAGATTCTCTTCAGATCTTCGTAGTCTGGTCTTACAAGCTGAGTTACTTAGGGCCTCAGAAAGCAGGTCTTAAAAGCAGTTACTTACTAACTGCCAAAATGTTCTGTTCCTCAGGAAGTGATTAGAACAAAGTACGGAGGTACTGAAACATTTATGGAGTTTTACCTACTGTATTGTCTTGGAGGGCTAGCGATAAAATTAATATACGTGTCCACACCGCATAATAGCACAGTGGGATTTTTCAAAGGTCCAAAGTTGAATGTTTTTCAGATATAGTGTGGTTTGCTAATAATGTCTTGCCGTTTTTAAATGCTTTCAGCTTTCACTGGCCTTGGCTCACTAAGGCTCGTGCCCATTGAGTTCCCTGACTCTGCCAACCCGGTCTGACCTCTTGTCTTCCCTGACCCTCTAGACTGAGTACCCCAGTAGGTGGGTGGGTGGAGGGGTGGGAAGGGGGATGGGTAGATGCAAGGTGGGGGTGGATGGGCAGGAGGATAGGAGGAAGAGGGGTGGGCAGGTGGGTAAATGTTAGCAGGAGGGTGAGGGTGGGGGGGTGGATGGGTTGGTGAGTGAATGAGTCTTGGTCGTCTCCGGAGTACACAGGGCCTTGAAGTCACTGAGATACCTTGGGCGGTTGGGTGGGGATCTGATGAGGAGATGAAGCTGGAAAAGTGGGTGGAAGATGAGACTGCTGCACACCCCTCCTCAGCTTTCCTTCTTGAGCAGATGCTATACAGCATTCATAGCCTCCTTGGCTAATATCTTTGGAACCTGGAAGGAAGATGGAATCAGAAGATGGAATTGGAAGGTGGTGTGACTGAAGTGTCCTCTGGTGACCATAGGGGATTTGACAGTATTCTTAGCTATTTTTTTCATTGTCTGTTCTCCCCTCCCCCACTCCACACCCCCAGGCTCCCACAGAGCCCGGCTAGAATATAAACTCCATGAGGACAGGGCTTCTTCACTGTTTACTCATTGTTGTATATCCAGTGTCTAGAATAGTGCCTGGCACGTAGTAGACATTCAACAAATACTTATTTTTGAATATTGCTTCACCATTTTATTGATCTATGACCCTGAGCAGCATTCTTAACTTCCTAAAGCCTCAGTTTCCTCATGAGTCAAATGGAGACGCTAACATCCCTGCCCCCACCAGCATTAACTGAGAAAGAGACCCACGCGCGCTGAGCAGGAGCCCTCAGTCACATGTGTGTTCCCTTCTCACCCACCAGCTGGCGGTGATGATGCGTTACATGCTGACCTGATTTGCACCTGATTCGAGGGGCACATTTGCTCTAATAGGCATGGGCTTTATACTGCATGTGGGGCAGCCTGGGGAAATCGTCCAAGCCTAGTCCTAGGCGGGTCAGGCAAGAAGGCAGTGTAACCAGATAGACACCAGGTGAAATGGGAGATTCCTCTCCTGCCACTCACCCCATCTCCCCACCCTCACAGCCACACCCAACTCTTCCACTGCGCTGAACCCATCAGGCTCCATCTGCCCTCTGAGCTTTTGCAGATGCTGTTTCCCTTGCCTACCTTCCCTTCTTGCCAACCCATTGCCGTGACCCCCATTCAAGCCCTCTGAGTGGCCACATCAGCCTCCTCTTGGTCTGCCTGCAGCCACCCCGG
The DNA here is from genome assembly GCF_937001465.1 of Orcinus orca. NCBI lineage: Eukaryota > Metazoa > Chordata > Mammalia > Artiodactyla > Delphinidae > Orcinus > Orcinus orca. The sequence continues at coordinate 71,910,554 of NC_064574.1, forward strand.
CCCCCGCAAATAGATCTTCCCGCAAATATGCTTATCTCACTTTCCAGCTTCAATCTGACTGTTCTCGGGACAGAGTCCAAGTCCTCTGACCTACCATTTTGTGGTCTGGACCCAGCCCAGCATCTAGTCATCTCGCCTCTCCTGATCCCAGCTTCAAATCTTACACCAAACAATCCTAGCCATTTCCCACTCCTGAACCTTTGCCCACACAGTCTCCTCTGCCTAGAAATCCATCCCCTGCAAGGAGGGCATGGATTGCTTTTGCCTGCCCAGGATCCATTTTCTTTTCCACTGGTGAGGGAATCCCCACCCGGGGCTCGAATCTGGGATCTTCCTGTGGGGCTGGTTCACTTCTGTGATCAAGGGTGAGCTGGAGACTCAGCCTGGGAGCTTGCTTTCTCCCTTTTTAATTGGGGTGCTGTGGGTGCAGCCTGCATTCTCCAGTTGGCTACATGGGCCCCTATGTCTTATTCTAGCCTCCCCCGTCTGTCACATCTGCTTGAGTCCTAGAGGCATTTGAGTTTGAGACTCCTAGTACACACCTCCCTTCTGCCTCTGCTAGGCTCTGATTCCCTCCTAGATCCCCAAGGTTTTGCCTTTCAGTTCCCTGCTCTTCCTGGGTCCCCACTTCCCTGTCCTGTCCTGACACCCAGAAGTGCCCCTAGTTCTCTGAAGGTTCATTTAATTCCCCTTCAGATCTGAGGAGCTGGGACTCAGAGATCTAAATTCCCTGGAGCAGGGAAGGCTGCCTAGCTGAGCGTGTCCATGTTTTCCCTGGAAAAAGGACAGGAGGGCCCCGAGATGGAGATGTGTATTACAGAGCACAGGTACAGCCCCAGGTGGCATCTCTGGGCTGTGTCCTGTGAGAATGGCCCCTTCAGTTCAGGACATCACCAAACGCAGTGTCCACTTCTGCCCAGCGTTGTTGTGGGGTTTTTGTTTGTTTTGTTTTTGGCTGCACCCGGGATTGAACCCAGGCCCTCAGCAGTGAAAGCACGGAGTCCAGGGTGCTCCTCCGCGTGTTTGGTGCTTGAAGGGTGAAGGTCTTGGTCGGTCTGGAGCTTTCACATCTGAGTAGCTCATCTGCCCCTGGCCCATCGCTGGTCTCCACGGTTGAGAAAGGAGCAAAGGGGTAGAATAGCTCCCTCAGGGCAGACTGGCACCCCCAGACTCCCCCTGAAGAAGGAACCTCTGTGGATGAGACCCATTTTTCTCTCCTCCTGGCAAAGGGCAGAGGAGAGAGTAGGTTCTGGGAGGGGAGAGGCAGCTCCAGACTGGAGCCCTTCCAGGAGGAGTCACCTTGGGGACCACCTTCACCCTTGGGAGCCCTCATGCTCTGGTTCCTCCCAGATCCACCCACAAGGGTTAGAGAGAGGCGAACCCTAGGCTTGAGGTGAGGGTAGGAGGGGCCACACAGGTGGGCAAGACCACAGGGGTGTATGTGTGTGTATGCATATTTGGGGGACTGCATTTAGACCCACTGCTTAGACTTCTGAGTCCTGACTCAACATGGAAGGAAGTTTGACGTCTGAACACGGATTCCCACCACCCTCCCTTACTCCCTAACTGACCTTGGCTCTGGCCCCAGCTGCTCTGTACCTCTCCCAACTAATGATATCCCCATGGAACCAAATCCTAAAGGGCCTTCAGCACCCAATGGGGGTCTCATTTTGGGAGGGATGCGTGATGGAGTCCGTTTGGGAGCCCAGGAGTGAGGAATCAGCAGGTTTCTCACCTCCAACCAAAAAGGCGGTAACAGCAGCCACAGGCAAGAGGTGAAATACTGAGTAACCAGTACAACATGGGCATCGACCAAGTGTAATGTTCCAGCTGAGCATCAAAACGGGTATCACATATCCTCACATATAAGATGCCATTGATTGTAAAACACACATACTATTACTCAAAAAGAAAATTGTCAAACCAGTGCTTTCTTATCACTTACAATTTCTATTTTATACTTGTTGAAGGAGTTCTTTTCCACATAGATCGTTATCATGTTGGATCTACAAGCCACAGGCACAGGCCACACGGCCACGTGACAACCAATGCCTGGCTGACAGTGACCATTAGACACCCTTGACCACACCATTTGTTCCCACACACCAAATATGACTTCAGTGTGTGTGGGGAAAAAAGTGCTTCTTAGAACAGATGAATGATGGTAATTTCTTTTCTTTTTAATAACTTTATTTATTTTATTTATTTATTTTTGGCTACTTTGGTTCTTTCTTGCTGTGCGCGGCTTTCTCTAGTTGCGGCGAGCGGGGGCTACTCTTTGTTGCGCTGCGCGGGCTTCTAATTGCAGTGGCTTCTATTGCTGTGGAGCACGGGCTCTAGGCCCGCGGGCTTCAGTAGTTGTCGCACGTGGGCTCAGTAGTTGTGGCTCGCAGGCTCTAGAGCACAGGCTCAGTGGTTGTGGCGCACGGGCTTAGTTGCCCCGTGGCATGTGGGACCAGGACTCAAACCTGTGTCCCCTGCGTTGGCAGGTGGATTCTTAACCACTGTGCCACCAGGGAAGCCCAATAATGGTAATTTCTAACATTTACTAAGCACTTACTCTGCGTTAATTATCATCCAAAGAAATCCATAAGGTTGGCTAGACCCATTTTACAGATTAGGAAACTGAGGCGAGCAGAGGTGAAGTCAGTCCTTTGAGGTCCCACAAGCAGTACATGACAGAGTGGGACTTTAGCCCAGGCTAACTTGAGAGTGTTCTGTTGGCCACTGGACTTAAAGAAGTGAAATCGTGAGAGTTGCACGAAACCGTGTTATCCCACTGCCAGTGTAGCCTCCTTGGCTTCAGGAGCGGAGGGCGTAGGGCACTGGAGTGGCCCCTTCGGCAAACAGCTTGAGGGAGAAATCGAGGGCCGGGGCAGCCTGGGTCAGCATCCCCAAAGAGATGACATCGATATGGGGCCCACAGAACTGAGGGAGGCTGTCCAGCGTGATGCCCCCGCTCGCCTCCACGCCCACGTTCGGGAACCGGGCCTTCAGCGCCGCGGCCGTGGGGTGCAGCTCCTGTGGGACACAAGCCAGCGAGAGGTGAAAGCCCCCGCCCCAGCCCCTTCCTCCTCCCAGGAAGCAGATGCCGCCTCACCTCAGGCCTGAAGTTGTCCAGCAAGACGAGGTCTGCTCCTGCCTCGGCCGCATCCACAGCCTCCTGCAGGCTGCTGCACTCGACCTCCACCTTCAGGGAGAAGTCGGCCGCCTGCCGGGCCCCCCTCACCGCCTGTCAGGTGGCAAGGGTGAGAGTGAGAACGGGTGGCAGCCAGCCCTGGGCAAATGAGCTGGGACTGGCATTCGAGAGGCTCCAGATGGATAACGAGCTTGGGGTTAATGAGGAAACCAGGCATCGAAATGGCTTCTCGCATATTAGGTGAAACCACGTGAAATTACCACTTTTGTGGGTTAAGAAAATGGCCAAATCCAGCACTATTTGGCATTTGGACGTGAGTTCAATTGACTCAGAACATTAAGACTGGAAAGGGTCTTCAAGAACATTTTCATAGACGGGAAACAGGTCCAGGGAGCTAGAGTGACCTGCCCAGCACTGGGTTCCCAATAGTTGGTCCTTTTCCCTTGAATATCATACGGACCAGCAGAAGAACGCTGGCGAAGAAGCAAGTCCAGCCATTCATTTTACAGATGGAACCACTGAGGGGTCAAGGAGTCTTGCATGCCCCAACTCCCAGGCCACCACTATTTACCAGGGAGTGGTTGGGGGTCCCTGGTAGAGGGGAAGGGCAATGCAGGCGGGGTGGCTGGAGCAGGGCCAGGGCAGGGGCTCAGCTGGACAGACAGACACCTTTTGCACACCACCAGCTGCCACGACGTGGTTGTCCTTCACCATCACCAGCCCTCCCAAGTCGTAGCGGTGGGAGGCGGCCCCGCCCACTAGGAGCCCATACTTCTCCACCAGCCGGAAGCCTGGCGTCGTCTTCCTCGTGCCCGCCACATGCCCGGCCCAGCCTGTCCCCCTGGCGGTCTCCACAGCAGCAGCGGCAGCGCTGGCAACTCCACTGCAGCGGGCCAACATATTAAGGGCCACCCGCTCCCCCAGCAGCAGGTAGTGGGCAGGGCCCCGGACCTCGGCCACCTTGGCCACAGGCACCAGTTTTGATCCCTCGGGGAGGAACCAGGAGACCTGGCAGTTGACTTGGGCAAAGATGGCATCAAAGAAGGGCCTCCCAGCCAGCACTCCGGGGGACTTGGCCCACAGCACCGCCTGTGAGGAGGCTGCCCCCGTGACCAAGGCCATGTGGTTGAGGCCTGGGCAGTCCTCTCGAAGCCAGCTTTCTGCCAAGGCGGCTAGAGTGGCAGGGGGCAGCAGGAGTGCCAGGCCTAGGAGGGAAAAAAAGAGAGCAGTGTTACATTTTGGCTGCCTTTCTGGTAGTCAGGGGTGATTGTCAGAATACCTAACAACAGGCTGAATTGGGCAGTAGCCAATCAGGGTGAAGACCTGCGGGTTCCAGGAGAGGGGCTGAGGCACTGGGTGGGCCTTGTGAGCTGAACAAGGTTGTCAGTTGACCAAATAAAAATATAGGACACCTAGTTCAATTTAAATTTCTGACAAACATCAAAGCTTTTTTAGTATAAATATATTCTAGGCTATATTTAGAACATACTTATTCTTAAAATTATCTGTCAGTTATCTGAAATTCAAATTTAACCGAGTGCCCTGTAATTTATCTGGTAAACCTAGTGCTAGACCAACAGCTATTCACCAGTGGAAGAGAAATGCAGCCACCTAAAAGCCACTCTGGGCTTCCCTGATGGTGCAGTGGTTAAGAATCTGCCTGCCAATGCAGGAGACATGGGTTCGAAACCTGGTCCAGGAAGATCCCACATGCTGTGGGGCAACTAAGCCCGTGCACCACAACTACTGAGCCTGAGCTCTAGAGCACACGAGCCATAACTACTGAGCCCATGCGCCACAACTACTGAACCTGCGCGCCTAGAGCGCATGCTCCACAACAAAAGAAGCCACTGCAATGAGAAGCCTGCGCACTACAATGAAGAGTAGCCCCCGCTCGCCACATCTAGAGAAAGCCCGCACACAGCAAGGAAGACCCGACGCAGACAATACATACATACATATATACATAAATAAATAAAATTTATTTTAAAACGAATAAAAAATAAATTTAAAAAGCCACTCTTGACTTTCCGTCTGCCTTGCATAGAAGGATCGGTTATTTACTAGCTGAAGCCCCCAGGAGAATATAAGCTGTGTGTCTTTCCCATCCCTGCCTTCTCTATAGCACCAAGAATTTTAAAGCTGGAAGTTCAGCTTTTTACAGATGTGGAGACTGAGGACCAGAGAAGAAAGGCAAGTCAGCTGAGGTCGCACAGCATATTGACAGCAGAGTGAGACTGGCCAGGCCTTGTGGCCATGGCCATCTGTTCCTCCACCTTTGCCCCCTAGCTTGAAAACCTCTCCTTCACCTGATGTTTAAAAAAACTGTCACCTCTCTAGAGATGGGGTTGTATAAGGAGGAAAGAACACGGGGAAATTGGGTTTGAGCCCCTGCTCTGCGAGACAGAGCTTCAGGAGTGTGGGTGAGCCCTTTGCCTGTAAAATAAGTGTTAAGGACAAGGTGGTCTCTGAGGTCCTTCCCGCCGGCGTGCCACGTTGATGGGCCGCTGCCTCTGTTGAAATGAATGGGGTGACCGCAGAGGCCGAGCTCAGGCGCAGTGCAACATCGCCATCTGTCGGCCAAGAGAAGACCTGCAGTCTCGTGGGCGGTGCCATAGGTGGGCTTCGCTGCCCGGGGGAGGGGTAGACAATTCGATAGCATGTGAAGGGGTATTATTTAGTTTAGTTTTGTTTCCCCCACTTTTGCTCCAAGCTGAAGTTAAGGCCAGACATTCTGGCTTGCTCTACTCGCAGAAGGAGGGCCCTTCTTGTCCAGCCCTTCTTCCCCAAAGACAAGAGCCTGTCCCCCACCAGCAGCCACAGACCTCAGTTATCGCACCTGACCCTCCTCCCCAAAGTTCCCGCCCACAGCTGCCCCACGTGGCTTTCATTCTCACTCAGAGCCAGCTGTGGGCCAGATGCTAAGAACAAAGTCGGTGATAGGGAGAAAAATATAGTCCCTGCCTCCACCGTTCGCGGTCCCGCCAGGCAAAAGGCCAGTGAACGAACAGCAGAGATGGATGCAAAGGCCCCCACTCCATTCAGACCAGGTGCCGTGATGTTTGCTTTTTTTTTTTTAATTTTTATTGGAGTATATTTGATTCACATGTTGTGTGAGTTTCAGGTGTACAGCAAAGTGAATCAGTTATACATATACATATATCCACTCTTTTTTTTTTTTAGATTCACTGTTTGCTTTTAAAGTGAATTTGAATCCTTGGACTGGTGAGTATTGGATAAACAAACTGTGATGCATGTATACAATGGACTTCTACTCGGCAATAAAAAAAAAAGGAACCAACTACTGATATACCCAATAGGCACACATCTCAAATGTATTATTCTATGAAGCCAGATTCAAAAGGTGACATGCTATTTGTGTCCATCTATATGACTATATTCTGGAAAAGGAAAAAAAAAAAAGATAGCAACAGAGAACAGGCCAGTGGCTGCCTGGGGAGGGGGGAGCGGAGGGGCTGGCCGCAAAGGGGGCAGCACCAAGTTTGGGGATGTGATTGAACTAGTCTAGATCTTGTCTGTGATGGTGGCTATAACACTGATGCCTTTGTCAAGACTCATAGAGCTTTACACAGAAAAGGATGAATTTTACTGTCTGTGGTTATACCTCATTAAACCTGACTTTAAAATCAAACCATAAAAAAAGGAAATTTAAGCGCATCACTCTCCTGCTTAAAGCCTCACTTTCATTGTATTAGCGCCAGCTCTCTTGACTTCTTTCCATTTTTCGTTGATTCTTTGGACAAATCCTTGTTGAGCACCTGCTCTGTGCCAGGTCTTCATTGCTAGGTGACAGAGAGAGCAGCTCTTTCTCTTAGCTTTCAGGCCTTCGCTTATGCTGTTCCAAGGCTGAGCCTTCTGCTAGAAGTCCCTTTCCTCACCCTCACCCCAAACTGCCCCTTCACCTCTCACTCAATTTCAGACCTTCTCTTAGATATCACTTCCTCAGCCGGGTGCTCTCACAGACCTCCTAAATCAGGTCACATGCTCACCCAGCTCCTTGTTCATCCCCCAATGTCATCCTCCGCTGGTGTTTTCTGTCTGGGGCCAAAATGTCCAGAGTTGTGTGCTGTATCCCAAGTGCCTAGCACGCTGACCCAGGCAAAGACAAATGTGCTGCTTGTATAGGTCAACGGTCAAATATTGGCAATTTCATATTGTTTAGTTTAATACTAAGTGTTTGATGATAGTTCTCTGAGCAGAGAGGACGCACTGTGGAATCACAGCCCAGACTCCGGGGCCACTCGGCCTGGGTTCCAATACTGCCTCTGTCACTTTTAGCTAAGTGATCTTGGGCAAGAGACTCAACCTATCGGGGGCCTTCATTGTCCCAACTGTAATGGGGATAACACTGATCACCTCATAGGCTTCGTATGAAAATTAAGGGAGTTAATATTTGCAAAGCCTTCAGGAACATTGTAGGTGTGTTTGATGGTGAGATGACTGAAGTATTTACCAAGAGTCGTGGGAGCAAAGAGGAAGAAATGACTAAATGTCCCTGGGGAAGGGGGAAGTTTTAGTGGCCTTGAAGGGTGAGTAATGTTTGCCAGGCAGGGGTGGGGGCGTGGGGAGGAGGGAGGGCAAGACATTTCGGACTGAAACAGCACGTGTTCAAGGTTCAAAAGCAAGAAAATAGAGCGAGGAGGTGACGGAGTGCTGAGTAGGATTCACGGCAGAAATGTCTCGGGCCTGAGGCCAGAGTGAAAAAGGGACTAAACCAATTACCTGAGGAATTTGGACAGAGCCCGGGAGCCATCACAGAATTTTAAATGAGGGAATGATATGATTATGATTTTGTTCTAGAAAGGTCACTTCAGCCACCAAATGGAGATGGGCTGGGAGACAAAAGGAGGCTGGGGCGGTTGGCCAGACAGAAACTGATGAAGGCTCGAACTGGGGCAGTAACCAAAGGAAGAGCAAGCCGGGGCAAATGGGAGAGTTTTTTCTAAGGTAGAATCTACTGGAATTGGCAGCTAATACGACGTAGAAGCCTGGGGTTTCCATCCTGGGTAGCTGAAAACTGACATAAGGAATTGTTCAGGGTAGGCTGGGGAGGAGGAGGGGTTCGGCAGCAATCAGCAACCCGCACAGGCTGCGCCCCAGTGATGGCCAGTCGACGGCACCTCAGCTCCCTGACGCTCTCTCGTTTGGAACTCACCACAGAGGCTCATTCCCATTTTACAGGTACACAAACTGGATCTCCGGGTGGGTCAGAGCGTATGACAGAGCGGCAGAGCTGGGGAAAAAGAATGACTTTGGGGAAATTTCCCAGAGGTCCAGTGGTTAGGACTCCACGCTTCCACTGCCAGGGGAGCGGGTTCGATCCCTGGTCGGGGAACTAAGATCCTGCAAGCCACGCAGTATGGCCAATAAATAAATAAATAAACAGAATGCCTTTGGTCTTGCAGATGTTAAGGTTGAAATGCCATCAGGAAACGTGGATGGCTGTGCACAGAGGACAGGTAGAAGAATGTTCTGGAGTTCAGAGGAGATTTGGGGATGAGGAATGGAGAAACTGGAGCCACCAGCGTGTGCAGATGGTCACTGAGTGGGTAAGATCACCAGGGCAGGGTGAAAGAGGAGGGCTGTGGGAAACGCCAGGATTTGAATGTCACACAGAGGCGTGGCTGTCAAAAACAGAAGTCCCACCAGGAGGGAGTGGATGTCTGGAAGGAGAAGAGGGTTGCAAGTAGGGTGTGAGCAGAAGCAAAGCAGAAGAAAGGCTGAGAGAAAAAGAAGAAGAAGAAAGAAGGCTGAAAGTGAGCACTGCACTTAGCCCCTGGGAGGGCTTTGCCAGGGCAGAAGCCACATTGTCATGGTCAAGGAACAGACAGGAGGTGAGGAAGTGGGGGAGGGGTATGGACAGCTTCTCTCCGCAGAAGTCGAGAAAGCAGGGGCCCCCCGCCTGGGCTGCATGTTGGAATCACCTGCGGAGCTTTTTGAACTCTGCTGCTCGGGTGCATTCCGGATCAACTGAATCAGAATCTTTCCGGGGTGGTTCCCATGCATCCAGGTTTTGGAAATGCTCCACCTGGGATTCAGATGCACAGAAAGGTTAACAACCGATGCTCACACAAGACCGTATGTTGTATCCCTCCGTTTATAAGAAACATCCAGAAAAGGCAAATTAAGAGAGACAGACATCAGAATAGTGGTGGTCTGGGGCTGGAAATTAAATGACGTGGGATCTTACTGGGGTGATGGAAATGGTCTATGATGACGGTGGCATAAACTCAGTAAATTTACTAAAAAGCTTTGAATTGTCCACTGGAACAAACGAACAAGAACCAATGCTCTGCCAAAAGGCAGGAAACTATTTTGCAACCCTAGTAACCCAGTGAATCCAGGTATTGGATCAAAAGCCAACATCAGAAGAAAGACAACCAGATACTAGGCGCTCCTGATGGAACATCCCCCGACCTATGCAATACTCTTGCCAAAACAGCTGAACCGGAGTCAGATCAGACTTCTAGACGCGACCACCAATTACAAGAAAACCAGAAGACAGAGGAACATGTGAAACTATACCACGGGGATACAACCATAGGAAACTCTCCAGAAGATAACCTAATTTCTTCAACACATACATTGCAAGGAAAACAAAAGATTAAAAGAGTCGAAAATGCATACTAACCAGAGGCAGAGCTGGGGAAAAACTAATGTATGGATCTTACTTGGATACTACTTCAAACAAACAAATTGAAACCAAATTAGAACTCTTATGAAACAACTGAAAATCTGAATGCCGACTGGGTATTTGGTAAAATTAAGGAAATTTTTTTTGAAGTGGGTATGGTTGTGATAAAAAGAAAAGTCCTGGGCCTTCCCTGGTGGCGCGGTGGTTAAGAATCCGCTTGCCGATGCAGGGGACATGGATTTGAGCCCTGGCCCGGGAAGATTCCACATGCCGCGGAGCAACTAAGCCTGTGCGCCACAACTACTGAGCCTGTGCTCTAGAGCCCACGAGCCACAACTACGGAGCCCACGTGCCACAACTACTGAAGCCCGAGCGCCTAACACCCGTGCTACACAACAAAGAGAAGCCACCACAATGAGAAGCCCGCGTACTGCAACGAACTGTAGCCCCCGCTCGCGGCAACTAGAGAAAGCCCGCGCGCAACAACGAAGACCCAACTCAGCCAAAAATGAAATAAATAAAAATTAAATTAAAATTTTTTAAAAAGACCCAATGCAGCCAATAATTAATTAATTTTTTAAAGTCCTTATCTTTTAAAAATAATAAAAAAATATTAAAATACTGAGATGTTTATGTATGAAGAGACTTGACAGCTGGTTTTACTTTAAGGTAATCTTGGAAGGTAGAAATTAGAAAGGGTGTGGGGACATCCCTGACAGTCCAGTGGTTAAGAATCCATGCTTCCACTTCAGGGGGCACAGGTTCGATCCCTGGTTGAGGAACTAAGATCCCGCATGCCGTGTGGCGCAGCCAAAAAGAAAAGAAAAGAAAAGAAAAAGGTATGGATGGGACTGACTTGGCCAAAACTTGGTGGTTGTTGAAGCTGGATGATGGGTACGTGAGGATTCATCATACTTTTCTGTCTATTTTTGTGTATGTTTGAAATTCTCTATAATAAAAAAGTAAAATAAATAGGTAAATAAGAAAAGGAGAGAGAGGGCCCTCACTTAAGATAGGGTGAAGGAAAGTTTTTTGTTTTGTTTTTTTCAGCCACACCACATGCCATGCGGGATCTTAGTTCCTTGAAAAGGGGTCGAACCCACGCCCCCTGCATTGGAAACATGGAGTCTTAACCACTGGACCACCAGGGAAGTCCCAAGGAAGGTTTTTTTAGGCTGAATAGAGCAGTGATTCTCCACCTTGACTACACAATGGAATTATCTGGAGAGCCTTGCCAAATGCAATGTCTGGGTCCCACCCACAGAGATTCTGATATAACTGGTCTGGAATGTGGTAATTTAATTCTAATTTGTCGCAGAGTTGAGAGCTTCTGAACCGCAGGAAGAGAACGATAGCTACCATACACTGGTGCCTACCAGATGCCGGGCACTTGCTATATATACAATGTCACAAATCCTACCTGTCCTTCTTCATGATAAAGGCCATTTGTAGGCAGAGAACCTAGGCTCAGAAATGCAAAGGGAAATTACCTAAAGAGCAGAGCTAGAAAATGGGAATTCCCTGGCCGTCCAGTGGTCAGGACTCTGTGCTTTCCCTGCAGGAGGCACGGGTTCGATCCCTGGTTGGGGAACTGAGATCCCACAGGCCATGCAGCGAGGCAAAAAAACAAACAAACAAACCATTCAAAACATTAAAGAAAAAGAGAAAAGAAAATGATTGACGTGGACCCTGGTCTTCCCTGTCCACACACAGAAGGTGGTTTTAGAACCACACAGCCTTCACCCATGGGTTACTCTCTTGCCCACTTAGGCAAGATCAGCTGTTCTGATCGCCTACTGTAAATGCAGAATGTTCGTGAAAAATAAATACATCTGGTTTTCTTTAGGCCCCAACTCTCTCGTGCATTTCCAACAAAAGGGATTCCTGTGGGTAGCTTTGAAAATAAGGGCTCTCCTAATTAGCCACTGTCGAGAAAGGAACTGCAGAGAGGAGTGGGGCTGTTTTTGCAGCTGCCTGAGGAGAAGTGACTGCACAGAGGAAACAGCTGTAACGCCCTGTCCCCTTTTTATTCTTGCCGTTGTTACATGTAAATATTCTCTCAAGATGCCTGGACTTCAGAGATTACAGTGTTACCCTGTGGGGTATAACCTTGATCTCTCAAGGCAATCTTTTCTTAATGGGTTATTCCAGAATTTTATTAAAATTGGTGCCTCTGTTCTTGAGGGGATCCAAAGCATCTGGGGAAATTTCCTGCATTTGTCTCTTTACAAATAATGTAAAATGATATAGATATAGATAAACTGACTCTGGCAGAATATTTGAAGATTTTTTCCCCCACTGGCACTTGTGCCGTTCTTGTCTGAATTGTTGACTGACTTTTACTGTGTTTCTGTATTGCCCTAACTGGCCAGTGGCTCTGTACCGGGAGAGACTGGGCCAGAATCAGAACTTCCATCCCTGCATCTTTCCTTCAGTCATTTAGGGTTTTTTTTTTTTTTTTTTTTCGGTATGCGGGCCTCTCACTGTTGTGGCCTCTCCCGTTGCAGAGCACAGGCTCCGGATGCACAGGCCCAGCGGCCATAGCTCACGGGCCCAGCTGCTCTGTGGCATGTGGGATCCTCCCGGACCGGGGCACGAACCCATGTCCCCTGCATCGGCAGGCGGACTCTCAACCACTGCGCCATCAGGGAAGCCCCCTTCAGTCATTTAATAAACACTCATTCATGCCTTTGATGGACGGGCACAAAGTCAGGGTCTGCAAATGGACCTAAAACAAATTATCACAAGTTTTTGTTCTTAATTTGATGTGTAACCACGTGTAACCATGTGGCCTGTGCTTGCAGCAACAGTGATGTTATACGAGGCTGACAAAGTGTTCCAGCTAAAACCAAGTAATGATTGTTTTCCCCAATTTACAGGAAAAAAAATTAAATAGATAGACATCAGTTTTAAAGGTTTTGCCTTTATAAGTTTTTCTTAAAACTCTGGTGCTGGGCTTCCCTGGTGGCGCAGTGGTTGAGAGTCCGCCTGCCAATGCCGGAGACACGGGTTCGTGCCCCGGTCCGGGAAGATCCCACATGCCGCGGAGCGGCTAGGCCCGTGAGCCATGGCCGCTGAGCCTGCGCGTCCGGAGCCTGTGCTCTGCAACGGCAGAGGCCACAACAGTGAGAGGCCCGCGTACCGCAAAAAAAGAAACAAAATCAACTCTTGTGCCTGCTACCACTTGTCTATAATAGAATCTGGAGTGACATCGTGTGTAATAATAATAACAGCTAACACTTTTATGGTCCTTCCCAAGCACTGTTCCCAGCATATTCTATATATTAACACATTTAATCCTCACAACAACCCTCATAAGGTAGGTACCATTATTATCTCCATTTTACAGATAAGGAAGCTGAGGCGCTGAAGAAGCAAGTAATTTGCCCAACGTTCACACAGCTGGGAAGTGTGGAGGCAGGATCCTAAGTCTGGGCGGGCTGGCCCCAGAGTCCCCTCATGCACCCAAGCTCACCACACTGAGCACAAAATTATACTTAAAATTATTATATATTTATTATATCACTATTCACAGAGCTCTACAAGCCACACCCAAGAATCCAGGGCTCTGTCCCTGGTGTAGTAGGAAGAGCTTGGGTTGGGGGTTCAGAGACGCCTGGTTTGAATCCCAGGTCCATCACCTACATGCTGGGTGACCCTAGGCAATTTCCTAACCTCTCTGAGAGTCAGTTTCATGAGGAAGTCACAGGGCTACAACGAGGAGGGAATGGGCGATTCACGTCAAGTGCCTGGGCCAATGCCCAGCCAGATGCCTTTGAACCCAGGTGTCTGACTCCTGGCAATTTTGTTCTCCCATCTATTTATTTGTTGATCCATTTGGCAAACACCAGAGGGAGACAGAGGCTGGGTAGCACCCCAGCTTCCAGATAAGTGTTCTTTCCTTTTCCCCTTCTCTCCCTAGAGAGAAGAAATGACCTCCAAATAGAGCCAGATGCGATTGCCCGTCACACAAGTGGTAAAATGACCTATAGGGTTTCAGAGCAAGGAGAGATGACCTGTCGTTAAGATACAAGAGCAGTAAGAGAAGACTCAGGAAGGTTGGCTCTGAGAATAGGCTGGCATTGGACAGGTGAGAGGAAGGCCCCCCCAAGCAGAGAGAATGGGAGAGAGCAAAGGCCCAGCAGGGGGAGGCCTGGGGTATATGTCGGTGAAGTTGCACGTGGAAGGTAGCGAGAGAGAGGTCTGAGTGGTAGGACGGGGCCAGACTGAGCAGGCCCTGAATGATAGGAAACAGTTAGGTTCTCATTCAATAAGCAGTGGAAAATCCGTAAGATTTTTGATCAGCAGTCACTTGATCAAAAATGCACTTGTGAGTTTAAATGTTTAAGTTGTGCCTAGCATTTTTGAAAGATGTAAGTTGCAAGGCTGTTGCAACAGCCTGGACCAGGAAGCAGTGAGTCCCGGTAAAATGTAAGGGCAGGGCATCTGTAAGGGGACCGCTCCCTGCACACCATGCCTCCAGACCTGGCCCCGCCCCCTCACACCTCGCCCCCGGCCTGCCATCTGCTTCTGCCCCAACTCTGTCCTCGCCCCTCATTTGCCCCATGTCCCCAGCCTTTGCCTCACCCCCTGACTCGACTACTCCCTCCTGGTTTAATTCCCGCAGGTCAGTGATCCCAGAGCCGACACTTCTGGCCTGGCCCAGAGTTAAACATCAGTGTCATCACGTGCGTGAAGGCTGCCAGGCAGAGGAAGGCTCCGTCAGAGGGAGGTGGGAACAGAAAGACGTGGGGGTAAATCCACAGGATGCAGCAACTGTCTGGATATTGGGGTTCAAGGGAGAGTGACCCTGAGGTTTCCAGTCCGAGTAGGAGGCTGGTGAGGCACGAATAGAAACGGAACTGGTGTAGGGGAGGACTTTGATTTTGACACGCCAGGGACATGTCCCCAAAATGGAACTGGAACCTGGGGCAGGCTCAGGACTGCAGAGGCAGACTGGAGTGATGGATGTGACTCCAGCATAACTGCTGAGTGATTTCTGTGCCAGGTGCTTGACATGTATGATCTCATTTCATCCTCACCACAACCCAAGGGAAGACACTGCTTTCACTTGATCAATGAGGAAACCGAGGCACAGCGAGGCTAAGCATCTTGTCTGAGGTCACACAACTAGCAGGTGGCAGGGATGGGACTTGAACCCAGGCTCCGACTCTGAGATCATTTCTAAACCAAGAAGTAGTCTGGACCCCCAAAAGCTGGTTCCACGGCCAAGCCAGAGGGGCTGGGTATGGGGCCAGCAGAAGCCCTAGACCAGGGGAGGAAGGTCAGAGCTGGGGAAGGAGAAGCCCAGGGAGGGGAATGTGAAACTGCAGGGAGCCCTCCATGCTCATGTCGTTTCCCGCCCGCCCATATCCCCAACCTGGTGAGCAGGGAACTATTATTGTCATTTTGCAGATATTGCAATACAAGGAAGTGAGGCTCTGAGACATCAAGTGACTTGCTCAAGAACACACTGTCTGTTCCTGGTGGAGCTGGGATTCAAACAGGAGCCTTTTGACTCCAGAGCCTGGCGTGTATCATCCTGCATCCAGCCTCCTTCACAATGTCACTCCCCACATGCACAGGAATCACAGGGATCACAGGACTCGGGCTCCCTTCCCCCACCCCGAGGCGGATGGGACAGGACTTTGCCTCACTCCTCCAGAGCTGCTAGTGAGGGGCAAAGTCCAGAGCTGCTCCAGGTCCAGCCTCCCACTGCCCGGCCCCTTCAGTCTCCAGGAGACGTGGCCTACTCCAGGCCACCCCTGAATTTCCTGGGGCTCAAGCCCCTTTCTTCCCCAGAGCTCACTTGGGAACCTATCGTAGAAAGATAAAGAAGAGTGAGAAGAGGTCTTTGCAGGGCAGAAAGGAGTGCTTGGGTTCAGAGAGGTTGGAGGGAGATGGGGGAGGGGTAAGAGAGTAGTTAGAAACCAGCGAAGACTTGGGGAAGGTGGGGGATGGGGACGGAGATAAGATGGGATGGGTGATGGGCAGGAGAGGGGCAGGTGGTGATGTAGGGATACAGGGGAGAGAGATCTGGGAGGCTTCTTTACCTTCAGGGTCCATGACAGCCTGGAGCTGGCCGACTGGTGTGCCCACAGCTCCGTCTAGTGTTTGGAGAGGCCGGAGACTGGGGGAGGGGGTGGGGCGGGAGGGGGAGAGGGAGGGGCCGGTCTGACCATCCCTGACCGGCCCTGCCCTGGTTCTCTGGGGCTCCCTCTGGCCTCCAGGACACTCAGTCATATAACTCAGAAGTCCTCTCCTCTCTGAGCCTCGGCCCTGTTCTCTCCACTCACCCAGCCTCCTTAACCCTGCCCCAGGGTGTGCTCCCTGTGATGGCTGGAGAGAGTTTTTGATGGTGCACTGGGGAAATCCTACTTCCCTTCTTTTTGATCTCAAATACTTCTTTACCTTTTTCTGCGCCTCCATTTCCTTAGCTGTAAAATGGGATAATACCAACCTCATGGCTTCAACTGAGAATCAAGTGAAAAAACTCTGCGGGTGACACAGAGTAGAAACTCAACAAAAAGCCACATTCCTTTTCTTCCTTCTTCCCAAGGTACTTTAAGGGCCCTGAGCAGATCAGAGCCGGGCTTCTGAACAAGAAAACCAGGAAACTGCCAATTATTGTACTGTGACTTCAGGCAAGTTCCTGTCCCAGAAGTGCTGGGGACTCCAGTTCTTCATCAGAACCACTTGCTAAAGTCTCTGGGACCACTGATGGCCAGACACTGGCCTCTTCCCAGCCTTCTCCCATTTCTGCCTCTGCAGCATGTGACCCTGCCAGGACTTGGACTTGGGTGAGGCAAGCAAGGGTCCTGGGGCACAAAACTGAAGAAGGCCTCACTCTCAAGCTCCATTTTACACCTTACTGCCTTGCTTGCCTCACTCTAGTCCAGGTCAGCTCCTGACAGCCCTTCTCCAAACTATTTCTCCCTTTTTCCCCCCCAGACGTCATTTTCTCCTGGTTTCTCTCTTAAAGGCTCTTTTCTGTTTCCTGCAGGCCCTTCTTCCTACAGGCAGCCCTCAAACTGTGGTGTCCCCTCAGTGTGGCGGGACTGTTCCTCTTTTCCTCTTGGGCACAAGCTAAACTACATTTCCCAGCCTCCTTTGCATGGAGGCCACCATATGACTGAATTCTGTCCAATGGAATGTGAGCAAAAGTGATGCGTGTCGCTCTAGTCTTCCCATGATCCTCCCTGGGAATGACAGAGCCACAAGATGGAAGGAGTCTGGGTCCCTGAATGACCTCATGGAAGGTTACCCTCCAAATGCCAACATTAAATTGTTACATAAGCAAGGAAAAAGCTTCTCTTGAGTTCTCCCCCTGAGAATTGGGGGTTGTTTGTTACAGCACTTAGCCTGCCCTGACTAACACATGAAGCTTCTCTCCACAGCTCTCTCCTTTTCTCATTCTATACAGTTTATGCGTTTATCCACCAATGCCGTTATTTAAATTGCTATCTAACATCAGATAACTCCTTAATCTATATCTCCAGCTCTGACTTCCCTTGCAACTTCCAGGCCTCTACTTCTAACACCCCTCATGGGGAGTTCCCTGGTTGTCGAGTGGCTAGGATTCAGTGTTTTCACTGCTGTGGCCCAGATTCAATCCCTGGTCGGGGAACTAAGATGCTGCAAAGTGCGTGGCGTGGCCAAAATATAAATAAATAAATAAATAAATAAATAAATACTCATGTTTTCCCCCCAAACTGCTCACCTCTTTGCATTTCCACATAGTGATGTCAGCATCTCCTCCATTTTCCAAGACAGAAACTTTAAGAGTCTAACCTCATTCTTCCCCCATCACCTCAACAGTCAATTAGTCTCTGAATAAATATATTTCAAACCTGACCTCTTCTTTCACCTTAGGCCAGACTCCCACTCTATCTAACTTGAACTAGACTAATGCTCCCGTCTCAGGTCCCACTGCCTCAGGCCATGCTCCTGGATGCCAGTTTCATTCAAAGGACAGATATGACCTTGCCGTGGTTTACTTGAAAACCACTGTTTGCTCATTCATTCATCCATTCACCTCTCCATTCAGTAAACACATATTAGGTAGACATGCCAGGCTCTGGCCTCTGAAGCCACAAAGATGACAGGTGGACTTGAAGGGGCTACAACCTAATGAATGGGGGACACCTTCACACGATTACAGTCCAGTTGTTTGTACTGTCACGCAAGCTGCTGTAAGAGTGGAGGAGAAATACGCTATCTGTTTGGGATGGAGACAGCAAGGGCGGCTTCGCAAAGGCAGTGACATTTGAACTACTTCTTGATGGTTGAGAGGAGTTTGGCGGGAAGTCAAGATGTGTGTGTGGTGGGACAGGACGGGGGTGCGCAGGCTTCTGGAAGAGCGTGCGCAAACGCAGGAGTGAGCATGTGGCCCTTTCCATGGCCGGCAGCTTTGGGGATGTGGGGCGTGGTCCAGCTAGGCTGTCCTGAAGCCACTAGCTGGGCAGGCAGATGCTAAGCACCCCAAGGGGCTAAGGCACACAGGCACCCATTGGCAACTCCTTGCTGGGGACATGTGGATGGTCTCCAAAATACCCTGGGCTTTCTGATGGCTAATGGCTCGACCCCCAACCTCCCCAGAACAGGAGCAGAAATACGGATGCAGAGGAAAATGAGGCGTAAATGTCCATTTTCAGAAATGAAATGTCCATAGTACCATGCTCGGAGGCCCTTCTCCTGTCTGCAAAAGTGAATTACATTAATAGACTTCTCAAGACCGTCCCCATCCAAATCCTTCTTCCATCTGGAGTTTGCAATGGATGACAAAGCTGTATTTGTAACCGTGATCTTAATGTGTACATTTGAAAATAAAATAGAAACATGCATTTTAAAATATAAGATGAAGAATAATACACTGTATATGGTTGTGTGTGAGAGAAAATCCTGGGGTTTTTTTTTGTTGTTGTTGTTTTTTTGCAGTACGCGGGCCTCTCACTGTTGTGGCCTCTCCCATTGCGGAACACAGGCTCCGGACGTGCAGGCTCAGCGGCCATGGCTCACGGGCCCAGCCGCTCCGTGGCATGTGGGATCTTCCCGGACCGGGGCACAAACCCGCGTCCCCTGCATCGGCAGGCGGACTTTCAACCACTGCGCCACCAGGGAAGCCCGAGAATCCTGTTATTTAAGAAACTAGAATGTGCTGGTAGTTTCGCAAAAGAAGAAAAATGTTATTTTACTGTCAGGACAAAATTAGTATTTTCAATATTTTATTATTTATTTATTTTGGTCGGGGTGAGGGGGGGTGCGCAGGTTCGATCCCTGGTCGGGGAACTAAGACCCCTTGTGCCTGTGTGGCACGTCCAAGAAAGAAATAGAAAAGGCGCCCAGGTTTGCGTGGTGAAGGCTGGATTTCCACCCCAGCTAGCCCAGGCATGGGTGGCAGGACTCCGGGCGGATCTGTGGCCACTTTCCGCCGCTTCTCTCCTCATCCCTCTTCCACACCCCCATGAACTGACCCACCTGGGGGCCCTTCCCCAGCCTCTGGTGTCCCCTCCAATCCAAACCACCTGGCAGTCACGCTCTCATGGAGTCCCGTGGCCTCTCCTTTTGTAGGTCAATGTGTCTGCTCTCATCCACTGCTCCTCTGACTCAACAACTTCCTCTTTGCAAATTTCCTCTTTGCCCTGGGGAAATACCAACGGCCTCTGGTCCATGCGGTGCCCTGGGTTCTGGCCTGGGCTGGTCTCAGAGACAGCACAGTTGGGTCTTGTCCCCTCCTCTCCATCCCAGAGCCACAGGGATGCCCCTGGTTCTGGAGGCCTGTCACAGCTCACTCTCTCACTGACCCTCCTTGTAGAATGGAAGAGGGGATACAGACAAACACATTAAACTTGTAACAGCATCAGCATGACCTGGGACTCTCGTGTGTGCACTGGGGAGCGGGGGGATGGAGGGTGGGGGGAGTGGTGGGGGGCTTTGAGGAAGGGACATAGCGGCTGAGCTGAAGAACCACACTTGGTCACACATGCAGTCTTTCTGTCAGGCCCTGCCACAGACGGAATTAAATCTTCCACCTCCACCCCATCGGAGCAAAGACGAGGGTGCCTATGTTCTCAGCACCTCCTGAGGGCGGCATCTCCTCAGCCTCTGCAGCCCCTCCTGCCCCCTCCCTCACCCAGCTGTACTCGCCACTGCCCTTCACAAGCGTCACCAAGTCCTCGCCTCTCGCACACAAACTACATGCACGAGTGGACCCACGCAGATGCCGAGGCTTCTAAGAACTACATCTGCCCAGAAGCCCTTCTCACCTCTGCTCTTGGGAGGAGAAACAGCTGAAGCCTCTGGCTGCCTCGATCCAGAGTTGGGGGAGAAGGTGGTGGCTGGGACCGTGAGCCAGCCTAGGGTCCAGGGGCCGTCTCAGACGCACCTGAGACCACTGCTGGGTGACACCACCCAGCCCATGCTCCAGGCTGGCCTAGCACAGAGCACTGGGGCCTGGAGTTAAAGGCAGTTCATGGGCTCAGCCGGTAGGACTGTCCCAATCCATGGGGCCAAATGTACTTTCCAGAGTAATCCTAAGGTGGGGGTTTGCTGGGTGGCCATTTCCTCTTCTTCCCAGACTCTGGTATTCCTGGGGAATCCTCTGAGAAATCGTAAGTTTGGCCTTTGTGGAGACTCAACAGCTGGTTTCAAGGACAGAAATGTGGAGAAAATGTGATGGGGAGAAGTAGGGCTTGATGAGGAGAGTTCGTTCATTCAATCTACAAGGGTTCAGTGGGTGTCAGCCCTGACCTGCGCGCTGGGTGTGGGTGCTGCGTGGGCTGCTGGCTAGAAGAGCTGAATGAGGATTCAGGGTGAAGATGCTGGGTGAAAATCCAAAGGGTGCTGGGTGAAAATGCTGGGTGATGATGAGGCTGGATGTGATGACAGGAGGGAAGGTGATGAAAGCGGGAACGATTCTGAGCTCCAGTCTTATTATTCTCAAACGTTAAGGGGCCTCCACATCTCTCTCTTCTGGCCCATCAGAAGTAGAGGTCTCCGCAGCCTCATCCTTGCTGCCCACCAGTGGCTCTTCCTCCCCCTTTAGGCTGGGGGCTGGCCCAGGCTTTAGCTCCTCCAGCGCCATGGAGCCCTGGCGAGATTTCCGTCTACCAAAGAAAGTGGTAAGTGTGGGCCGCTGGCCAGACCCCTCCCCCTGGGGGACCCCAGAGTCATTGTTACCCCCAGACGCTCCCTCTGTTATTGTCGCGGCCTCCTCATGAGACACCTGGGCTACCCCAGCCCAGGCATTTGCCACCCCGTTGTGTTTTCCACTCCTGCTTAGTGTCAGTACTCCTGTCTTCCGCTTCTGCCGCTGGTGCCACAGCAGGAGTAGTGCCATGAGGAAAATGGCCACCAGCAGGGCCACAAGCACAGCTACCAGCAAGGTGCCATTTGTCTCCCAACCTGAATTTGGGGAGGACCTACTGCTTACGTTTGTGGAGGACGTTGGGCTGGATATTTTTACTCCAAAGGTGGGGGAGCCACTGGTCCCCAGGGGGGTCTTCAGAGACGTAGTTGCCATGGTGACAGGAAGTCCACTGGTCTCCTTGGAGGTCTTTAGAGAGCTAGTTTCCATGATGACAGGGGGTCCGCTGGTCACATTGGAGGCCTTCAGAGAGCTAATTGCTGTGGTGATAGGGGGTCCACTGGTCCCATCAGAGGTCTCCAGAGAGCTAGTAGCTGTGGTGACAGGGGGTCCACTGGTCCCACTGGAGGTCTCCAGAGGGCTAGTTGCCATGGTTTCACCAGTCGTAGTGTGGAATCCTGCAGATTTCACTACTGGGACAGCAGGTATACTGGTTGCATTAGAGATTTCCAGGGGCATTGATAACGTTTGGGCCGAATCTTTCTGGGAGATTATTGACTCATTTACAGGAGGGCCCCTGCTGGCAGCAATGGAAGTCCCAGGAGAGGAAACCTCATTGGCTGTATAGGGAGTTGAGGAAGGCGGGAAGATCTTGTGCTCAGTGCTGTCATCTGTCTTAGGGACCTCGGTTGTTGCAAAATTAGATGTCACTGAGTTGAATTTTGTGGTCTCATAGATATTTGAAACCAAAGAAGCAGAGGACGCTGTGGGTTCCAACTCCTGCAAAGTAATTGTGCCATCCGGAGACTCTGAGCTCGTGTTTTGGGCCCAGACGCTCCCAAAGAGGAGGAGAAGCAGGATCATTTCCAAAGCAACAGGCATGAGCAGGAGTTGGGACCTGAGGGTGGGGAAGTTGAAGAAATAGAATACATAAGGAGCTGGGGGTGGGGGGCAGGACCTAGCCAGGCCCTCCCTCCTGCCCACTTCCCTGCCAAATGCCGGGCCCAACTCTGCGGTTCAACGGCTTTTTCCACCCTTGCTTTTACTAGTATCAGAAGTAACAAGACGCTGGCAGCTCCCCCATCGAATCTACCCCATAGGCCCCCTTGGGCGTTGGCAGCCCCGGCTCCAGCAACAGCCACCCCCTCCTGGCCTGCGCTGACCCCATTCAGCCCCAACGGCTCCTTGTCCTCTTTTCCCATTATCTATCAAGGTCTTCTCAAGCCAGAGGCACATTCCCAGGTCCACTGAAGCCCCTGCCCCACCAGGTCACACCACTTACCAGCTCAGTGGATAAGGGCACAGGGCTGGGACCAGGCTGCTCCAACTCCTGAAGCTGGGGCAAGACTGGTGGAGGGGCCTCAAAGGGAAAGGAAGTGGCCCTGGCTCCACCCACCCCAGCATCCTGCCCCACCCGCCCTGCTCCTACATTGCCGTGTGATGAGAGAGGCATCACTCACTCTTTCAGGGTCTGAGATGATGACAGGGACTCTGGGGTCTCAGCTGAAGCAGGTGGGGATGGTGGGCGGGGTCTGGAATGGGGATTCCCGGGTCTCCTCTGGAAAATGGGATGGCAAGCCGTGAAGCTGGGAGAGGGATATGTGTCAGAGCAGGGGTGGTGGAAATGCATGCTTGAGAACCAGGGGGTGCGGAGGAGGAGATGGGAGGGGAAGGTGGTTTCCTTTGCCTTTGTGGTCCCCGAGCTGTTAGGCCAGCACCCAAGTCTAACACTTCTTCTGCCCCAAGAGCTCCCAGGAAGTACCAGGGCAAGAGGAAGCCCTCGACTCTGGCTGGGGCAGTGGAAGGCTTTGCAGGCTGTGTGAAATCCCTGGTGGGCTCTTGACTTCTCAAGAAGCTTGCGGGGGTAGGTCACTACAATGGCCCCCAGTCGTGGACTGCCTGACTAAATCAAGGTGGTTATTAAGCACTGTATATGCTATGAACTTATTTTTGCAGAAGACTAACAAAAATGTGGGAATCTACATGGAAGGCTGTCTGAAAAGGTATTCATTGAGGTATTAACAAGTTTCACTGGGTAGGTATGAGTAGAGAATTCTTTACTTTCTTCTTTGGGTGTTTGATGTTTTCTTACTTCCTTTAATTTGTAAGCTTTGACTCTCAGTATGTGTATGGTTTTTTGCCTTTCTTTAAAAAAAGATCAAAACTGATTTTTATGTTGTAAAAGTAATAATGATAGATGACTGAAACAGGCCAATGTCAGGGCCTGGGATTGTACCCCACTCACAAGCTAACGAGTTAGTCTGACAAAGACGTGAGACTCCCGGATCACAGACATAGGAATCCACTACTCATTGCTCAGCAAACTCATTGCTCAGCAAACTCATTGCTCAGCAGGAGCGCCGTCTGCTTCAGTTTCACTTGCCCCCCTGAGCCCCACAGGGGTGACCACAGAGAGGCTTGCCCCGCAGCTGAGGAACACTGAGCTTGGAGAATTTCCTTCTTTTCGAGTAGGTGGTAAGCAAGCTTGCTCTTTGTCCTGAAGGGAGACATTACTTCATCCCTCAGCGTTACTCACTGCAAACACAACCTTGAGAAACGGCCTGGATGTAGAGCGGCCAGAAACTTGTATTGCGGGCATATCAGCAAGAGTGTGCAGGGAAGCTCGGGGCTGGGGTGGATTGCCTCTCCCACCAGGCAGCAGTGTATAAAGTGAAAAAGCTCCGTACCGACACCACCAGATAGACCCTGGTCACAGGGTATATATGCATATACACATGTATTTTTTATAGTATTAGATTTTATTATACATAATGTTCCTTGCTTTTCTTTTTTTTACTGAACAAAAGGAAGCAAGGAAGGGAGGAAGGAAGGAAGGAAAACATTTCATTGTCAGACATTAGGTTGTTTCAACATTTTGCTGTTGCAAACAGAAAAGTAGGAATAATTGGCTGCAAAGTAATTGGAGGTTAAAAAAATTTTTTTAATTAAGAAGAAAATCAACAAAAATATTTGTAAGACTGCATATAGGACTTCCCTGGTGGCGCAGTGGTTACGAATCCACCTGTCAGTGCAGGGGACGTGGGTTTGAGCCCTGGTCCGGGAAGATCCCACATGCTGCGGAGCAACAAAGCCCGTGCGCCACAACTACTGAAGCCAGGACACCTAGAGCCCATGCTCCGCAACAAGAGGAGCCACCACAATGAGAAGCCTGCACACCGCAACGAAGAGTAGCCCCCGCTCACCGCAACTAGAGAAAGCCCGCGTGCAACAATGAAAACCCAACACAGCCGAAAATAAATAAATTAAATAAATAAAAAGACTGTATATAGATTCCCAATTTCTCAACCTTTAAAAAAAATCACTAGGGCTTCCCTGGTGGCGCAGTGGTTGAGAGTCCGCCTGCCGATGCGGGGGACGCGGGTTCGTGCCCCGGTCCGAGAGGATCCCACGTGCCGCGGAGCGGCTGGGCCCGTGAGCCATGGCCGCTGAGCCTGCGCGTCCGGAGCCTGTGCTCCGCAACGGGAGGGGCCGCGGCGGTGAGAGGCCCACGTACCGCAAAAAAAAAAAAAAAAAAAAAAAAAAAAAATCACTGAAGCAAAACACATTGTTGACAAAATGTTCATTTCAACCAAATTGCTGCTGACAAAGTTGTACGTTCCCCGGGCTCAATGTCAGGCTCCAGTTCTGGGGAGAGTGGAGAGGATGTGGATGGGTCCAGGCTCTAGCCCAGAGTGCTCAAGAAAACAGTCTGACCAGCACAGAGCATAGACCCTGGGGTGCAGGGAGAGATGATGAAAATGTGAACAAGGGGTGGTCACTGCCCTCAAGACATCCCAGAAGAACAATACTTAGAAAACTCTATAGTAGCAGTTGGCCAAGTACAGAAAAAAAGATTCTCTGTGCATGATTCCAGCCATTCCTCATGGCAAGCCCATTTTACAGGTGAGGAAGTCAAGGTACAGAGAGGTTAAGTCATGTGCCCTAGGCATTTAGAATGGGCCAGGCTGGCGTGCCCAGCACATTGCATTCACATAGCACTCACTCTTCACAACAACCCTGTGAGATTCATATCATTACCCCAACTTTACAGGTGAGGAAACTGAGAAAAAACAGTTAAGAGACTCGCTGAGGCTCAGACAACCAGCAAGTGCTAGGGATGAGCTTCAAAACCATGTTGGTCTAAGGGATCGAGGCCAAGGATAAGGATCTCCCAGGTAGAACCACAAGCTGATACTTAGTAGCTATGATGCATTTAGAGACATGCTTGTGTATAAATAATGCAAATAATAGAATACTTGCTTCAATAGGGGCAAGATTCAGCCTGAGGGAGGGTCTAAGAAGACTCCAGAGAAGAAATGTCTTAAAAAGCTGAAGGGTATCTGGTCGCTTCTCTTTCTCTTATAGCCTACATCCAATCTGTAAATTCTGCTCTTTCTACCTTCAAAATGGGGCCATGCTTGACAGCCAAATATTGGCTTCTAAAAACCACTCTCCTTGGAAAGGAAGCAAGGCTCTTTGGAAAATGGCTGATTCCAGGGCTGGAGCAGGGAAAGAACAAGATGAACCTGAAGAGGTATCATGTTCCCTGATTTCACACTATACTACAAAACTACAGTAATCAAAACAGTATGGGGCTTCCCTGGTGGTGCTGTGGTTGAGAGTCCACCTGCCGATGCAGGGGACACGGGTTCGTGCCCCGGTCCGGGAAGATCCCACATGCTGTGGAGTGGCTGGGCCCGTGAGCCATGGCCGCTGAGCCTGCGCGTCCGGAGCCCCCAAACTAGAAAGCTTCTGCAGAAAGGAAACCATCAACAAAATGAAAAGGCAACCTACAGAATGGGAGAAAATATTTGCAAATCATATCTGATAAGGAATTAACATCCAAACTATATAAAGAGCTCATACAACTCAACAACAACAACAAAAAATCTGATTTAAAATAGGCAGAGGACCCAAATATACATTTTTTTCAAAGAAGACATACAGATGGTCAAGAGACACATGAAAAGAGGTTCAACATCACTAATCAAATCAAAACTGCAATGAGGGGACTTCCCTGGTGGCTCAGTGGTTAAGAGTCCACCTGCCAATGCAGGGGACACGGGTTTGACCCCTGGTCCGGGAAAATCCCACATGCCGCAGAGCAACTAAGCCCATCCACCACAACTACTGAGCCTGCGCTCAAGAGCCCATGAGCCACAACTACTGAGCCCACGTGCTACAACTACTGAAGCCCACGTGCCTAGAGCCAGTGCTCTGCAACAAGAGAATCCACTACAATGAGAAGACTGCACACCTTAACGAAGATTAGCCCCCACTTGCAGCTAGAGAAAGCCTGCATGCAGCAACGAAGACCTAACACAGCCAAAAACAAAAAAGAAAAGAAAGAAAAGATATGTGCACCCCTATATTCATTGCAGCATTATTTACAATAGCCAAGATATGTAAGTAACCTAAGTGTCATACAATGGAATATTACTCAGCCACAAAAAAAGAATGAAATCTTGCCATTGTGGCAACATGGATGGACCTAGTGGGTGTTACGTTTAGTGGAATAAGTCAGACAGAGAAAGACAAATACCACATTATTTCACTTATATGTGGAATCTAAAACACAAAACAAACGAACAAACATAACAAAGCAGAAACAGACTCATAGATACAGAGAACAAATTGGTAGTTGCCAGAGGGGTGGGGGGGTGCATGAAATAGGTGAGGGACATTAAGAGGTACAAACTTCCAGTACAAAAATCAAAGAGTCATGGGGGAATATAGTCAATAACATTGTAATAACTTTGTGTGGTAACTAGACTTATCATGTTGATAAATTCTGTATTGTATAGAAATATAAAATCACTATGTTATGCATCTGGGACTAACAGTGTTGTAGGTCAATTATACTTCAATAAATAAATAAGCAGGGGGAAGAAAAGAAGAGCCTGGAACATCTCGTTGCATCAGAAAAGTAAGGCAGTGCTCAAAGAATGATGGAAACATGTCAAAGGACAAAGAATCAGCTTGAAGGAGTTCCTGATGGCCAAAGCAGAGACACTTTGAGCATCAGAATGAATAACGGCTGTGATCAACTAAAGCATTGAATAAAAAAAGAACCCATGAGTTCATACTGATTCTGAAAATGTCAGAGAGAGACACAGCGTGAAGGAGGAAGGGAGGGGGTGGAAGGAAGGAAAGGGTGTAGGGAAAGTTCTTCTATAATTGGAAACCTAACATATAATCGTAGAGGAATGTAGAGTTTAAAAATGACCAATTTAGGGCTTCCCTGGTGGCGCAGTGTTTGAGAGTCCGCCTGCCGATGCAGGGGACACCGGTTCGTGCCCCGGTCCGGGAGGATCCCACATGCTGCGGAGCAGCTGGGCCCGTGAGCCACAACTACTGAGCCTGCGCGTCTGGAGCCTGTGCTCCGCAACGGGAGAGACCGCGACGGTGAGAGGCCTGTGCACCGCGATGAGGAGTGGCCCCTGCTCGCCGCAACTGGAGAAAGCCCTCGCACAGAAACGAAGACCCAACACAGCCAAAATAAATAAATGAATAAATAAATTTATTTTAAAAAAATGCAATATGGGGGGCTTCCTTGGTGGCGCAGTGGTTAAGAATCCGCCTGTCAATGCAGGGGAGCCGGGTTCAAGCCCTGGTCTGGGAAGATCCCACATGCCGCGGAGAAACTAAACCCGTTCGCCACAACTACTGATCCTGCGCTCTAGAGCCCATGCGCCACAACTACTGAAGCCCACGCGCCTAGAGCCTGTGCTCTGCAAAAAGAGAAGCCGCCGCAATGAGAAGCCTGCGCACTGCAAGGAAGAGTAGCCCCCGATCGCCGCAACTAGAGAAAGCCCACGCGCAGTAACAAAGACCCAATGCAGCCAAAAAATAAATAAATTAAAAAAAGACTTGACCTTAAAAATATATATATAAATAAGTAAATAATAAATAGATAAATAAATGCAATATGGGATCCTGGATTGTATCCTGGATTGGAAAAAAAGATGCTATAAAGGACACCATGGGGACAACTGGCAAAATTTGAATAGACTGTAGAGTAGATAATAGTGTTGAATTAACATTAACTTTCTTGATTTTGATAAGTATGTTATGATTATATTCCTAGTTTGCAGGAAATACATGTTTGAAGAATGTAGGAGTGATGGTGCATAATGCAGCAAGTTCCTCTTAAATGTTTCACACACACAATAATAACAACAAAAAGTTTAAAACTTGGAAGAGAAAACGCATGTGTGGCAAAATAACATGAAGTGAGGGGGCTTCCACGTTGATGAACACACAGATGCAGGAGAGATGGGGGGGCGGGGAGCGTGGAAGCTCCGCCCCTTTCCCCCAGACCTTGCCTTATACATCTCTTCCATCTCACTGTCCCAGTAATCTAATATGTCCTAGCGTTTTCCTGAGCCCCATCTCCCTCTATTTATTTAGCGCCTGACCTGATATCTGAGAAGCACTCAACTTTGAAATGAAGAAGCAAGAAGGCATATCTTGCAAACCTCCCATCTCTCCCCAGGTGCTCATAAAGAAGAGAAAAAAGGTTTCTAGCTAGTGGTCTTTAACAAAAACGCTCCATGGGGTCATTTATTTCCCAAAAGTCAGGAACAAAGGGGACCCAGACACTTCTGAGAACTACAGTTTTAAAGATGTATCCAGATGCCGTACTGAAAATGTAGTTCCATCACCTGTCTATTATGTGCTCGGGCATCTAACTAAAGGGCATGTGTAAAAAAACAAATGGGGAAGCCATGTGAAGTGTCTATGGGTATTAACTGTATTGTTCTTGTGACTTTTCTGTGTTTGAAAATTTTCAAAATAAAGGAACATACTGGGAATTCCCTGGCGGTCCAGTGGTTAGGACTCTGCACTTTCACTGTCAAGGGCGCAGGTTCCATCCCTGGTCAGGGAACTGAGATCCCACAAGGTGTGAGGCGGGGCCAAAAAAAAAAAATGTTAAAAAATAAAAAGATCCGGAATCTGACTACTGTTCCCCACCTTCACTGCTGTCCCCCTGCCCTAAGCCTTGTCTTTCCTCACCTACTTCGGGCTCTTAGCCACAAAGCGGCCAGTGGGACCCAGATCAAACATCTGATCCCATCTGTCCCCTGCTCTGAACCCTGAGACAGCTTCCACCCCACTCAGAGCCCAAGTGCTCAAAATGGACCACAAGACCACACCCAGTCTGACCCACCCTCCCCTCCTGTCCTCATTCCCTCTGCTCCTGCCACCAAGGCCTCCATCTCATCCCTGGAGAATCTGAGCCCTGGGGGCTTTGTGCCGTCTGTAGCTGTGCCTGGAAGGCTCTTCACCCAGATAGCTAAACGGCTCAAATGTCATCTTCTTAGTATGGCTTTGCCTGGCTATTTAAAATTGTACCCCTTCCCCCTGGCCTGCACTACCCAGCTCCCACCTCTGCTTTCTCTCTATGGTACTTCTCATTTACTTGCTTATTCTGTTTTGTCTTTCTACCCCCACTGGAGCGTAAGCCCCGCGAGAGCATGGGTGTGTGTCTGTTGGCTGCTGTACCACTGAAAGTGCTTGGTAAACAGTCGGCACTCAGTGATGTATATTGGCTGACGTGGAGTTCTCTGGCTGCGAGTAGGAAGAGGGCGCCGGGTGACGAACTGTGCCCTTGAAGGCAAGGACCAGAAAGGGACCAGGTAGGGGTGGGGCACTGCGAGCACTGGGTGTGCCTGAAACTGTGAAGGCTTCACCCAGACCACAGACCTCCAGGAAGGAGGTCATCAGAGGTCTGCAGGTGCAACAGTGGGGCAACGAACTCATGTTCCATGAAGATGTTTCTTCCCTCCCTAGGGTCTGGACTTTCAGCTCTGACCTCCTGCAGGTCTCTGAGGGGCAGACCTTCCTGCCCCTGTGTGGCCTTGGGTCAGTCATGTCATCTCTTTGCCTTAGTTTCTTCATCTGTAAATAAGAATGATAATACTATTTTTCAAAGTTCTTGGGAGGATTAAGTTAGATAGTGTGAAGGGGGGGGTGGAATCCCTTAGTAAGAGCCTAATAAACAATAGCTGATGTTAAAAGAGGTGCGTTGTGTTGTCCCATCTGATTCTCCAAGGCCTGGGGCCTTTTCCTCGCATCCACAACCCTCTCTAGGAACAGGACTGACAAGTCAGGCAGCCATTGGCCACCCCCAGCCCCGGGGAATTTCATTCTGGCCAGAGAGGTGTTTATGTACTAATCTATGGTTGAACATAATGGTTTCTTAATTTTTATCTAAGTATCGCATATTACAAGCACAGAGTGTTTATCATGAATGGTAATACTCCTCCCCTTTCCCTCCCAAGTCATGGTCCTGGAAAGGAACCATTTTTTAATCCCTTTAATTTGTTTTAGTCTCAGCTCTTCTGGTGGGTCCATATCCCTCAACGATATGCTAATTCTGCTATTTTTTTATGTATCCATCCTGCCTGCCATTAATCTACTGGTTTCTAGCTCCAATAGGAGAGCATTTGACCCACTGGCCCTGTCCCACTTCCCGGGTCAGCTACATCCCTCTTTTTAGGCTCTTTGTAACCGTAACTAAAGTTGTTTTTGTTGCTGTAAGTATGATAACTCTCCGTGGTCATTTTCAGTATCAGCTGTCATGTGTGGCGGCACAGTGGTTAAGGGAGGGAACTCTGGGGCCAGACTTCCTGGGGCCAGACCCAGGCTCAGCCACTGACTGAGTGTGTGACCCTGGGCAACAAATGTCACCTTCCTGTGCCTCAGGTTCCTGATCTGTGAGAAGGGTTAGCCTCGTCCTGAGGATTCAGTGAGCTAGGACACGGGGTGCTCTGGGAACAGTGCCAGCGACCTGTTAAACAACACAATTCAACTGGCTAACAATCTAACTGGCTTTATTAAACGACTCATTAATTGGGTAGCATCCCACCTAGCCAGTAGAAAGGCTCTCTGAGGGGCTGTACAAATGGAAGGCTTTTATAGGCAGAAGTGGGGTGGGATGAGGAGGTGATCAGCAAAAGAAAAGGATTATTTTAGGCGAGGACATCTTCCCTTAGAGGCAGCGGTCAGGAAAGGTAAGGGTCTCTTCAAGGAAATTACCTCACTAGTGTTTATCAAGAAGTTCCAGACTGGGCTTCCCTGGTGGTGCAGTAGTTAAGAATCCGCCTGCCAATGCAGGGCACATGGGTCCGAGACCTGGTCCCGGGAAGATCCCACATGCTGCGGAACAGCTAAGCCCGTGCGCCACAACTACTGAAGCCCACACACCTAGAGCCCATGCTCCTCAACAAGAGAAGCCACCGCAATAAGCCTGCGCACCGCAACAAAGAGTAGCCCCCGCTCTCCACAACTAGAAGAAAGCCTGCGTGCAGCAACGAAGACCCAACGCAGCCAAAAATAAATAAATAAAATAAATTGAAAAAAAAAAAAGAAGCTCCAGACTGATTAATTTAAAATTCCATGCCTGGGAGCAGCTGAAACTGCAATTAGGTTAGGTATTAAGTTTTGGTTTTGGTGACTCAGCTTAACACAAGTGACTCCATTTGGGCCTGTTGCCTCATTTTTTTTTTTTAAGTACTCAAATGTTGTTTTTTTTTTTTTGGCTGCATTGGGTCTTCGTTGCTGTATGTGGGTTTTCTCTAATTGAGGCAAGCAGGGGCTACTCTTCGTCACAGTGCGTGGGCTTCTCACTGCGGTAGCTTCTCTTGTTGTGGAGCCTGGATTGTAGGCACGTGGCTTCAGTAGTTGTGGTGCAAGGGCTCAGTAGTTGTGGCACATGGGCTCAGTTGCTCCGCGGCATGTGGGATCTTCCCAGACCAGGGCTCGAACCCGTGTCCCCTGCGCTGGCAGGCGGACCCCTCAACTACTGCGCCACCAGGGAAGTCCCTACATTTACTTTTATAATGCTTAAAGTAGCTAATACTTGCATTCTCTTCTTCGCCTTGTCTAGAGCTTCACTGTCCAATACAGCAGCCACTAACCATGTGGAACTATTTTAATTTAAACTCATTAAAATTCATTAAGATTTAAAATTCAGTGGTTAAAATAGATGTGGTATATGTATACAATGGACTCTTACTCAGCCATAAAAAAAATGAAATAATACCATTTGCAGCAACATGGATGGACCTAGAGACTATCATCCTAAGTGAAATAAGTCAGACAGAGAAAGACAAGTACCATGTGATCTCACTTTTATGTGGAATCTAAAAAAATGATACAAATAAACTTATTTACAAAACAGAAATAGACTCACAGACATAGAAAACAAACTTATGGTTACCAAAAAGGAAAGAGATGGGGGAGGGATAAATTAGGAGTTTGGGATTAACAGATACACACTGATACATATAAAATAGATAAACAGGGCTTCCCTGGTAGCGCAGTGGTTAAGAATCTGCCTGCCAATGCAGGGCACATGGGTTCAAGCCCTGGTCTGGGAAGATCCCATGTGCTGCGGAGCAACTAAGCCTGTGAGCCACAACTACTGAGCCCGCGTGCCACAATTACTGAAGCCCGTGCGCCTAGAGCCCGTGCTCCCCAACAAGTGAAACCACTGCAATGAGAAGCCTGTGCACCGCAACGAAGAGTAGCCCCTGCTCGCCGCAACTAGAGAAAGCCCGCGTGCAGCAACAAAGACCCAACGCAGCCAAAAATAAATAAATAATAAATTTATTTTAAAAAATCAGTTGTGTTTATATACACTAATAACAAACTATCAGAACAAGAAATTAAGAAAACAATCTTATTTACAACTGCATCAAAAAGAGTAAAATACCTAGGAATAAATTTAACCAAGGAAGTGAAATATCTGTACACTGAAAACTGTAAAACATTCATAAAAGAAACTGAAGAAGAGAAAAATGGAAAGATATTTCATGCTTGTGGATTGGAAGAATTAATATTGTTAAAATATCCATACCATCCAAAATAATCTACATTATACATAATCCATATCAAAATTCCAGTGGCATTTTTCACAGAAACAGAACAAAGAATTCTAAAATTTGCATGGAACCACAAAAGACCCCAAGAGCCAATGCAGTCTTGAGAAAGAAGAATAAAGCTGGAGGCATCACACTTCCTGATTTAAAACTATATTACAAAGGTAAAATAATCGAAACAGTATAGCATTGGCATAAAAAAAGGCACATAGATCAATGGAACAGAATAGAGAGCCCAGAAATAAATCCACAAAATATGGTCAATTAATTTACTACAACAAAGCTAAGAATATACAGTGGGGAAAGGAAGGTCTCTTCAATAAATGGTGTTAAGAAAACTGGACAGCCATATGCAAAATAATTAACCTGCACCCCTCTCTTACACCATACACAAAAAAATAATACAAAATGGATCAAGGCTTGAAGGTAAGTCCTGAAACCATAAAACTCCTAGAAGAAAACATAGGCAATAAGCTCCTTGACATTGGTCTTGACAATGACTTTTTGGACTTGACACCAAAAACAAACATAAATAAGTGGGACTACATCAAACTAGAAAGCTTCTGCACAAAGGAAACCATCAACAAAATGAAAAGGCAACCTACAGAATGGGAGGAAATATTTGCAAATCATATATCTGATAAGGGTTTAATATCCAAAACATATAAATAATTCATACAAC
Organism: Orcinus orca; assembly: GCF_937001465.1. Taxonomy (NCBI): domain Eukaryota; kingdom Metazoa; phylum Chordata; class Mammalia; order Artiodactyla; family Delphinidae; genus Orcinus; species Orcinus orca. Next base: position 71,944,220 of record NC_064574.1, read on the forward strand.
CACATTGTAAAACCAAAAAAAAATCTGGTTTAAAAATGGGTGGGGGGACTTCCCTGGTGGTGCAGTGGTTTAGAATCCACCTGCCAATGCAGGGGACACAGGTTCGAGCCCTGGTCTGGGAAGATCCCACAGGCCGCAGAGCAACTAAGCCCATGCGCCATAACTACTGAGCCTGTGCTCTAGGGCCTGCGAGCCACAGCTACTGAGCCTGTATGCCACAACTACTGAAACCCGGGCGCCTAGAGCCCATGTTCCACAACAAGAGAAGCCACCGCGATGAGAAGCTCACACACCACAACGAAGAGTAGCCCCCGCTCGCCGCAACTAGAGAAAGCCCGCATGCAGCAATGAAGACCCAATGCAACCAAAAATAAATACATTAATTAATTAATTTAAAAAAATAGGTGGGAAATTCCCTGGCAGTCCAGTGGTTAGGGATCCATGCTCCCACTGCAGGGGGCATTGGTTCAATCCACGGTTGGGGAACTAGGATCCTACAAGCCATGGAGTGTGGCCAAAAAAAAATTTTAAATAAGGAATTCCCTGGTGGTCCAGTGGCTAAGACTTCATGCTCCCAGTGCAGCGGGGCCCGGGTTCGATCCCTTGTCATAGAACTAGACCCCATATGCTGCAACTAAGTGTTCACATGCCTCAACTAAAGATCCTTCATGCTGCAACTAAGACCCAGCACAGGCAAATAAATAAATAAATAAATATTTTTAAAAATTAAAAAATAATAAATAATAAAATAAAAACGGGCAGAGGATCTGAATATACTTTTTCCCAAAGAAGACATACAGATGGTCAACAGACACATGAGAAGATGCTCAACGTCACTAATCATGAGGGAAATGCAAATCGAAACCACAATGAGATATCACCTCATACCTGTTAGAATAGCTATTATCATAAAACAAGAACTAAGTGCTGACAAAGATGTGGAGAAAATGGAACCCTTGCGCACCATTGATGGAAATATAAACTGTTGCAGCTAGTATAGAAAACAGTATGGAGGTTCCTCAAACAATTAAAAATAGAACTACCATATGATCCAGCAATTCCACTGCTGGGTATTTACCCAAAGGAAATGAAAACACTAACTCAAAAAGTTACATTGTAAAAAAAAAAAAAAAAAGTTACATTGTACCCTCATGTTCATTGCAATATTATTTATAATAGCCAAGACACTGACGCAACCTAAGTGTCATATACATATATATATATATAGAGAGAGAGAGAGAGAGAGAGAGAGATGTATATACTTATATACAGGAACATTATTAAGCCATTAAAAAAGAAGGAAATCTTGCCAGTTGTGACAACATAGATGGACCTTGAGGGCATTATGCTAAGCAAAACATAGAGAAACACAAATACTGGATGATCTCACTTATATGTGGAATCTTAAAAATAAAAAACAAACAAAAAAACCTCATAGATACAGAGAACAGATTGGTGGTTGCCAGAGGCGGGGGTGTCAGGGGTGGGTGAAATGGGTGAAGGGGGTCAAAGATACAAACTTCCAGTTATAAAATAAATAGGTCCTGGGAATATAATATACAGCATGATGACTACAGTTCATAATATTGTATTGCCTTTTTAAAAGTTGCTGAGTAAATCTTAAAATTTCTTATCACAAGAGACAAAACTACGTGTGGTGATGGATGTTAACTAGACAGTGTGGTGATGATTTTGCAATATATACAAATATCAAATCATTATGTTGTACACCTCAAACTAATATCATGTTATAAGACAATATATCTCAATTAAAATTTTTAAAAACTGGTGAAGTTAACAAAAGTGAGAGGAAAAAATCCAAGCCTAAGAAAGAGCAAATAGAGTAACCCACTTCACATTTGACTATGAGCTTCCTGGGGCTGGCCCTTAAAGGGACAATTTACATGATGAGTTTTCCTAGTCAAAGAGGAAGAAACACAGTAGTTCCTCAGAGGAGTCAGTGTTTTCCTGACACTCACTTATAAAGTTAAGGGTTAGGGAACCAGGACGATAGGCGATGAGAGGGAAGTGGCCAGCTGCTGACTATCATCTGAGGTAGAACCAATGGGATTTCTTAACACATTGGATATGGGGGTGTGAGAGAGGGGATCTGACAGCACCAAGGTTTCTGGCCTGACTAACTGTAAGAACCAAACTGTCGTTTTCTGATATGGAAAGGCTGGGGATGGAGCAGGTTTGGGGGAGAAGATATAGCATTGATCAAACATGCTAAGTTTGATATGCCTATTAGACACCCAAGTGGAGGTTTCAAGTAAGCAATTCTCTAGGAGCAAGTGAGGAACTCCCAGAAGAGACCCACATTGAAGGTGTAAATTTGGGGGCCATCAGCATCTGGTTGGTGTTTAAAGCTGTGTGTCTGGATGAGCTCACCTCAAGAGTGAGTGTTGATTAACAGAAGAGGACCAGAGCTGACATGTGAGATCGGTGTTACTGCAGTTACAGAGAGGGCCATGGTGGCTCAGAGGGTTTAAGTGACTTGCCCAAGATCACACGGCTAGTAAGGGGGTAGAATCTGCATTCTAACCCAGGTCCTAGTTCGAATCTTTCAATACTCCTTTAGAGTCGTCTATATAAGCTTCTTTTGATCTAATTTGAGCCAGGGCTATAATTTAGAACACTTAGAGGATTTAACTGGTGTTCATTCAGGTTCCAAAGCCCTCGGCTGTTTCTCAGCTGAGCTTTGAAAACAGCTAGAGAATCAGGAGTCCAGGGATGGGCCTGAAGGTCTGATGGGATTCCCACACACGGAGACAGGGCAGATCTGTGTGCTTTGCAAAGCCAGAGGTGATAGGACTCAAAATACTCGATTATGAAAGTTGGAGATATTGAATATTAAGACATGATTTCGGATCTATCCCAGCCCCAGAACAATTAGTGGAGCACTCAGTATTACAGCCCTGCAGCCTTCCTCCAGTCTGGAAGAATGTCACCAGTAGTTGTCACCAACTACTTGCCCTCATCCCAATCCTAAATTAAAGGTAATGGTGCTCATCTCTCCAGGACTGTTATAAGGTTAAACAAGAAAATATCAGTGAGGTCACTCAGCTTACGGCAAGCCCTGGCACAGAGTTTAATTTATTTTTCCTCTCATGCCTCAGCCATTAAGAATATGGAAGCCATATGACTTCCAAGGGTTCCCTCCTGCCCCTACCCCAGGAATTTATTCAGTTTGACTTGTCCCACCTAGGACAGAGTTCCACCCTGGGGTTCAGAGGTGGTCCTTTGGGGCTTGTCACCCTGGGCTGGTTGACAGCTGCCCTCCCCAGATCCCTTCTCTGCCCTGCTCTCTGCCCTGGAGGCTCCCTTGCCCTCTGGCTCCCACTTGGGTTCAGCTAAAGGTAGGACAGCCTGGAGATCAGAGGGAGAGTGAAGAGAGTCAAGACATTTCTTCCCTGCTCCGGATCACGCCTCTGGCAGTGGCTTTATCTCCCTACCCATGTCTATAGCATCTGTGAGCTGGCCTCCTGTGATATTGTGATTTGCAATAAGAAATATACATTTGAACTTTGTCCCCGTTTCTGGCATGGAGCTCCCCAAACCACACACACACACACACACACACACACACACACACACACACACACACACACACTGGAATTGATGATCAGAATTTTACCTCCTCCTCTATGTCTCCAGTTTTCACTGGGGTTCAGCGACACTATTTCTTCCTCTTCTCCTTTAGTCCTTGGGGGCAACATTCTTTGTAGGTTCCTTTCTTTGGCAGCGTTGGGTCTTTGTTGCTGCACACGGGCTTTCTCTGGTTGTGGCGAGCGGGGGCTACTCTTCGTTTTGGTGCTCGGGCTTCTCATTGCGGTGGCTTCTCTTGTGGAGCACGGGCTCTAGGCGTGGGCTTCAGTAGTTGCAGCACGTGGGCTCAGTAGTTGTGGCTCGCGGGCTCTAGAGCGCAGGCTCAGTATTTGTGGCTCATGGGCTTAGTTGCTCCATGGCATGTGGGATCTTCCCGGACCAGGGCTCGAACCTGTGTCCCCTGCATTGGCAGGTGGATTCTTAACCACTGCACCACCAGGGAAGTCCTCTTTGTAGCTTCCTTTAACCATACACGTATCTCTACCAGGAGTCCCTATATTAAAGCCTCTGGAATTGTGCTGTCCAATATAATAACCACTGGCTACATGTAGGTATTTGAATTTAAATTACAATAATTAAATTAAACACAATTTAAAATGCAGTTCCTCCATTGCACTAGACACATTTCAAGTGTTCAGTAGCCAATGTGGATAGTGGCTACCATTTTGAACAGTGCAGATATAGAAATCTGATCATGACAGATGATTCTATTGGACAGCACTGCTCTAGAACCAGCTGAGTTAGACTCTGTTTCCTGTTGGGCTGGACTGGTACCTACCTTCCCCCACATCCGTCAGAACCAAGGCACTTTTTTTTTTTTTTGATGTGGACCATTTTTTTTTAATTAATTAATTTATTTATATTTATTTTTGACTGTGTTGGGTCTTCGTTTCTGTGCAAGGGCTTTATCCAGTTGCGGTGAGCGCGGGTCACTCTTCATCACGATGCGCGGGCCTCTCACTGTCGTGGCCTCTCTTGTTGTGGAGCACAGGCTCCAGACGCGCAGGCTCAGTAGTTGCGGCTCACGGGCTTAGTTGCTCCGTGGCATGTGGGATCTTCCCAGACCAGGACTCGAACCCGTGTCCCCTGCATTGGCAGGCAGATTCTTAACCACTGCGCCACCAGGGAAGCCCCGAAGGCACTTTTATCTGGTTTATATATTTGGGAATCCAGTTTAAACTGTCATTTGATTTCAACTATTCTAACAGATATTCAAGACATAATGTTTAGGGACTTACGTGGTGGTTCAGTGGTTTAGACTCCACACTTCCACTGCAGGGGGCATGGGTTCGATCCCTGGTCAGGGAACTAAGGTCCCACATGCTGCATGGCACGACCAAATAAATAAATAAATTCTTTTTTTTTTTTTTGGCATATGTACTTTCTTTTAAAATTTAATTTATTAACTTATTTATTTTTGGCTCTGTTGGGTCTTCGTTGCTGCACGCGGGCTTTCTCTAGTTGTGGTGAGCAGAAGCTACTCTTTGCTGCGGTGCGCAGCCTTTTCATTGTGGTGGATTCTCTTGCTGCAGAGCATGGGCTCTAGGCGTGCGGGCTCAGTAGTTGTGGCGCATGGGCTCAGTTGCTCTGCGGCATGTGGGATCCTCCCGGACCAGGGCTCGAACCCATGTCCCCTGCACTGGCAGGCAGATTCTTAACCACTGCACCATCTGGGAAGTCCAATAAATGAATTCCTAAAAAAAAAAGAAGACATAATGTTTAACCCTCGTACACTGAGGGCGGGAACATGCAACAGTGCAGCCACCTTGGAAAAATTTGGCAGTTCCTTTACATACTAAACGTTTATAACCATATGACCCAACAATCCCACTTTGGGGTATATACCCAAGAGAACTGAAAACATAAAAACCTATACGTATGCAAAAACTTGTTCACAATGTGCATTATTTCTAATTGCCAAAAAGTGGAAACAACCTACATGTCCATCAACTAACGCATGGATAAACAAAATCCCAATTCTCAATTTTTCATGGTCCCTTGGACCCCCAGGTCTCAGTTTCCTCCCTTGGGCTGTTATCTATCTGCTGAGACTGTTGGGTTATAAGCCAGCCTGGCCTCCATCTCAGACCACTCTTCAAAACCCTTTTCAATGAATATTTATTGAGCACCTACTGTGTGCCAGGCATGGCACTCAGTGCTGGAGGTACACGGGCTCTGCAGGGTTTCTGGCTTTCATGGAACTTACTGCAGCCATTGACAAGAGTTACGAAGGGGAAGCACAGACCTATGAGACCACATAACAGAAGCCCCTACTCAAACCTGAGGATCAAGGAAGGCGTCCTGGAGGAAGTGATACATTCACTGTACCTGAAGGATGAATAGTAGAAGTGAACCAGACAGAGAGAAGAGGGTAGAGAACTCCAAGAAGAGGTAAGAGCTTTAGCAAAGGCCTGGAGGCAATAAGGAGCCTGTGGTGTAGAAGCTGCTGGAAACAACTCACTGTGACTGGCATGTGGGGCGGGGGATGTGCTGTGAGCAGTAAACACAGGCCTGAGGGCCTTGTTAGGACAGGCAATAACAAACCTGCCAAGCTTCCTACTCTGTGGCAGGCCTGGGATCCACAGGCAGCCTTGACAGTAATGGCCCCCCAGGCAGTGTCACGCTGGTGCCCTGCCATTTACTGCTCATGTTAGAACTTGCAAACACCAGTGTCTTCCTGAGATTCCCCACAAAAGTTGAGTCGGCACACACTGGTGCAGCTCTCCAATTGTTAAGATACTGGAATAGTTCTGTACCTCTACGTAAAGAGCCACTGGGCCAGGACTTCCCTGGTGGTCCAGTGGTTGAGACTCCATGCTTCCACTGCAGGAGGGCGCGGGTTTGATCCCTGGCTGGGGAAATAAGATCCTGCATGCTGCACGGCGTGGCCAAAAAAAGAAAAATTAAAAAAGAGCCAGTGGCCCAAGAAATCCCTCCAGTAACCCCCACGCCAGGCACTCTGGCTACTCCTTCAGGAAACTCCAGAAGGGCCCACATTCCTGCTACTGATAGGTCTGCACACCTGAAGAGCAATAGTACACCCTGCCCCCGTGTTATCATGAGGACTAATGTATGTACAATTAAGCCTAGTGCCTAAATGCACATTATTAGTACTTAATGAATGTAGGCTATTATTATTATCACCAAGACAACTTCAGAGCAAAGTCCGCTCCCCAGAAGACAAACCTCCTGTGGGTTTCAGGTAGATGTTACATGTCCTGCCTCCTCATGAATCCCAGAATAGTTGGTGGCAGAAGGACCGCAGGGAGCCTGTAACTGAGCAGGACCCTATGGGGTCTTCCCAGGACAGCTCCCTGCCCCTTGCCCATCCTGTGCCTGCCTTTTTCCTATAGAAAAACTTTAGCCTTCTGGCCTTCCCCAAGCTCCAAAGAATAAACTTAGAGAAATGAGAAAATGCAGAAACAAAGAAAAATAGTCAAGCAAGACAAAATAATAATAGTTTAGGCATTAAACAAAGTCAAGGACCTTTAGTTCCTCCTCAAGGGCTATAGATAATATTCTGAGCTCTTTTGCAGATACCAGGTGGAAGAAGTTAATTGTATGTTGCCCCAAGAACTTTGACCCCAGACAGGTTGGAAGCAGAAGGTTGATGATGTTGACTCCTGGTTACCTCACCATCAACAAATCAGAAAAATGTCCACGAACTGATCATGCACCTGCAACCCTCTCCTCAGCATGTAGCCCCTTCCTCATTTCCCTATATAATCTCCAAGCAAAACTTGGGGAATGGGGAGTGGTTCTTTGGGGCATGAGTCCACCTTCTCCCCAGGATTGTTGGCTTCCTCAATAAAGCTATCTTTCCTTTTACGCAACACTTGTCTCTAAGTATTGGACTCTTGAGCAATGAGCAGCCTTACCTGAATTCAGTAAAAAGCCCATGGTCATGACATTCAAGGCCTGGGTCCTTCCACCACCCTGCTCCCCCATGCCTGCCTCTCACCCACATTGCATGGGTGCTCATGAACACAGAGAATGGGCCCTCCTGCTGACTTCCATGGAGAACTTTGGAGACATTTGTAGAAAACCAGAAGCTGCTGTTTACTGCCTCTTCTGCCACTGATACTGGGGCACAAGGTGGGGCTGGGCTGGGGTGCAGCATGGTGTAATAAGAGAGCCTGACTGGGGCTCTGACCACAATGGAGTAGTGGGGACTGGATATACCTACCTATCTTAAACAAGTAAAAAGCCACCCAAAATCTAGGATTTTCAGACACTGGACAACAGGCAGTGCAGGATGGTGAGCTCTGTGCCCTAGTTTATTCTTCTCTGGGAGAGAATTCCCAGAAAGCACAGGAAGAGAGAACCCAAATAGACTCCAGCAGTCTCCCTGAGTTGAGGAGGAGACATTGAGAATTTGCGGAGGCCATGGCCATCAGAATTCACAGGGCAGGGTAATGGAGGAGGGAACTGTACCAAGAGGGAACTCTGGACCCTGGCAGAGGGTTGCCATGAGACTTCAGCTGAGTACTGAGCAGGGGAGAAAATCCCCAGGGCTCATGCGGAGTGGGAGTAGCTGCTGGTCCCACTGGGGAGAGTGAAAAGACCTCCAAACACATGGGCATCTGGTAGAGGATTCAGAAGGGCATTGCCTCAGCATGGGGGCCAAATTAACCCTAGACTAAAGGCTATTCTGGTCCTAACAAATTGTAAAAGCAAGTCTTGAAAGAATCAAACTGTTTCCAAGGCATTAAGACTCCCCGGAACTGCTTGGCCAAGTAACATAACTGTTTACCACAACAAAGTTCAAAATATTTAAAGGAGGAGAGTTCCGGGAATTCCCGGTGGTCCAGTGGTTAGGACTGCGCGCTTCTACTGCAGGGGGCACGGGTTCGTTCAGGGAACTAAGATCCCGCATGCTGTGTGGCACAGGTACCCCTGCCCCAAAATAAGGAGGAGGAGATTTCCACCTATGGTTGAGTGAGGGGGTCAGCAAATCCTCTCTCCAAAAGTAACTGTAAATCTGGGCAAACTAGACAAAACAGCTACTTCAGGGCTCTGAGATCGACCAAAGGCATACCCCAATCCAAGAAGCAAATTGGGTTGAAAACTGCTCAACTCTGAGTTAGAACAGTGAGAGTCTGTGGTGTTCTCGCTTGGGGTTGCTCCATCGTGCCCCCTTCCCAGCTTGATAGGTTCTGCCAAGGTGGGGCAGGTCTTGAGGACCAGCGGCTTCACTGCTGAAGGGGACTCGTTGGATTTAGAGACCCAGACAATGCCCATGCCAAGCGACGTTGCCGATATAAGTAGCTAAATATGTGGCATGCAAGTGAAGAGCCTGACGCTGTGGCTGTGGACGAGGCAAGCATACTCCTAGCTGAGGCTGTGTGCCTTTGCCGCAGAGGGCAGAGGGCCCGCTCCACCCTTACACGCTTGGCTAACCCTGGGGCTCCATGTACAGAGAAGACTCAGAAGGGCTCAGTGGAAAGTAAGGCTGGGGCCAACTTGAAAACAACGGGAACTTTGTGCTCTCCTACCCACACACAGATCCATTGGCAGAGGCAGAATTCTCACTGACGCAAAGTAACTGAGTACAACCTCCATCCAATAATTGGCTGACCATTAAGCTACACTGACACAGAGGTCTACCTAGGAACCCAAACTTTAAAATTAAAAAAAAAAAGGATTTTTTAAAACATGGTAGGGACTTCCCTGGTAGTGCAGTGGCTAAGAATCCGCCTGCCGATGCAGGGGACACAGGTTCGAGCCCTGGTCCAGGAAGATCCCACATGCTGTGGAGCAACTAAGCCCATGTGCCACAACTACTGAAGCCCACGTGCCTAGAGCCTGTGCTCCGCAACAAGAGAAGCCACTGCCATGAAAAGCCCGCGTGCCACAATGAAGACCCAACGCAGCCAAAAATAAATTTAATTAATTAATTAATTAAAAAAATAAAAACAGGGTAGAAAGGTCAGTGACCACACACCATGAAGGAAAGGAAGCAGATTTCACAGATTTTGCCTAGGCCAATTATTAAACAAACAAACATACCATGACAACAATAACCTTTAGGGGGCATCAGAATCCAGTCTAAACTCAGGGGAAAAAAGTAATCAGTAGACGTTGTCTCTGAATGCCCCCAGATGTTGTATTTAATAGACCAAGGCTTTGAAGTAGCTATTATAAATATGTTCAAAGAACTAAACAAAGACATGTGACAGCAAAGCAAAGATTCAAAGAAAAGTGTAACAACAATGAATCAAAAATAGATCATCTTGATAAGGGGGTAGAAATCATGTATTTTTTTTTTACAGAAAAGTTCTGATACATGCTACAACATGGATGAACCTTCAAAATAGTATGTTAAGTGAAATAAACTGGACACAAAAGGACAAATATTGTATGATTCCACTTATATGAGGTACTTAGAATAGGCAAATTCATAGAAACAGAAAAAATAGAGATTATCAGGGACTGGAGGGAGAGAGGAATGGGGAGTTTTTTAGTTAGGGTACAGAGTGTCTGTTGGAATGATGAAAAACTTCTGGAAATGGACATCAAGGTGCTGAAGAAACTCAACAAGAATAAGAAACTGGTCAAGAAGCTGGCCAAAAAGTATGATGCGTTTTTGGCTTCAGAGTCTCTGATCAAGCGGATCCCATGAATCCTGGGCCCAGGCCTGAATAAGTCTGGCAAGTTCCCTTCCTAACTGACCCACAATGAGAACATGGTGGCCAAAGTTGATGAAGTGAAGTCCATGATCAAGTTCCAGATAAAGAAGGTACTGTGTCTGGCCGTGGCTGTTGGCCACATGAAGGTGAAAGATGATGAGCTTGTGTACAACATACAATCAGCTGTCAACTTCCTGGTGTCATTGCTCAAGAAAACTTGGCAGAACAGCCGGGCTTTGTACATTAAGAGCACCACGGGCAAGACCCAGCGCCTGTACTAAGGTGCAGCTCAATAAACCATACACCCATCATTTAAAAAAAAAAAAAAGGAATTCTGGAGTTGAGAGTAACAATAATAACTGAAGTGAAATATTCACTAAAGGGACTCAGCAACAGATTTAAGATGACAGATGATAGAATCAGTGAACTTGAAGATGGGTCAGTAGAAACTATTCAATCTGAAGAACATAGAGGGAAAAGGCAAATAAAAATGAGTCGTGGGACTTCCCTGGTGGTCCAGTGCGTAGGACTCTGTGTTCCCAATGCAGGGGGCCCTGGTTTTATCCCTGGTCGGGGAACTAGATCCCACCTGCATGCCACAACTAAGAAGTCCGCATGCCGCAACTAAAGATCCTGTGCACCACAATGAAGATCTGGAGCAGACAAAATAAATAAATTATATATATATATAGTGTGTGTGTGTGTGTGTGTGTGTGTGTGTGTGTGTGTGTGGCACGTGAGCCTCTCACTGCTGTGGCCTCTCCCACAATGGAGCACAGGCTCTGGATGCGCAGGCCCAGCGGCCATGGCCCACAGGCCCAGCCGCTCTGCGGCACGTGGGATTCCCCCCGGACCGGGGCACGAACCCGTGCCCCCTGTATCCACAGGCAGACTCCCAACCACTGCACTACCAGGGAAGCCCAATAAATATATTTTTTAAAAAATAAGTCTTTGCTCAGTTATCTGTGGAACAACAGGTGTCCCAACATAAGCACAGTAGGAGTCCCAACAGGAAAGGAAAAAGAGAAAAGGGAAGAAAAAAATATTTGAAGAAACAATGGCAGAGATTCCCAGTTGGTGAACATATCTACACACTGGGAGGATGGCACATCCAGTTTCACGGGGACAGAATCTCCTGTGCTCAGGACCCTTCCAGACCCTGCCTTATGTACTTCTTCATCTGGGTGTTCATCTATATCCTCTATAGTATTCTGTATAATAAACCGGTAAACAAAAACCTAGACACAAAGCAATGAAGTGACTTATCTTCCACTAATAAGTAGCAAAGCTGGAATTCAAACCCAGGACTATCTGACTAAGAAACCAAAATCTTAATCACTTTGCTCATGGAATATGTCTTCATAGAAACTAGTAACATTAAGTACTTTACCAGGGAAAAGGGAAAAAAAAGACACGATAGCCCAAAACTTCCCAAATGTGATGAAAAAATAATCTACACATCTGAGAAACTCAATGAATACCATGTAGGATACATACAAAAAGATCCATGGTCAGACACATTATAGCCAAACTGTTGGAAGACAACAAGAAAAATCATAAAAGCAGCAAATACAAAAGACTCATCATGTGTAGGGAAGCATCAATACTGATATACGCCGACTTTGCATCTGAAACAATGGAGATCAGAAGGTAGTAGAATGACTTATGCAAAGTGCAACAAACAATTCAAAAATGAAATTAAGAAAGCAATTCCAGGGAATTCCCTGGTGGTCCATTGGTTAGGACTCTACTCTCTCACTGCCGAGGGCCTGGGTTCAATCTCTGGTCAGGTAACTAAGATCCCACAAGAGGCACAGCAAAAAAAGAAAAAGAAAGAAAGAAAGCAATTCCATAAATGACTTTGTGCCAGTAAATTCAACCACATAGATGAAATGGAAACATTCCTTAAAAATAATAAACTACCAAAGCTCACTCAAGAATAGAAAACTTGGGGACTGCCCTGGTGATCCAGTGGGTAAGACTCTGTGCTCCCATTGCAGGGGGCCTGGGTTCGATCCCTCGTCAGGGAACTAGATCCCACATGCATGCTGCAACTAAGAGTTTGCATGCCGCAACTAAGGTCCGGCGCAGCCTAAATAAATAAATACATATTAAAAAAAAAAGAAAACTTGAATTAGCCTTACATAATTAATGAAACAATTTGTAGTTAAACCTTCCTATGAAATCAATTTGAGCACTGTGCCTAAAATAAAAGCTTTATCTTCAAAACTTCACAGACTGGGCTTCCCTAGTGGCGCGGTGGTTGAGAGTCCGCCTGCCAATGTAGGGGACACGGGTTCGTGCCCTGGTCCGGGAAGATCCCACGTGCCGCGGAGCGGCTGGGCCCGTGAGCCATGGCTGCTGAGCCTGCGCGTCTGGAGCTTGTGCTCTGCAACGGGAGAGGCCACAACAGTGAGAGGCCCGCGTACCGCAAAACAACAACAACAACAACAAAAACTAGCACAGACCTCTAGGCATTGAGAGGCAGAGTTTTTCCTTTTTCATTCCCAGAAATACTCTTTCATCATACAAAATTTATTGGTTTGGAGGGTTTTGGGGTGTGGTTTTGTTGTTGTTGTTTTTGTTTTTGTCTCTACATGAGCCAACTTTCAAAATATTTGGAAGCATAAAGGATTCACCCTCAGGTTTCCAGCATTTCTCTCCTGGTGACATTGTAAAGTCAGTTGAATTCCTTCACATTCCCCATAAACTGAAGGTAATAAATGGAAATATTCAGGAAAGGAAAAAAACTTTCCTACAAAGAAAACTCCAGGCACAGATGGCTCCACTGGTAAATTCTACCAAATATTTAAGGAAGAACTCAATAATATCAATAAATATTATTAGGAAGAAATAGATATCAATTCTACATGACTTAACATTATCCCAGTCTAATCCCAACAAGGTTTTTGAGAAACTGACAAGCTGATTCTAAAATTTATATAGAAAGCCAAAGACATAGACTAGCCAAAACAATTTTTAAAAAGAAAAAAGAGGAAGTACATTACATGATGTCAAGACTCACTATACAGCTACAGTTATCAAGACGTGGTTTTGGTGTAGAGATAAACATATAAATTAATGAAATTAAATAAATAATTCAGAAAAAGATGAACATATATGTGGTCAATTGATGTTTAGCAAAGGTGGCAGGGCAATACGATGGGGGAAAGGAGAATATTCTCAATAAATGGTGCTGAAACAATTGGATAGCCATATGCAAAAAAAAACCGGAAATGAATCATACACAAAAGCTAAGTCGAATGTATCATAAACCCAAATGTTAAAGCTAAAACTATAAAGCTTCTAGAGGAAAACATAGAAAATCTTAGTTACCCCGGGTTTGATGAAGATTTCTTAAATAGGACACAAAAAGCACAAACTATAAAAGAAAAAAATTACAAATTGAACTCATCAAAATTAAAAATTTGTTGTTCTTCAAAAGATACTGATTTTTAAAAATGAAATGAAAAGGTATGGACTGAGAGATAATATTTGCAAAATATGTATCTGACAAAGCCCTTGTATCTGAGATATATGAAGGTCTCACAACTCAAGAAGAAGACCCAATTTAAAAATAGGCCATAAATTGGAACAGACAGCTCACCAAAAATTCTGTCTGGACTTTAGGATCACACAGGCCTGGGTTCAAATCCTGGCTCTACCATTTTCAGACTTTGCCATATTGGGCAGGTCAGTTTACTTCATCTCTCTAAGCCTCATTTTTCGCATCAGCAAGATGCGGAAAATATGTAACTAAATAGTAGGTAGTCGGGAAGATTAAACATAATATTCCTAACTTATTTAGATACTTAAGGAATGTCAGGAATTCCCTGGCGGTGCAGTGGTTAGGACACAACACTCTCACTGCCAAGGGCCTGGATTCAATCCCTGGTTGGGGAACTAAGATCCTACAAGACTCGCAGCATGGCCAAAAAAAAAAAAAAAAAAAATAGAATAAGAGGATCTGAGTACCAGCCTGTCACTTTATTTTTTTAATTGGGGTATAGTTGATTTACAGTATGATATCAGTTTCAGGCGTACCTTATAGTGATTCAAAACTTTTATAGATTTACTCCATTTAAAGTTATTATAAAATATTGGCTATATTCCCTGTGCTGTGCAATACATCCTGCAGCTTACTTATTTTTTAAAATTTATTTATTTATTTTTGACTGCGTTGGGTCTTTGTTGCTGCACGCAGCTTTCTCTAGTTGCAGTCAGCGGGGGCTACTCTTCGTTGCGGTGCACAGGCTTCTCATTGTGGTGGCTTCTCTTGTTGCAGAGCACGGGCTCTAGGCGCGCGGGCTTCAGTACTTGTGGCACGCGGGCTTCAGTAGTTGTGGCGCACGGGCTTAGTTGCTCTGCGGCATGTGGGATCTTCCCGGACCAGGGCTCGAACCTGTGTCGCCTGCATTGGCAGGCAGATTCTTAACCACTAGCTTACTTATTTTATACATAGTAGTTTGTACCTCTTAATCCTCTACCCCTATCTCACCCCACACGACCGGAAAAAAAAAAGAAATGTCAAACACCCTCCTCTTCTCTTATCAAGTAGAGATGGGTTTAGCCTCAGAAGTCTGGGTCAGGTAAGAGGCAGCAGCGCCCTTAGGCCAGAGGGCAAAAGCCCACATTGTGTCCAAGTGAGTGTGAAGAGGCTGAGACAGAGAAATGTGTCCAAAATAGGGCGTGGGAGCCGCAGGGCCTGATGCTACTGAGAGCTTCAGAGATACTCTGGGTAGAGATATGTGGGGTAGTGGGTGGAGAACAGGAAAGTAACAACAAGGATGATAGCATCAGAACAGGAAAACCAGAAGCTGCCCAAGCAAATCTCAGCATCAGCGTCTGCAGCTAGGTTTTACACACTTGTCACGAGCAGTATTTACACAGGGAGGTGGGGTCTTACCTACAGGGCAGGCTGAGCCAGACAAGCCTCCTAGAGAACAGGGCAGCAGCAGCCCCCAGCCAGCCAGCTGGAGATGTGTGCTGGGAAGCTCCCCCGGGAGGAGGTTGAAGCTGGTCTGGGAAATGGTGAACCCACCACAATGAAAGTGTATCATTGAACTTGGGGAATGGCCGAAAAGGACCAGGGACAGCCCAGCCTCCGCAGGGAGTTCAGAAATGGCTACTGACTTGAAGGAACATTATCCACCCTGGAATCCTGCGCAAAACATCTGCTACTAAATCCACCCTTGAGGGAATTCCCTGGCGGTCCAGTGGTTAGGACTCCACGTTTTCACTGATGAGGACATGGGTTCAGTTCCTCGTCAGGGAGCTAAGATCCTGCAAGCCGCAAGGTATGTATGTATGTATGTATGTATGTATGTATAAATCAATCAATCAATCAATCAATCAATCAATCCACCCTTGAGAGGAATTCCTCTCGGGTCTCAGCACCAGAAAGAGCTTGGCATCTCCAGGGCTCCAGCTTGGTTCTGGCTGGAAGCAGAGTGGAAGGCAAGCTGCCAGGTTCAGGTCTCCCCACTGCCTGGGAGCTTGGGGTTCAGTGACTGTGCAATGAGACTTCCAGCCAGCCAGGCGGGTCTGGAAGGGGTGGCAGGTGTGTCAAAGGTGTGAAGGTGCCCAAACTCCTCAGGCTTTGTGGATGCTGATTCTTCATTAATCTTAACCCCTTTTGGGCTCTTTCCCAGTCCTTGTCTCCCCCAGAGCCCCACCAGATGCCCAGGGCAGAGTGATACCCCAGCCCTCCACCAGGAGTGTCTAGACTCACCCTCCCCCACTCTCGCTACTCTTCTGGAAAATGGCCTGCCAAAGCCAAGAGGCTGCATTTCAGAGGGTCTGGTGTCCCAGATGCAGTGATGACACCTGCAGGTGTCAAGGGTTTGACCTTGAACCCCTCCTATAAATTTGCCCATGGGTCAGTGACACCCCCAGGAGTTAGAATGACCCTAAAGACCCCTCCATCCTGCCCCTCTGGGGGACGCTTGGGTCTAGACACCTGTACACTGCCCATCCAGGTCACACCTCACCCCCTCTGGGGCAACAAACAGCCCCACAGGTTCCCACTTCCCCAGTCTGGCTCAGGAAGGCGCTGTCCCCCTGACACACAGGAGGGGGAAAGAAATGGCTCATTCCTTATTCATTCATCAGCACTGATTCCCTGTCTCAGGCTAACTGGTGAAGACAGGCCAGGAAAAACCGCTCTGGGTGTTGCATCAGACGTCTGTGCTACTGGGCGCTGTGGAAGAAATGCTGACCAACCTGGGAAGTGGGAGTGGGAGTCAGGAAGCCTTTAGGAAAAGGAGGCCTAGAGCTAAGGCACGACAGACATAGTCACTGGTCTCCCTGGAGAGTCTGAGAAGAGAGAAGGGCATCACTGGCCAGGCCTGGAGAAGTGAGTTATTTGTCCTGTTCTGGGAGCAGGCCGGAGCCTACAGCCTGGTGTCAGGGGAGGCCGGGAGGAAGGAAAGCAAAGGCAGCTGTGGAGGCGGAGGGGCTGGCTTAGGCCAGGCCACGGAAAACCTATCAGCTTCAAGCTTTCGAACTTTGAGGGCAATGCGGAGCCTTTAAAAGTTTCAGTGAGGGGCTTCCCTGGTGGCGCCGTGGTTAAGGACCCACCTGCCAATGCAGGGAACACGGGTTCGAGTCCTGGTCCGGGAAGATCCCACATGCCGTGGAGCAACTAAGCCCGTGAGCCACAACTACTGAACCTGCGCTCTAGAGCCCGCGAGCCACAACTACTGAAGCCCATGTGCCTAGAGCCCATGCTCCACAAGAGAAGCCACCGCAACGAGAAGCCCGCGCACAACCAAGAGGAGCCCCCGCTCGCCGCATCTAGAGAAAGCCCGCGCACAGCAACGAAGACCCAACACAGCCAAAGATAAATTTAAAAAAAAAAGTGATGCCTGTAAAAAAAAAAAAAAGTTTCGGTGAAAGGCAAGGGACTTCACTTCTGTTGTCTTCCTCCCCCAAACCCATAACCCAAATCTAATCATGGGGGTAATACCAGACAAGCCCAAACTTTAGGAATTTGACAAAATACCTAACCAGCACTCCTCAAACTGGTCAAGGTCAGTGAAAACAAGTCTGAGGACAGAGGAAGCTAAGGAGACATGACAGCTAAATGTCCTGCAGTGTCCCAGATCGGGACACTGAAACAGAAGAGAGGCATTAGGGAAAAGCTAGTAAAATATAAATAAAGTGTGAGGTTTAGTGAGCGGTAATCTGTCCACACAATTGAATGTTAGTCAACAATAAAAAAGAATAAAGTACTGTTACACATTACATGGGTGAATCTTGAAAACATGCTAAGTAGAAGCAGCAGACACAGAAAACACAGACCATGTACGGTATGATTCCATTTGTAGGAAATGTCCAGAATAGGCAAATCTATCGGGACAGGAAGTAGATTAGAGGTTGGCAGGGAATGGAGGGTGAGGGGGGATGGAGAAGAATAGGGAGGAACTGCTGACAGGTGGGGTTTCTTTTAGAGAAAAATGTTCTAAAATGAGATTGTAGCAATGGTTGCACAACCCTGTGAATGTACTAAAAACAATGGTACTTTAAACGGGTGGATTCTATCTCAATAAAGCTGTTTAAAAATAGCAAGGTCATTGGTACGTTGGCTGTAAGAAACGTACTACTGAAAAATGTTAACAATAGGGGAAGCTGGGTGAACTCTGTACTATTTTTGGAAATTTTGTTAATCTACAAAACTACTGTAAGATATACAAAGCTTATATAAAAATATGTATGTATTTTTATATACATTTTTATATATGTACACACACATAAATATGTACACAGTTTGTTTTTTTAAAGGCAAGGGAGTTAAGTGTTGATAGGGGCATGAGACAGGGACATGGCGGAGGTAGAGAGAATTTACTGATGCTCATGAAGGAGAGGCATTCAGCTGGATGGAGTGTTAGTTTCCTATTGAGGCTATAACAAGTGACCCCAAACTTAACAACTTAAAACAACACGATTTTATTAGTTCTAGAAGAGGTCAAAAGTCCAAAATGGTTTTCACTGGGCTAAAACCCACAGTGGGGCTGCATTTCTTTGTGAAGACTCTGGGAAGAACCCGTTTTCTTGCCTCTTCCAGCTTCTACAGGCTGCTGCATTCCTCGGTACATGGCCCCTTCTTCCATCTTCAAACCCAGCCATGGGTATAACATCTTCATCTCCCTCTCACTTTGACCCGCCTCAGTCCCTTTCATGTAATAGGACCCTTGTGGTTACACTAGGCCCACCTCAATAATCCAGAATAATCTCCCCATCTCAGTCATTAACGTAAGCACATTTCAAGGTCCCTTTTGCCATATAGTCATATATTCACAAGTGGCCATCTCTGGGGGCCATTATTCTGCCTACACATGATGTCTTCAGGGAGGTGAACACAGGAGGCTGTACGGGTGGGGAAGGTGAGATCAGCTTTGGATTGTGGAGCCCGGGGTGCCTTTGGGACATCCAGGGGAACTGCCCCCCATAGCTTCCATCTATTCACCAAGCACTAAGTACCTCCCATGAGTCGGTCACTGGGGATATAAACGTGAACACTGTATTTCACTGGTCCTAAGACATCTGTTTTTCACTTTGGAACATTTCTGAAATCAGGAGGCAGCTCTGAACCAATGACATCTTACAACTGCAATGCGCAGGCTTTTCTTTCTAACTGACACATAAAGTAAGACATCTTACAATTGAAGGCATCTTAGTCAATGAAATCCAGGTCTGGGCTAGCACTAGAATGGGCCTAGTTATTATAGTAGTTAATTATTATATAAGTTGGGTGCCTCACTAGAGCATCAAGTATCCCCATGCCGCCCCTCCAGCCTTTCCTGGTTCCAAGCCTGACTCCTTCCACCCTCCCATCTGCCCCCACGGCTCTGGTGCTTGACTCTCCCGTAGGTAACAGACTCCACCAGAGCCCCGGCCACACCCATGCTCAGCTCCACCACAGCAGGGTCCACGAAACGGCCCCTTTCCCCAGGTGTAACCTCAGTCCTGAGTCAGGCCCAGTGGTTTTCCACCTGGCTGCATGTGGGAAACACCTGGGAGCTTTTTAAAGCCCCAAACACCAGGCCATTACCTAGATCGATTCATTCAGAATCTCTGCGGAGTGATGTTACAGCTCCCCATAAAACTCCAACAGAGAGCCAAGGTAGAGAACTAACTGGTGTGAGTGAGAAGAGGCATAAAGCAGCACCGGTGGGAAGTGGAAGGTGTTTGGTTCAGACTATACAATTATGCATATCAGTCTTCCTCCCAATCCCTCCCCCTGACTCTGAATTCCTGGGAGGTGACCAGCCCAGTTCTCTCAGTTCCCTCAAGGCACTAACCAGTGTCAGACACATTGTGGAAGCCCAGAAAACGTAAGCCACAGGGCTTCCAAGGCCAGACAGAAAAGCCCTGGTGCCAAGAAAGGTCTTCGAAGGGAGCCCACTGGGTCTGGGCCCGCCCTCTGACGTGCTGTGTAACCTCCAGTGAGACACTGCCCACCTCTGTGCCTGTACAAAGCATGACTGGCCCAGGTGGCCTTGAAAGGTCCTTCAAGTGCCAACATTGAGTCTAGACTTTACCTAAGAGGCCGTTTCTATCCACTTCTAAGAAGTCTGAGGCAGTGGGGAGCCAGTGAGTATCAGCTTTCCTGCTCACTCCCAACAGATGTCCCAGCCTTTCCAGGCCTAAAGTCTCCACTTCTGGGGCTCTGTCCTGCACTGGCTGAAAAGCAGAGCATCTTAGGTCCTAAAAGCCAAAGACCTAAAAACAGCAAAACAAGAATTGCCAGAGAACTCTGGAGAACGGCATGTGAGTGGAGAGATTTTTAGATGGTGAACAAAGTCAGGTTGGGAGGCCACAAGACACCTGACAGGCCCAGCTCTGCCCCGAGGACTGGTAAACAAAGGCGAAGTGGTTCAAGGGACCAGAGACAAACTCCCAAGGAGGAACTTCATGAAAGGAAACCCTCAAGGGCCAAAGCAAGTCCAAAGGGGTCTGGAAAACGTTCCCAACTTCTGGCCATCAGCCCAGCCAAGGCCCTAATACACAACTAAAGGCTTTTATTGGGGAAAGGAAGTTGACTGAAAAGTGGCCCCCGATATCCTCACTGCCTAAGGCAGCTGGGGCCTCCTCCACAGAATCCAGGAAAGAAGGGGCCACCAAACTCGGCCCTCAGTAGGCTCAGGTGTAGAGATCAAAATCAATCCGTTTGGAATTGTAGAACTGTCCGCCGGGGGTGTCCATCTTCCGGCAATACACACCGTCCGGGAAATAGCCTTCATTCACCCAGGTCTGCAAGAAGAGAGGGCAGAGCTGGGGGAGGACTAATGGGGTGGGGGGAGGGAGAGAAGAGGCAAAGTGAAGAAGAAAGGATTTTACCTGCATCTGGGTGCTGGAGAAGGGTCCATACAGCTCAGCATCCCCTGTGTTCTCCCACTTATATTCCCACATCACGTCGGCCAGACCATCTCCGGGCGACTCTGCGTCTAAAATAACAGGCAGAGCCATCTGGACCTCAAGGGGCCTGCCCCTGCCCACAACATCCCTCCTCTGCCCTTCAATCTTACCTCCTCTCTGGGCAGGGGTTGGGGTCTCCAGCTCCCCCTCCGCCACTTCCTCAGCAAACATGTCCAGGGAGGGTGGGGCTGTGGGGTCACGGGGTCCCTGGGTCTGGCACCCCAACCCCTTCAGCCGCATGGCCAATCGTTCCCTTGTCTCCTGATACACTCCGAGGTTGCCCCGAGCCACCATCTGGTCAGCCAACCCGGAGAGCCGGTCCAGGCGCTGGGGGGAACTGGGCCGCCCAGGCCCCTTGCTGCCCCCTTTGCCTCCTCCTCGGGCTCCCAGGCGCCTCAGTGCCCCAGCCACTGTCTCTCTTGGCAACATCAGCTCCAGAAGGCCCTCCAGGAGGGCTTGGGCGCTCATTGGTGTCTGGCCCAAGCTGTCCTCCTCCTCTGAGTCTGACGGCGGCCGCTGATTGGGCGGCCGCTCCCTGATCTTTACCTGCAACGTGAAAATGGGAAGGTTTTGTTTCTGACAAACTGCCAGCAAGGCCCAGGCCCAGCCACGTCCACCTCTGGCCCTCACCCAATCAATGTTGTCCAGCCAGCTGTCTCGGATCTGAGCTTCCCGGTTCAGGAAATAGTTGCCATCAGCATCAAAGTGGCCTTCCTCCATCTCTTCCTGCAGGTTGAAGGGTGTGATCCGCACACCTCCCTCACTGGGGAGTGTGGCTGCTTCCTGACCTGCACCAAAGACACAGGCGTCCCATGCTAGGAATGCAAAAATGAGACAGGAGCCTCCTGTGCTCTGTGACCTCAGAAACCCCTATTTGGTCCTCCAGCAGAAAGTCAGTTCTTGGCTATAGCTCACCTTCTACATCTTCTGAGGCCAGGATGTCATATTTGCTGGACCCTTCATCATCATCCTCCTCATCGCTGTCCAAAGAGTGTTTGCCTTTGAAGCGGCTCCCAGGACCTCCTGCCCCAGCCACAGGGTCCACCAACTGTGGGCAGCAGTCAGAAATCGAGAGAGATGCAGGTTACTGGCTATTACTCAAAATACTCTAGGATCTAGACTCAAACTGAAAATCCTGCAAACCCATTTCTCAGAGCACATAGAAAAGCTAGCCCTTTCCACCTTTTCTTTATCCCTCCAGATTTCTCTCTTGGCTTCTAGCTTTTTTTCCTCCCATCACTCCTCCCCAGAATGCAGGAATCTGGCCCCCTCACCTTTTTCTTGGGGGGACTGATTTCATCCTCATCATCCTCATCTCCCACGCCTTGGAAGGTCACTTTCCTCTTTGGCATGACTGGACAGAGGAGCCTTTCTCAAGCTGAGCCGAGGAAAAGGGTGCAGATTAAAGGAACTGGGTGAGGAGAATACTCACCGCGAGAGGATCTCCCGCACGACATATCTTTCCCTTAGTCGGTACTGGATCCAGTTTGGGAGGGGAGGGAGCACAGAATCAGGGGCCGAAAGGGGAGCTGGCAGCCAAGAGGCCCCCAGGACTTGGTCTGGCATCCGAAAGAGCTGCTGGAGCGGGGATGGAGAGGTGGAGGCGCGGAGGAGCTCCCCACGGGCACCCCCCCCTTGAGACGGGCTCCCCCGCGTGACCACCACCATTCCCGGCCCCCGCAGTCCTGGGCGCGACGTTGCTCCGCGAGCAGACACCCGCTCAACCACCTCCAGCTTCCTCGCAGCCAGCGGGGCCTCGGCGAACCCAGGACCTGGCACCCTGGCAGCCCCGCTCCTCCCTGCGCCGAACTCCCGACTCCGTGGGGTGACCCCCAACTGTCCTGGGCTGTGTACAAATCAGAGTGGCGGCAGAGCCATGCTGACTCCAGCAACCCCGCCGGCGCGCGCTCACCTAAAGACCTAGGAAAGGCGGGGGAATCCAGGGAGACTGGTTTTCGCCAGGACTACATCCGGGTCACCCGCCCGCCACCACCCGGAAGAGAACTGCGGAAGGCGCCGGGGAAGGCCGGAAGTGGCTTCACTCGTGTTAGAGGACTAACTGAAGGAGAGGGCGGAAGTACGCGCTGAGCGGGGAAAGACACCCCCTCCCAGAAGTGACGTGAGACGTGTGGGGCGACCATGGCGAGCAGAGGGCACGTATGAACGCCTAGACCCTGATCGGACGAGAGGGATGGCCGGAAGTGGTCTCAATTCCCTCCTACAGCAGTAGAGGCTCTGGGGAGAAAGCGGAGCGCGCTCTACCTAAAGGGGCGCCCAGAGTCACGATGGAGGGGCAAAGTCCCAGCAGGGCCGCTGGGTCCCTGCCCTTGTTTCCCTTTCCCCGGTTGAGTCTCGTTTTCTCCAGGGCTGGCTCTGCGCCTTTCATCATCTCATTAGAGATCCTGCCTTCCTACTCTCAGCGTTCCGTTGTCCGCCCTCTCCTAGTTCGAGGTGCGGCCTTGCTCTTGTCCCAGAGGGGTTGCTCGGTTCTCCTGGGGCATTTTCCCAGCCCAGCTCCTTTTAGGACCCAGGGGAAGTCATTTACCCCACGCCTACCACCTGGGCAATTTCCTGGTTTCTGAGGTGGGAAAAGCCATAATAGGAGAGGTGGCAGTGGCACCTGTGCCCAGTACCGAGGCCAGAGGTCCCTTGTGCCCTCATCTCAGGTACGCCTGGAAAAGGGCAGTAGTGGATACCCGTGCCCCCCACCCCCGCCAAAACAGGACCCCAGCCCAGCAGCCCCTGCCCAGGTTTTGTACTCTGTCCCAAGGGGCAGAGCTGGGGTTGGAAAGTGGGAGTAGGTCCCAGTGCTCAGGGTATAAGACCTCTACCTCTTGAGGATACTCAGAGTCTGAATCCCAGTAGGCCAAGGCTGGGCCCAGAAAAAGCCTACTGGAGCCAGAGGAGGGCACTGGGGGCAGCTGGGGTCCCTAGGATACCAGATGGTCCACCCCTCCTTTCTCCTGCCCCTAGGGTTTCCTCCCAGGATGGACTACCATGAAACTGCACAAGTCCGTGCTCAGTTTCTTCCGTGGCTACAGAACACAGGCTCTGGACCGGGAGGGCATCCTGCTAAAGGAGGGGGCCAGAAATACCAGCTACCAGCACCGCTGGTTCATCCTCCGGGGAAACCTCCTCTTCTACCTGGAACTGGTACCAGGCTGACCCACACACCCCTGAGCCTCATCCTTTTAGAGAACTGCCAGTGAAGCCACGCCTTGGGGCCACAGAACCCTACGCCTTTACCATCCTGACCCCAGGGGTAGAAGGTGGGCAGGCCTACAAGCCGGCAGCAGAAAATCAGAAGCTGGGAGCCTGGCTGTGCTGCTACGCTCTCTGGAGGCCCAGCACCAGGAGCTGTGCCAGGCAGCTGGACAAGAGACCAGCTCACCCCCAGAGGACTGTGGCTCCCCACAGTACAGAGAGGGCAGTACCCTCTCCAGCTTGCAGGAGTTGCACGAGCACTCTGGGAAGGAGATCCGGGTGCTGCAGGCGGCGCACAGACAGCTCCAGGAGGCCAGTGACAACGGAGGCAGTGGATCCCAGGCAGAGGTGGAGTGGGAGCTCAACCACTGTCTGTTGATGAGTGACTAATAGACCAAAGGCCAAAAGGTACCTACCTGCCAAGACCAGGAGACCAGCCGATTGCTTCAAGAGACACCCACATCCTGACTAGCTCCGTCACTTCCTCCCTCCTTGTCCTTATTCTAACCCCCTTCATCAAATAACAATGCAGGAGACAGGCCCAGGTACAACAGCAGGTTCTTTTCCGGTTCCTCAAAGCGCCGCACAGGGTGGGGGCAGAGACAGAAGAAAATGTAAACATTGGGTTTCACCCCCTGGTGCTCAAGGGAAGACCCCTTACCCAGGTAGGGGCTGGAGAGTTGGAAGGGAACAAGGTGAAAGGTGGGAGCCCTGGTGAGACAAAGCAGGGGAGGCCTGAGAATACAGAAACGTAGGTGAAGAGGAAGGACAGCAAGGAGGGTGGTGGTGGGGAAGTGGGGGACATTTCCTGCTCCAGTGCATGTCCCCTTAAATAAACCAGCGTGCAAGAACATGGTGGAGGAAAACCAAAGGACAGAAGAGAGTGAACACCCCCACCCTGGGCCAACCGGGTCCTCCGTACATAATTACAACACAGAGATGTCCAGAAGGAGAACACGAAGAGCCTGGGCCCCCCACCAGGAAGTGGGGGGAGACAGGCAGGACTGAAGAAGGGAAAAGGAACCCAGCTCCACTTCATGGGTAAGGGGAGTGACTGGAGTGTAAGAATCTGAAAACCGCTGACTCCCATTGCCAAAAGTCACCCCTGTGGTGACAAAAGGCCAATCAGGACAGCACCTGGGAAGGGATCCCAGAGGGAATCGGGGCAGGAGTGACAGAGACCCCAGCTGGGCCTAACTGGAGGGCTCCAGACTTGTTCGCTGCTGCCCCAGGGAAATGCAGCTGCCCCACGTACTCTGACTGTCCTGGCCGTGTAGGGATCAGCAGCTGGCAAGGAGACGGGGAATCAAGCCACTTTCCTCAGAAGGAGGGACAGCCTGCCAAGGGGGCCGGGAGCAGCACCCCAGGCCAAGGCCTGCTCTTGGCTGAGGGAAGAAGAGAGGGCCCTGCAGTCCAGCCCCAGGGCAGAGGTCAGAAGTAAGCATCCTGCCGGGCCTCTGATGCTGAGGACCTGTCCCCGCCATCCTGGGGGGCGGGGGGTCCATCTGCCTTCCGACGCAGCGAGAGCTTCCTGCCCTGAGCCTTCTTCTCCTGCTTCTGCCGCTCCTTCTCCTGCTTCTGCCGCTCCTTCTCACGTTCCTTTTCCTGTTTCTGCCGCTCCTTCTCCTGCCTCCGGGCCTCCTTGCTGGGAGCCAGTGGGGTGCTGTTGCCAGTAGGCGAAGGAAGGGATGGATGCAGTCCCTCAGCGGTGACCAGAGGCCCTGGGGCAGGCCCAGCACTGGCCCTGCGGACAGGAGGGGGTGGAGAGGGGGCCCCTCCAGCTGCCCGAGAGCCTCGGCTCTTGAGGCCAGGGAGGCTGAGGAGGCTGGAGGAGGGGCCCAGGGGTGGCTGCTGCCGCCGACGCTCCTCATGGATCGCCCGGGAACCGTGTAGTCTCCGTGAGGGCCGATACTGCAGCTCGCCCCGGGTTTCCCGCCACTTCTTGAGCTGGGCCGAGTTCTCTCGCTCAATCAGTGCTTCTGTCACTGGGAGGTTGGTCACCTAGATGGAGAAGAAACAGGTACCAGAATAAGATTGGGGATGGGGATGGGCCAAAGCAGGTGTGAGGTATGCTAAGGCTAGGGCCTACCTCATGCACCAGGAAGTCCTCCTGCATGCACTGTTGGGGCAGATTGCGCAGCTGCTCCATGGTTTCATACATGCCTTGGCAGGAGCGCAGCTTCTCCACAGAGCCCAGCGTGTGCCGCAGCAGCACCAGGGCCACCCGGAAGATGATCTTGACGCCTGCAGGGTCCAAGGAAGAGAGGCTGGATGATCAGCCCAGGATCTCAGCCTGTCCCATTTAGGAGGGACTCACAGCCCCCATCCCTGTCTACTGCCAACCTTACAAATGAGGAAACTGAGGCCCTAAGAAGGGAAACAAGCTGCCATGGGTTTTAGGTTCCTGGGAGGTAAAGCAAGCTGTGGGCTGGTGGCAGAGCCAACAAGATCAGGCCTCAGTTTCTCCAGCCCCAAGACATCTTCCAGTGAAGCCTTATGTCAGCAGGCCACCCTCTGGCAGCCACCATGGAAACCGCAGCCCCGTCATGGCCTGAAATGGCTACAGAAGTACCTTCACAGAAGAACATATCCCAGACACGTAGCACTGAAGCCCAGGGAAGAGTGCGGGCAAAGATGCACATGAACCATTCTGTCATGTACAGCACGGGGTCAATGCGCTGCCGTCGCAGGTGCCGATGTGCCAGTGGGGAGGCCCGGCGCAACAGCGCAAAAAAGATTTCTCCATCCAGTTGAATGGCCTCCTGAAAGTGGGACAAACCATGAGAAGAGGCCTGCTGAGGACCCTTGGGATAGAACTGGCCCTGGTAGTCAGTACCCATCCACGAAGTGGGATCCTCACCTCAGTAGGAGAGGCCCAGAACAGAGGGACAGAATGGTACAGCGTGGGGCAGGACAAGGACCACCCTGCAGTCTTGGGGAAAAGCCACAGCCCCAGTTGCACCCAGCCTCCAGACACTCACCAGCCCTGCACTATAGTAACCGGGGAGGTACTTGTCGCAGATCTGCACCAGGCACCAAAAGGCTTGCTGAGAAGGGCAAGAACAAGGAGGGAGGGATGGGGCCTGAGAAACAGGGAGGAGGGAGCTCCCCCATCACCACTGTAGGCCAAGATCCTCCCAGCCCCTCCCCAACCAGGCCCAGCGTCTGCTGACCTCAGCAGGCATGTGCATGAGCAGCACTGCGGCCACGGGGGCCTGGGCCTGGCAGTAGCCCTCGTCAGGCCGGTAGATAGTGTAGGCCTTCAGGATTCGATACAGGTCCTGTTGCCTGTGGGTATGGGGAAAGACCATGAGGAAAGTCACAGGAGTTGGGAGCTCTCGCCCCCAAACTAACCCACACCCCCCGAGAGCCCCCCTATATCCCGTGGCAGATCAACCCCAGAGCTTTACCACCACAACCTCTATCCACCTTCCTAATCCTGCCTATCAAGCTTAAGCCAAAGACTCAGACCGTAACCTAAGCTTTGTTCCAGGCTCTAGGCTTCCGCCCTTGCCTGCACACCCACGTGCTCCCCACCCGTGTCCCCACACGGGCTGTGCTCTCTCTCTGTCTGCTCCCATCCCGTAAACCTTCAAGGTCATCTTCTTCAGGAAGCTTTTCAACAGCGTCAGCCCTCCTCTGGCACTGTCTGAATGCTTTTACTGCCCCAGTGCAGGCACTCTCCCAGGGCAGGCCCTGCCTTATCTGTCTGGAATTCATCAGTCCCGCCGGGCAGAGCCCTGGTTCTCGGTGTAGGCTTGGGAAGCCAGCTGTGCCTCAAACCTTTCTCTTGTCTCTGCATCCAAAAGAATAAACTCTCTGCCCTAGATCTGTTCCTCTTCCCTGAGGGTGCCCCATCTCTGTGTGTGGGAATCCCATCCCCTCAGCCCCACATCAGAAAACAGCGAGCCTTCCATCACTCCCCACAGCTAATTATCAAGTCGTATCAACACTACCTTCTGAATTTTATTCACGTCTATTCCCTCCCTCCGCACGTCTATTCCCTCTCTCCGCCGCCACAGCCACTGAGCAGCTCAGACCTTCATCTCTTAACCAGGACGATGTAATAACCTCCCAGATCCTCTCCCTGCCTCCAGTCACACACACCTGACCACTGCTTACATAGTGTTTCTCAAAATTCAGTCACTGGAGTGTGATCTTCATTTGTGCTTTATCTGCACACCACCCCACTATTATTTATTTTTTCTCCACTTTGTAATAACGTCCATGAAATGACAGGTTTGATATACTAGTTATTTCATCTAATATATATTAAAATAAACATGTAACTTCCCTAAGCTCCCATGCTACATTCACCCACCTGCCTGCTTCTGTGCCCCTGCCTTCTCCCCTATTGCTATGGGTGAACTATCTGTGATCCTGGCCAACCACAGCCTTTCCACTTGGACACTGGGTCCCATCCCCTCTCGCCTACACAGGCCATCCCTCCAGCAACCTTCCCATTGTTTGTGCGTCATCCATTTTTCTCTAACTACAGAGGCTGGCATACCAACATGTCATTTCTTCTAGCTTAAAAAAAAAAAACACCTCGTGACTTCCCTGGCGGCCCAATGGTTAAGACTCCATGCTTCCACTGCAGGGGGTGCGGGTTCGAGCCCTGGTCGGGAAAATAAGACCCCGCATGCCACAGGGCATGGCCAAAAAACAAACAAAAACCTCTCTCTACCCAGCCTTCCCCTCTGAATACCACATCGTTTCTTTCCTACCTATTCAGCCAAACCCACCTAGAGCACAGACTTGCTATCTTCAAGTTCTTTCCTCCCATCCTCCAGTCAGGCTTTAGCCCACTGCTCCACACAAAACTGCTTTTATCAAGGTCACCAATGACCTCCACATTGCTAAATCCAGAGGTCGATTTGCAGACTTCAATTTACTTGACCCGTCAGCAGCATTTCATACAGCTGATCCCGAAACCCCTCTTCACTTTGCTTCCAGGAATCACACTCTCCTGGTTTTCGTTATACCTCACCAGCTTCTTCCAGGCTCCTTTACAGGTTCTTTCTCATCTTCCCATTCTTGAAATGTTGGAGCTGCAGGGCTCAATCTTTGAACAGCTTCCTTTCATATCTACACTTGCTGCCTTGATGACCTCATCTAGTCCCATGGGTGAGATCTGGTCCCGTGTAGAGCCTGACAACTCTCAATTTCCAATCTGTCTCCAGTTTAAACCTCGCCCTGGATGTTGTGTCCACTGTACATCCAGCTTACTTGGCATCTCCATCTGGATATCCAGTGAGTATTTCAAACTTCACATTCCAAAAATGAGCTCCTGATATACCCTTCAAGCCTACGTTCCCCCCAGTTTTCCCATCCATATCAGTATATTGCAACTCCATTCATTCTAGTTTCTAAGACCAAAAACCTTGAGAGTCTTCCTTAACTACTCTCTCTCTCTCTCTCTCTCTCTCTCTCTCTCTCTCACTCACACACACACACACACACACACACACTCTCTCTCTCTCTCTCTCTCTCTCTCTCTCCCCCCCCACATCTAATCCACTGGCAAATTCTTTTGGCTTTACCTTCAAAATATATCCAGTTTCACAGCTACCATCCTGGTCTATCTATCATCATCTCTTTCCTGGATTATGGAAATAGTCTACCTGGTCTCTCTGCTTCTGCCCTTGTCTCCTATAGTCTATTGTCAGCACAGCAGCTAGAAATGATCCTTTTTTTTTTCTTCCAGCCGTGCTGCGCAGCATGTGGGATCTTAGTTCCCCAACCAGGGATCAAACCCATGCCCCCCGCAGTGGAAGCACAGAGTCTTAACCACTAGACGGCCAGGGAAGTCCCAGAATGATCTTTTTAAAACACAAGTCAGATCAGGTCACTTGTAACCAAATCTCGGCTCACATTCTCTTTTCCCCTTTCTTGCTTTAAACTCTTCTATTTACCACCATTGTACATACAACATACTTTCATTCTTTTATTTATTGTCTATCCTTACTAAAATATAAGCCCTGAGGGGGCAGCTGTCATCTGTAGCTAAAACAGTACCTGGCAGATAGCAGACGCTTGACTAATATTTGCTGAAAGGATGAACCTACTGTTAAATGTCCATCCACATGCTCCCACAAGGAGCTGAGAACCACCTAAAAACATCGCACACTACTAGGAAGCGATCTATAGCCTTCGTGAGGAAGCCGGGCAAACAGAACAAAGATCGAAGGGCCTGGGCACAGCATTTAAGGGCCCTTAATTGCTTTTCCAGCCTCAGCTCTACCCAACCCCACTGCCCAGACACAGCTTACATAACCCCCAAGCCAGGAAAAACCTGCCCCTTGCTCTGCTCCCATCTATCCTTTAAAACCTAGTTCAAATGCAACCTCTTCAATGAGCCCTTGATGTGCCTCCCCTTCCCCTCACCAGCACCCCACCCCACCCCCATCACCCTGAATCACAGTCTCCCTCCCAGGAGACTTCCTTCAACATGGCTAGACACTCAATCCATTAAGGACCACTCCTGTAGAAGTTCTGGAAGGCAAGACTGCTTTCAACCCAGCCCTGTATCCACCACTGACTCATATAGTCAGGTCGCCTTACCCATGCCCGCCTCGAGCAGCAAACATCTCATGGAAAGGGAACTGACGGTGCAGGTCCTTCTCAATCACATCCAGCCACTTAGGGTCCCCAGGAGCCCGTTCCAACTCCTGCAGTGGGACAGCTGAGATTATCTCAGGATCTGGGGGAACTGATGATACCCTTCACACAGACACTGTCACACGTCCCCACACCCTGGAGCTGTGCGCACCTCAAACTTGCCCGGGTTCTGCTCCAGGAGTTCCTTGCTATTGGACAAGTACTGCCAGGCCTTGGCTCTGAGGGAGGATGGGATCCCCTTCCGGCAGCGCAGCTTCACCTAAGGCAGAGTGGCAGGCAGGGGAACAGCTTCAGTGGCAGGCACAGCCTCCAAGCTTTCCCCAGCAGTCCTTGGGCTCCCTGGGACACTCGTCCCACATCCCATAGGCTTCACTCCACTGGACCCCGCCTGGCCTTCTATCTTTAAAGCTACTCCTCCCCCAAGGCCCAAGTACCACCTACCCCCAACATGGTCCGGAGAGCAGATACTATCAGGTTCCTGGGCTTCCCCAGAGCACAAGGGCCCACCCTGTCCTCCCCACCCCCACCATGTCCATTGCCCTGCCCACCACAGCCTTCTCAAACCTTCTGGAAACGCCGTGAAAGCCATTTATCCCAGTGACTGAACATCTCCAGCCATTTGAGCTCCCGCTGCCGAGCCACATCCACAGGAATGGAGCTCTCTCTGAGGATATGGGGAGTATGGAAGAGGTCAGTAGCAGTAGTATAAAATCCAGATTGCTGGGGGGACTGAGGCAAGCCACTTCCCCAAGCTCAAAAATGAGAGATCAGACCATAAAAGCATTTTGTGAGCTACCAATACCAAACATTAGGATGTCTGGTCATTCTGGCCATCCAAGGTCCTAGTTCACCACACTAAATGGAATTTCCTTGGAATCTCTGAACAGAGATCACATTCTCATGTTGGATCGCTATACAGAGGCTGTGTTCAAATCCCACTTAAGACATATACAAGTTTGGGGAGAGAGCACGGAATACTGAAAAGCTACACTTTGCATTAGACCTGGATCCAAGTTCTAGGTTTGCCACCTATTCACTGTGTGGCCTTGGGCAAGTCACTCTCTAAGCCTCAATTTCCTCATGTGTAAGATGGAGAGAAAAATAGTATCTACCTAAGAGATTATATGAGCTAACACATAGCAGTGACTCAGTAAGTAACAGCAATTATTATCCATAAAATAAAATACATAACAAACATACTTCCCTGTCCCCTTAGAAGCAACTGAGTTTCCTTCTACAAAACTCAAGATCCCTTGCACCATCTGCAATTTCCGCTACCTCCTCCTCCCTGAAATCACCCCACATTCCCAAGCAAATGAAGCTCTCCTTGCACTGTTTGCTCACTGTTCTTTCAGAGCTTCGCACTCAAGATACCCCATCAGTCTTGAAACAGTTAGTTGTAGGAGCCAGTACCAGGTGAGTGGAATGGAAGAAAGAGCTTGGGTTTCCAGATAGACCTGAGCTCAAAGCCCAGTTGTCCCTTAGAAGTTGGGGAGTCTTGGCAAGTGATAACCTAAGTCTCTTCCTTATAAATGTAAAAAGGAATGCCACCACCTACATCACAAAGTTATGAGAGGACTACTGAGAAACTGTATATAAAGGACTGTTAAATGGGAGGTTTAAAGTTAGTTTCCTTTGTCCCAGAAACTCCTTAAACTAAAAGGTGATTTCTCGGGCTTCCCTGGTGGCGCAGTGGTTAAGAGTCTGCCTGCCGATGCAGGGGACACGGGTTCGTGCCCCGGTCCGGGAGGATCCCACATGCCGCGGAGCGGCTGGGCCCGTGAGCCACGGCCGCTAAGCCTGCGCGTCTGGAGCCTGTGCTCTGCAACGG
Source organism: Orcinus orca (assembly GCF_937001465.1). Classification (NCBI taxonomy): domain Eukaryota; kingdom Metazoa; phylum Chordata; class Mammalia; order Artiodactyla; family Delphinidae; genus Orcinus; species Orcinus orca. The sequence continues at coordinate 71,976,533 of NC_064574.1, forward strand.
GAGAGGCCACAACAGTGAGAGGCCCGCGTACCGCCAAAAAAGAAAAAAAAAAAAAAGGTGATTTCTCATTCATCTCTATCATAAGGCAATTCCAAACTCTACTAAAGGCCAGGAAGAGTAAGATACCTTTCCTGCCCTCAAAAGGTCACAAGCTAGCAGGGGAGATAATTGCAATATGTGAGGGAAATGCAATTACAAAGATGCACAGAAGAGGCACCTAATCGGAGTAGGGGCAATGGATATCAGGGAAGGTTTCCTGGAGGAAGGGACATCTGAGGTAAGCCATGAAGGACTGAGTAGAACATGGCAGGGAAAGACCGGGAGAAGGGCATTCCTGGCTGATGGTACAGCCTGAGTATGAAGGGAGAAAGACTACAATCACTTCAACAGGACCACAGCACACAGTGCATGGTGAGAAGGCGGTGGAAAAGAAGACCAGAGAGGCTGGCAGAGCCAGAACATAAGGAGCCTGTGCGCAGGCTAAAGCGCTTGGACTTTATCCTGTGGACAGTGCTGAGCTGCTAACAGCTTTTAAGGTAACGTGTGCCACAGTCAGCCTTGCCTCAGAAGTTGATTCTGCCAGCATGGAAGATGGATTTTAGAGGGACAAAATTAAAAGCAGAGAATTAGGGCTTCCCTGGTGGCGCAGTGGTTGAGAGTCCGCCTGCCGATGCAGGGTACACGGGTTCGTGCCCCGGTCCGGGAAGATCCCACATGCCGCGAAGCGGCTGGGCCCATGAGCCATGCCCGCTGGGCCTGCACGTCCGGAGCCTGTGCTCCGCAACGGGAGAGGCCACAACAGTGAGAGGTCCACGTACCGCAAAAAAAAAAAAAAAAAAAAAAAAAGCAGAGAATTAGCACCCCGCACCGTGCCTGGTACACAAGAGGGGCTCACTAAAACCCAATTCAATCCAAGTTCCTCAGGGCAGCAGAGTATTGAGGAGAGTGCCATTGGTCACACAGATCCAAATTGTTTGAGTGGGGCAAGTCACTCAACTGCTCTAATCCTGTTTCTTCATCTATAAATTAGGTACAGCAATGCATCCCTCATGCATGGGAAAGCACCAGGGTCAAACTTAAGTTGCCCTCCCCACACAGAACCGAGAATGTTGGTACTCAAAGATTTTCTGATTTTTTTGTTGGATTACAATCCCTCCCACAGGGCTTCCCCCAACACCAGGCAGGTCCCCCTCACCCCAACACGCACAGCCATGACTAAATCCTACTCATTCTTCACAATTCAGATCAGTCCAGCTGAATGCCCAGACTGGGCAAAAGATCCCTTCCCTAGCTGCTCACAAAACCCTGTGATGATCTCCAGGCTAAACCTAACGTATTATATTGAAACCAACTGTTTAAGTATTTGTCTCTCCTCTAGATGATGAGCACCTTGAAATGATTATTTTACCCTTAGTACCCAGCACAGGGCCTGGCACTGGGGGTTCTCAGGCAGTGCTGTAAACTGAACTGACCAGCAGGTTAAAGGGGTACAGGAACAATGATCCAAAGAGAGGGAAGGAAGAAGTCAGAAGCAATCACACCCTCACCTCAGAAGTGACTCAGGCCCCTGGAGGGAACTAGGAAAGAGTAAGCCCGCCTGGGGAGATGAGGAAATGGGGAAGAGGCCTCCTCCACCCCCTTTCCTTCAGTGAAAACACAAGACTGCTCTTCTGTTTCACAGACGGGCCCTACCTTCAGAGTCTCTCCTCCATCAAACAGACTTCCCCACCTCACCACCACATCAGACCTAAGGCTATGGGGGAAGGGAGCTGCCTGCATCCCTCCAGACTTTCTCCCTGAGGAACCAAAGATCTCTACCAGAACCCCTGTCCAGCCAACCCTCCAGAATATCTGACCTGTAGCTGGAGTTTCCCACCGAGGAGCTGGGACAACCTGAGGTACAATCTCATTCAACCTTTCACTTCACAGAGGAGGAAAGTGAGGCACTAACTCAAATGTGGAAGGCACTAACTCAAGGGCACACACACACCAAAGGCAAGGCTTAGGCTCAAACCCAGGACTCCCGACACCTGGTCTCAAACCCTAACACGCTGGTGCCACAGAAACCTCAGGAAACTCTAGGCATGATAAGGATTGTTAAGCATTCCCATTCCCACTAACCACCCCGTGGATCCTCAGAGGAGGATGGACAGCGAGAGCGTGGGCAAGGCGTATCATCCCCCCCACCCTGCAACCTCTACTTCCATGAAGCAGGCCCGCTGGGTGCCCGCTGGGTACTCACAGGCTGCCCGAATACTGGCTGCCCCCAAGGAAGCCGTACTTGTCCGTCTTGCGCAGGGCCAGCCCATTTATCTCCGAGTCTGAGCCCATGGAGCTCACATCATCCGCCAAGGACTCTAAGGTCCCAGACATGAGGCTCACGGAGTCCAAGTAGCTCAGAGTGTCTGGAGCCTGCCCTCGAGGCCCAGAGATTCCAGGTCCCAGGCTGGACGTGGAGCCTAGGTCCTGAGAGTTTTCAGCAGGCTCCAGAGCTGGGGTCACCGTCACGACAGCTACCGGGGCCTCACATGTCCCTGAAGGGCCTGTGCCAGGCCCTGAGGGGTCCTCTGGTGCCTGTCCTGTTGATGCTGATGCTGCAGCTCCATGTCCACTTGTCACCTGTCCTGCTGTCACTGCTGCAACCCGTGCAGTCACTCCTGAGGCCACAGTGGTTCCCGGCTTGGGGGCAAGCGGGGGTTTGGCGGTCAGGGCCCCAGGAGCCGTTCTTGAAGGGGTCCTGGTGCAGGTCCCGGTGAGGGTACCTGGCCCAGGATCGGGTGAGGTTCTGGCCTCCTCCGTCTTCGGAGAGTCTGCCCCTGGGGCCAGAGCCATGGACCTCTCGGCTCCTGCCACAGCCTCAGGCACCAAGGGCTCTGGGTCGGAGACCTGCGCCCTCAGGGCTTCGGGTGAGGCCTCCAGGGTCAGCCCCACCTCCGTGCTGCCGGTGACTGTCGGGGCGGGAGCCAGGGCCGAGTCCGAGGTCTGGGCTGGACCCGGTACCCATGCGGGCCGCGCCTCCCCGGGGGCCACCAGGGTGACCGGGGCCGAAGTGGCCGTGGTCACTGGCGGCCCCGGAGCTACCACCACGACGGGCCCGGCCCGGGAGCCGCGGGGTGGCGGCGACGGGGCCGCGGGGGCGCCATGACGGCGCGGCGGGGCCACCAGGGGCGCCGGGCCCGTCTCCATGACCGCGGGCCGCCCCTCACATCCCCCCGCCGCGGCGGCCGCAAAAGGCGCCGCCCCTCAGGCCGCTCCCCACCGCCCGCCGAGGAAGGGGAAAGGGCGAAGGGCGCGGCCCGGCGCGCGCCGGGGTCGTTGCTGGCGCGCGGGGGGCCACCCGGCGCGCGGAGCCGGGGCACGGGTCCCGGGGCGCCAGGCGCCGGGGTCTCGCTCGCGGCCTCTCCCCCCCTTTCGCACTCTCGCCGCCTCCCCCTCCCTCCCGCTTCGGGCGAGCGGCCCACCTCGCGCCTGCGCACAAGCCCCGGTGCCGGCCAAGAGGCCAGCGTTTCGGCGCTTCACGCCTGCGCGCGGGCGGCCCCATCGCGCTCCTTTTTTCTCCCTCCTCGTCAGAGGGCTTGGACGAATAACAGGAGAGAGAGAACTGGGTTTCTGCCAATCGTTGGAAGTGTGGGTGGGGCTGGAGGTGGGAAGGGGGTGGGTAGTTTGGGAAGAAGAAACAGACAAGGCGGAGGTTATAAAACCAATGAGAGGGCGAGTGAAGGCAGGAGGAGGCGGGACGAAGGGAGTAACTAATAGAAAAGCAGGAAGATGAACCTCCTGGCCAATAAAGATGGCTGAAGAGTGAACGACTGTAGAAGGAGGCGGGTGCTGTGCGAGAAGAGGCGGGCCTGCCTAATAGGAATGGTTAAAAGGGAGCCAATGAAAAGGGGAGTAGGCGGAGGTCAAATTGACAGACAGTGATGTCTATTTGGGCGGTGACAGACAGCATCCGCAGTCGATAGGAGCTGAGGGATTCTTTGGGTCTCCCAAGAAGGTCAGGAAGAAATGACAGCTGGGAGGGGAGGGTCAAATTTGCGATTCATTTGCCTCGTCAGCCAATGAATGCATTCTCTCACTTTAGCAAAAGGAGGAAGATAGACAGCTGTCTCAGCCAATGCAGCATCCAAAGGGAAGGGGTGCTGCCAGCAGGCAGTGCCAAGCCAGGGATGTCGGTGACAACCGGAGACAAGCGCGGGAGGTGGGGGTGACAGTTGGGGACAGCGCGGAGAGGGGGCGGGGACCGGGTGCAACCGTTAGCCAATAAGAGCGCCACGCTGCCCTGCCTGAGTCCTCTCGTGGGCCCCATTCTCTATTCAGCTCCCAAGCCCACCACAGGGCACTTGATCCAGTGCTCTGATCAGGTACTCTTGCCCTTCACTTAGCCTCTAATTCTCATTCCAGCCCGCAACAAATCCCAGGCGACTATAACCAGAGCCCCAAAATCCTATAAGTGACTCATCTCTCTGGATCCACCATTTCCTGTGGGTATCCCAATCCCCAAGTCTCTCTCAGCCCCTTCTATCTGAGCTCTTCCCCAGGATCTGGGCTCCAGTTCCTTGGAACTCATCCTCTGAGTGCCCCCTCCATTGTAGTGGGGATCCCAGACCCCAAATCATGAATTCCCAATACCATGAATTCCCATATCTGTGTTCTTCTGGCGATCCAGGACCCATGCCATCAACTCCTCTCTCCTCATTGATACACCCCTCTGTGCTCCTCATTCTCTGCTAAGAAATCAGACCCCAATCTCATGAGCCCTCCAGGCTACCCTAGACCACAAACACAAAGCCCTGACTTTACCAGCCCCTTCTCTCTCTGGCTCTCATTCCCCTGAGGTCCAGGATTCAGGATTCAGCACCAGGAGGGCTCCAATTTCCATACAAAGTCCACCATCCTGAAATTTCAGTCAGGCCTAGCTCCCAGCTTCCCAGTTACTTGGTTGCTGAGTTCTCTGAGGCTCCTTACTCCCAGCTCAGACTCAGATCCCGTGAACCAGTGTCTGAGATATGCCACTCCCGATCTCCTCCTCCTCAACTTCTCCACTTTCCATTTGGCCCAAGCTTCCTAAGCACTTCCCCCATCCCCCTCTTTGGAGTTCTCCTCCCCTCCCAGAACCCAGTATTAAGTGGGCTCCTCCCTGGGCTGGACCCCCATGGTAACCGTATAAGGTGAGGCAGCTGTCGACTGAGGCAGGGAGGGGCCAGTGCAGGAGGCCAAGGGCAGCTGCTAAGTTTAGGGTGGCTCTGTCTCTCTTCTTAGAGACAACAGGTGCCTGGACCCCAGTGACCAGAAAAGCAAATGTCTTAGAGGCATTGGTATGAGGCTGGAGGAGGGGGAGGGAAGGAGGAGACTTCCTTAGGACATCAGGTCCTAGAGGGAACAGGAGGAGGAGGAGAGGGAACAGGAGGAGGAGGAGACACGGGTGTCCTTGCCAACCTTGGGCCTCCTGGGGCTTCCTCACCCACAATTTCCGCAGACCTCCACTGTACGGAATGGACTGGGGCACCGAGGCCCAGAGGGGTGGGAGAGCGTACTTCAAAGTCACACAGTCAGCCTAGCTGGTTCTAGCCCAGATTGGAGAGAGAAGCCATTGGCCATCCCAGCCACCGAGGAGGAGGTAACCAATTAGCTTCCCTCTTGGTGTCCTTGACTCCCCTCCTCTGAGTTCCAACTTTCACACCAGTATCCAAAAAAGTGATTATAGACTCACACTAGACCATGTCCTTCTCCTGTTTCAAACCTTTCCAAGGCTCCCAAGGTCTCAGCCCTCAGCATGGCATTTGAAGACCCTCCAGTGTCTGATGTCCAGCCCCTTGTATCCTCTGCTCGAGCCCCATCCCAATTCTGGCAAACTGAACACTTCTGATCTTTCACTTCGCCAGGCCTTTGCCCATCTGTGCCCACCACTTAGCATGGCTGTTCCTCCACTTTCACCTGACTCACTTCTACCAGCCTTTATAACGTCATTCCCATACTCCTAGATAGGGCTGCTATGCCCTCTACTTCTGTACTCCTGACCAGCTGGTTTGTCATTTTCTGCATTTACCCTGTCTCCACAGCTAGACTGTAAGTTCTACCAAGGCAGGGCCTGAATATTAATTATAATGATTATGGGAATTCCCTGGCAGTTCAGTGGTTAGGACTCCAGGTTTTCACTGACAAGGGCCCGGACTCGATCCTTGGTTGGGGAACTAAGATCCCACAAGCCATGTGGTGCAGCCAAAAAATAAAAATAAAAATAATGATTATACTTCACTAACTGTTTCCAAATAGTGTTCACATCCAGAAGTTCTGTGGGATGGGAATTACGTCCCCATTTTATAGAGGGGGAAACCGAGGCCCAGGGAGTTGGAGCGCAAAGCCCAGGGTCACAGAGCAGGTTCTCTGCTCCAGGCTGTCTAGTCTCTTCATACCTAGTGATTCCATGCCCCACATCTTTCCTCACAAAATCCCCCCTCTTCTTGAAGGGGATGTAGAAGACTTCCTGATCCTTCAGCTTCCCCAGGCAGCTCTCTCCCACCTGTAACCTCTGTCACTACCCCCACATATACATACCCTTGAGTGTGAACTCCACAGTGGGGGGGACTGTGTTTGTCAAAGTGCACCTGCAAAGCATAGACCAGTGCCTGGCACACTGTAGGTACTCAATAAATTTACTGGGTTTAAATCTGGGCCCACCCCACACAGGGGTACAGGAGCCTGGTGCATCTCTTTCCTAGTCCTGTGTCTCAGCCTGGGCCCTCTCTGAACCCTGGCACATTCCAGCCTCCTTTGGGGAGAAAGAACATTCCTTCCTGCCCAGGTCCTAGTGATACCTGCATCCCAAGACTCACTCCCTCCTCCCTCCCTCCCTGGGCTCCAGCTGTTGCCAGCCCAAGAAAGGAGAGGCCCTGAGCTGGGCTATTTTGGTATCTGGGGTGGGCACCCACAGGGCTAAGGTTACCCTGGTATGTTAATGACTCCCTGGGGCAGGACTATATAACTCCAGAGGGACCGCCCCAGGCTGACTCTCTGCTCCTTTCCAGCCAGAGCCACTGCCTGGCCCCCAGGAGACCTAAGATATGGTGAGTGAGAATCCCCCAGCCCCTGCCCAAATCCCTCAGACCTCAGGGCAGCCTCATCCTTTGAAAGAAAGTAGCTGGTTCCCAGTCTGGCAAGAGGAAAAAAGATGAATCTTCCCTTTCTTGATATCACTAATGGGGAATGTACAGAATGATGCCCTAGAGGATCCAACCAAGGATAATCTGCCTAGACACTCCACTCGCAGGAGCCCAGTCCCTCTCAAAGCATGCTCCATGCCATCCTGCACTCCATCTTCCTAAAACCCCCGGGACCAGCCAGACAAGTGTTCCCACTCCCATTTTATAAATGAGAAAGTAGAGGTTCAGGTGAGTGAGTGATCAGGGTCACGCAGCAAGTCTGGGACTCAGAGGAGGCAGGGTCAGGGCACTGAGAAGGGGAGGTACACTCCACTTGTTGGGTAGGACGGAAGGATGGGGACTTGAGGGCTACCCAGAGGAATTCGGGGGTACAACTGCAGCAGGTCTCCTCAGCATAAGGAAGAGGAAGCCTAGAGCCAGAAAAGTTGCTTTAGAGGAATGGACTCAAAGAAGCGTGAATCTAATCCATCGCCTCTAGAGAGGAGTAGGGATTGGTCCATGAACCCCTCTGCCCAACCCTCATCCCTCAGGCACCCAAGAAGGCCAGGAGAAAGGCAGTGGCAGAGGGCGGAAGCTCCAATGTCTTCTCCATGTTCGATCAGACCCAGATCCAGGAGTTCAAGGAGGTAAGGGTGGGGAGAAGGGAGACTGAAGGCTGACCAAAGACTCCCCTTGCTGCCCCTCCCCCAACCCCTCCCTGGAATGTGCACCTGTTGGCGGAAGGGGAAGGGTTTAGAATTCCTTGTACTCCTCCCTGCTTGGAGTGGAAGTGGACGGCTGGCTGGGGGCCAGAATCTCAGAATCTGATCTGCCTAGAGTAAGGATGCTGAAGCCTGGCCATGGGGGACCTAACCTCTCCCTACCCTGGCCCTCCACAGGCCTTCACAGTAATTGACCAGAATCGTGATGGAATTATCGACAAGGAGGACCTGCGGGACACCTTCGCAGCCATGGGTGAGCCTACTCCACCTGTAAAGATTCAAGGCTGCAGAGTCCTGGGAATTCAGCAGCCTTAGGTTCCAGCCCTGCCAGGTCCACCCTGGGCCTCAGTGTACCCAGATAAAAAATGGATGGGATGATGTGAATTTATGGGAAGCATTATTTCCTGGCCCCTAGACCCCACTCCACTCCATGCTTCCCCCACCCTGTTCCAGGGCGTCTCAATGTGAAGAATGAGGAGCTAGATGACATGATGAAGGAAGCCAGTGGGCCCATCAACTTCACTGTCTTCCTGACCATGTTTGGGGAGAAGCTCAAAGGTGAATGAAGTGTCCTGGGTCCAAACCCCCAGATGCCTCTCCCCAGACCTTTCAGGGACTGACCCTTTAGCAACCCTTCAGCTTCATGTGCCCTCTGACCCCCCCAGGTGCCGACCCTGAGGATGTGATCACTGGAGCCTTCAAGGTCCTGGACCCTGAGGGGAAGGGCACCATCAAGAAGCAGTTGTAAGTGACACCCTCCAGCTGCTCCCACACAGAAAGCCTCCTTAAATTCCTACCAAGAGTTAGGCACTGCCAGAGATAAGGGAAAAATTAGGACTGTGGCGATGGGATTAAATTTTCACAGCACACAGGGGGAAGGGCAAAAGGGGGGAGGCCAGAGTGTTTGGGAGACCAAAGAGGAATCCAGAGTAACCCTGGTTTTCAAGGCAAGACTGGGAATGGCAACGGGCACGAGGTGGGAGGGAGTGGAAAGGAATCACGAAGCCCAACCTCTGTCACCTCTCTCCAGCCTGGAGGAGCTGCTTACCACGCAGTGTGACCGCTTCACCCGCGAAGAGGTGAGTGGGGAAAGGGCCTAGGAGAAGCAGAGGGCTGGGGGAAGGGGAACGTAAGGAACCGGTTGGAGATACCCCTGCGTTTTTTCCCCAGATCACGAATATGTGGGCGGCCTTCCCCCCCGACGTGGGCGGCAACGTAGACTACAAGAACATATGCTACGTCATCACGCATGGCGACGCCAAGGACCAGGAGTAGCGGACCCTCTTAGGCCTCTGCTGGGCAACGCCTTCCTGCCAGTGCGACCACCCCACCTTGACTCCTAATAAATTAAACTGGTCTCGTTTCTTATCCGCGACGGCTTCAGTGCGTTTGTGTGAGCAGGGCTCAGGTGGGAGGCTGCGCTGAAACACCGGCTGGCACGAAACGAGTGCCCAGCAAATGAATGAATAAATAGTGGCCCAGAGGCCTGGGTGGAACGGTTTCACCCGCTACGCCCGCCGCTTATTCCCGCTGGGAAAGAAAAGACTTGCGTGGCCTCAGGGAAATTCAGTTTTTATTGAAGTCGCCGTTTGGGTGAAGTGGGGCGGGGTGGGAGAGTTAGGGGCTGGGAGAGTTAGGGGATGGGAGGGAAGCTCTGGCTCGCTAGGTGGGCCGAGGCGGATTGGGGCGGAGCCAAGGCGGGGTCGGGGCGGAGCCAAAGGCGGGGCTACACACTCCAGGATTGGGAGAACCTGCTAGCCCGCTAACCCCTTGCAAGGGCGGGCCTTACAGGCTGGGGCTCCGGGATTAAGCGCCGGGCAGCCTAGGGCTCGAGGATTGGACAAGAGACGAACTGAAGGCGGAGGCAAGGTAAAGTAGGGTCCGGGCGGGGGTCTCAGAGAGCGTCCGACTGCTCGCCCTGAGCCTGGTTCTGCTGCATCTGGGCCTGCATCTTCTCCAGCATCTCTTGCATGCGGCGCAGCTGTGCGGGGCAAGATTGCAGGCAGTGGGACTGGGCGGGCAAGGCCAGAAAGGGACTTCGAAGAGGATTTGGGGCCTTGATCTGGGGGAAAGAGAGGTGCTTGCTCACCTCTTCGTCTTTCTCGCGGATCAACTTCTCCGTGTCGGCCAGAGGCAGCATGGGCAGCGGGATCTCTGTGGCGCTCTGGCGGGAGAGCTTGCTAGGGGGTGGAGGAAAGGGGCAGGAATCAAAGTCGAGAACCGTGGTTGTGAGTCACTGCCGCGAGGCAGGGCCTGGGGTTTGGCGGGACCATGTCCTTCAGGTTAGGGCCATACGCAAAGTGGGTGGGGAAAGAAAGGCTCCGGGAGAGAGGTCTAGAAGGTGAAGGCCGGGGTCATGGATGGTGAGCGCAGAGCCTTGGAAGCACCTAGGAGTCAGCTCTGGCTCTCACCTACGGCTGGCTCGATCACGCGCCCCAGGCCGGGCCAGGCTCTGTAGGCAGCGCGCCCGGTAGCCCTCGTAGAGCAGATCATGCGTCACCTCCTTCAGGTCCTGCAGGTGTGTCTGCACTAGCATCCGTCGCAGGTTCAGGAAATCGCAGTGATGTGGGTTCTCCACTGGGGGGCGGACCGGCAAGAGTCGGGGAGCTTGGGTCGGGTCTGCTGCCCAAGGACCCCTCTTTTGACTTTTAGGACCCCTGGGACCAGAACTCTCCCCAACTTCACCTGTTGGGTGCGGTTGACTCGGAGGCGTCCTGGGCTCCCTGCTGGCCTCAGAATGCGTTCCTGGCCTTACTCACCCTCCACGGTGCCCCAGGAGTAGCAGCGTCCCCTCACCGGTCGGGTCCCGCCGTCCCTCACTACTTCGCAGGAACCGACGACAGCAAAAGGGATGCTTTCCTAGAGGGCAGGAGTCAGCGATCACCGTTGGCCCCCTTTGGGCAGAAACCTCTTTCTCAGCTCCCACCTCCACATCCGCCCTCCCTGGCTTCTCTGCCCCTTCCTCCTTTGCCTCTGCACCTTCATCTCCGCATCCTGCCTCTTGAAGTCTTCATCCTCATCTGAGTCACAATCGGGGAACTGGTAGATATTGATCTCCTCCTCCTGCAACTGTTCCCGGATCTTGGAGGAGACAGATGCAGAGACGGTGAGAAACACAGAGACTGTGAACCACAGACATTGCATGACCAGAGACAGTGAGATATAGATGCAGACACGGGGTAGAAGAGACAGAGAGGAAGACATGAAAGACAGAGATGGTGAAAGATGGACATATGGGATGAATGAAAACAAAATCTCAAACGAGAGACAGAGACGTAGATGGTGAAAAACTGAGACAGTTACCCTAATGGGAAGACTGATGCCTGGGAAGTTTTGAAGCTGAGCAGACACCGAAAGATCAGGAGAGAGAGGCATAAGTGGAAACAGTGGGAAAGGGCTCTGAAGACACAGGGGCGTGGGAAGGTGGGGGGGTGGGGCAGTCAGCATCCTGGGGCCAGAAGGATAATATTGGTCATTATGTCTACACCCCTGGCCTCAGCCAGGCCTTAGCCAAGCATCCAGCCCAGGGATTCTATTCCGAACCTCCAGAGACATGGCTTCCTTAGGCAGCTTATGACCCACCTTCCTCAGAAACTTTCTTCCACAGTCTAGCCTGACACATCACGCTCCAAAAGGGCTACCCCAAGATCAAAGAAATCAAGGCTGAGTTCGATTTTGATCATGACTTTTGGCTTCATGTGAGGCCAAATGTCAGAGGCCACCGCACACACCTTCTGCTTGAGGGCCTGTGTTTCCTTAGGCATCAGGGCATCTGCTTTGCCAATGACTGGGATGATGTTGACCTTCTCATGCACCGCCCGGAGGAAGGCCACATCTAGGGGCCGGAGCCTGCACCCAGGGATTGGTCAGGGCTCAGTTTCAGGGCACAGAGACACTCCCCCTCCAGCCCTCCCCAAATGTCCCAACTCCCCAGGGTGCCCCTCGGACCCCCGGCCAAAGGGTGAGATGAAGTAGAGGCAGCAGTGGACACGGGAATCCTGGATGTTCTTCCTGTTCAGGCCACTCTCATCCCGAAGATACTGCTCAAATTGCTCCTCAATGAAGCGCACCACGGGCAGCCAGCTGGGGTATGGGGAGAGAGCGGCAAGTCAGAGAACAGGGACCACAGCACAGGGAAGGGGAAAAGGCTAGCCAGGACTGTGGGTGTGGGAAGTAGTTTCTTTGGCTCCAACCAAAGACATAAGAGGAAACTGGCAGGTGAGATGTCGGGAAGTACAGGGCAATTTGGGCCACAAGGCCACCAGAAACAGGCCCCACCTTTGGCGGGGGGCGGGGGGTAGGGCAGGGCAGACCAGCCCAGAATCTGACCCCTCAGTCTCCACAGAGTAGCCACATTGGGAAGCTGAGCCCCAGGTCCTCCCCCATTCCTCACCAGTCTGAACAGTCCACTGAGTCCCCAAAGCCAGGTGTGTCCACCAGGGTCAGCTTCACCTTAATACCCCCCTCCTCGATCTCCACGCCCCGGCGCTCGATGGTCAGTGTTTGTGTCAAGCGAGCTATGAGGATGGGGAGAGGTCAGGGAGCTGGGTAGGGGCCTGAGGCAGGACTAATTTCCTTTCTCAGACTCACAGTTGCCTCCACCCATTTTTCAGGGGAGGAGAGTGAGTCTCGGAGAAAAGCAGTGAGCTGCCTGAGTCCCCCAGAATGTCATGGGAAACCCAGTTGGAAAGGAAGAGAGTGCAGTCTAGGGACATGGGAGGAGGGGGTCAGAGTGCCTGGAGAGCACGGTGAGGAGGGGGTCTTACCCCTGGCCTCTGGGACTTGCCGATCCTCATAGAGGTTGGTGAGAAATAGGCTGTTGATGAGGGTAGATTTTCCCAGGCCTGACTCCCCTGTGGACAAGACAGCCCCAGCTGGTCAGGTGAGGGGACAGCCAAGGTCTCTTGAGGACCCCTTGCCAGGCCCCTCTCCAAAACCTCCAGACCTGCCACCATGAGTGTGAAGTCAAACCCCTTCTTGACGGACTTGCGATGCAGCTGGTTGGGGAGGGCGGCGAAACCCACATACTCCTTGTCCTGTTGGCAGGGGGTGGACAATATGAGGCTGCTGGGGGCAGCAGGCAGGGCTCCCAGGATAACCTGATCTCAGAGGCTAGGAGAAGTCAGCCTATTGTGGGTTGACCTGGTTAACCTGGGGGTAGGGGACTGGGGGCAGAGATGCCTGGATTCCTGGGCATAAAGACTCACCATGGCCCCGATAGCTGTCGCTGCACCTGCTGTCTCTCCCCACTTCCTCTGGTGGGGCAGGAAGTTGAGGGCGGCAAACAAGGGGGCGGGCAATGTAGGAAGCTGAGATGCTCAAACTGGCCCAGACAGGTGGGAAAAGCTGAGACCAAGAACAGCTGTGGTCCTCAATTCCTGGATACCTTTGCCCATAACCCCAATAGGAAGCTTCAACCCCTCTGTTCTCTGTACACCTTTATTCCAAGCCCCATTGTAACCCCATCACCCTGGTGGGAGGTAGGGTGTAAGCAGAGAGGAAGGAAGTGGGTTGGTCTCTCTAGCAAGTGAGATGAAGGCTTTGACAGAGGTGGTTAAAAAAAAAATGTTCCAAGGATCTGAGTGGACCAAAAGCCATAACAAAGATTGAGGGTGGGAGGGGCAATCAATTTTCCTTGCCAGCTCTTGCACTGGATTCTTAAAAGGACTTCAGGTCTTTGGACACCTTTTCTAGAGAGACTGTCCTTCAGAATCCTGGCCAAGGCACTCCCCTGCTTGAAACCCTTCATGGGCTTCCCAGTGATCTCAGAATCAATTCTGAGTCCTGACTTGGCAGCCAAAGCCTCCCCCATCTGACCTCATCACCCCATCTTTCACTCACCCTTACTGAGTGCCCATATCCTAGGCTCTGTGTATGTTGACCTTTACCTTCTTCTGCACCAGGTGAACTGCTCTTTATCCTTCTAGGGTTTGATTCAAAGGGCTCTTCTTCCTCCTCTATGAAACCTTCCCCACCCACCCCAGGCAGAGTCATTTTCCATCCTCTAGACTCCCCAGCACCTTTCACAGGCCCCTCCATTGCCCACCTTTGCTTATCTGGATATCTCTTCTACTCCCCACTGAGTTTTCTGAGGACAGGGACCATGTCTTCTAATTTCTATATCCCTGGTGTCTTGCACAGAGCCTGGCACAAAGAAGGTGCCAATAGGGCTTCCCTGGTGGCGCAGTGGTTGAGAGTCCGCCTGCCGATGCAGGGGACACGGGTTCGTGCCCCGGTCCGGGAAGATCCCACATGCCGCGGAGCGACTGGGCCCGTGAGCCATGGCCGCTGAGCCTGCGCGTCCAGAGCCTGTGCTCTGCAATGGGAGAGACCACAACAGTGAGAGGCCCGCGTACTGCAAAAAAAAAAGAAAGAAAGAAAAAATAAAGAAGGTGCCAATAAATAATATACTAGATAAATGAATGCACGAAAGAGTGAGTGATTGAAGTTAGTCCGGGACAAAGGCTGGCAGGCTGCAGAACTTGTAAAAGGAGCTTGGCTTTGGAGTCAGAAAGAACTTCCCAAACCTCAGCTCTCCCACTTACTGTGTGACCTTGGGCAAGTGATTTGCCCTCTCTGAACTCCATTTTTTTCATAGTAAGATGAAATACACACATTTATATTTTGTTATCAGGACTCAGAGTGGTTTCAGATGACATGGGCTTTGGAGTTAATCAGTTATGTATACAATATACTATATATATATATATATATATATATATATACACACACACACACACACACACACACACACACACACACACATACCCTAGCTTTAGCATTTATGAACTGAGTGACCTCTCTGAAACTTTAAAGCGAGTCCCCTTAGTATGACCTATAAGGCCTTGCTCAATCTGGATCCTGCCTATTGCTCCAACCCCATTTTCTTTCTCTATTCTTCATGGTTCTATTTATTATTTCCCATTTAGCCCCTGTTATAGACTGAATTGTGTCCCCCTACCCCCCACTTCATGTGTTGGAGCCCTAACCCCCAATGTGACTATATTTGGAGGTAAGACCTTTAAGGAGGAAATAAGGTTAAGTGAGGTCAGAAGGGTGGGGCCCTGATTCTATAGGTCTGGTGTCCTTATAAGAAGGGACACCAGCAATCTCTCTCTGCACATGCACAAAGGAAAGGCCATGTGAGGACACAGTGAGAAGGTGGCTGTCTGCAACCCAAGAAAAGAGGCCACACCAGAAACCAACCCTGCTGGCATTTTGATCTTGGACTTCCAGTCTCCAGAACTATGAGAAAATAAACATCTGTTGATTAAGACTCCTAGTCTGTGGTGCCCTGTTATACCACCTCATAGCTCACTCATTTCCTCTCCTCAGCCTAGGCAACCACTCTAATGTGCTTAATGTGTAATTTTTTAGTTTGTACATATTTTGAAAAATGTGCAGTGCATAGTACATGTTTACACAAATAGCTATATATGTATATACTAATATGTATTTCTGTTCGTTAATTTTTTTCAATCAGCGCTATCTTTTAAGATCCATCCATGCTACCACATTTTCCTTACTTCAACCTCATTTCTAGTACTGCTCCTTTCATGTAACCTTGGAAAAATCACCTCTCTGGGCCTTACTTTCCTCATCTACCATATGGGATTGGACGCTCCCACCACACTGAATTCACAGAAGTTGTTCAAGTTTCATGATTATAAAGACATAGAATAATTAAGAGCTGTGTGACCTTGGGCATCTTTAACCTTTCAGTGACTTCGTTTCTGTATCTGTTAAATAATGCCATTAATAATTTCACTTCATAGGGGCATGACGAGGATTATATACCTAACACATATAAAGTTCTTAGCAGTGCCTGGCATAAAAGATGAGCTCACACATAACGCTAGTTATTGCTATTACATGAGCTGAGGGGTGCAACAGTGCCGCTAGCTCCAATCTAGCGACTGCTCTTCTGCATTAGTTGCTGAGAATCCAGAGAGAGTGAATCAGCCAGGGTTGCCACCCTCTGGGGAGACAGAGACAGCCACAAGCAAGAGTGACACACAGCACTGGTGCTAAAAATGTAGTGTAATAATGAGATAAACAGAGTACTTTGAGAAGCCAAGGGAAGGGATAATTATACCCTTCCCCCTGTACCACAACACTTCCCCCTGCATTTCTCACCAGGCTGAGCAGCCCTACCATCCTAGTTAAAACTCTGAACTCCTCCCTCCTTTGCTCTCCACAAGTATATCCAATTGGTTTCCAAGTCCTTTCTATCCATGAGAAAAATTGGCCCCTCCTCTCTACACCCTTCACCGTCTTGCCCCTGCCCTGGGTTCAGACTCTAATCAGCTCTTCCCTGAATTATTCAAATAATATTTAAGAAAATAACATGTACACACCTGTCAGAATGGCTATCATTCAAAAAGACCACAAATAACAAATGTTGGCAAGATGTGGAGAAAAGGGAACCCTTGTACACTGTTGGTGGGAATGTAAATTGGTGTAGCCAATGTGGAAAACAGTATGGAGGTTCTGCAAACAACTAAAAATAGAACTACCATATGATCCAGCAATAGCACTCCTGGGTATATATCCAAAGAAAACGAAAACACTAATTCAAAAAGATACGTGCACCCCAATGTTCATAGCAGCAGTGTTTACAATAGCCAAGATATGGAAGCAACCTAAGTGTCCATCAACAGATGAATGGATAAAGAAGATATGGTATTATATATACAGATATAAAATATATATACATATATATATACATACACAAACACACACACACGTAATGAAATACTACCTACTCAGCCATAAAAATGAATGAAATTTTGCCATTTGCAACAATATGGATGAACTTGGAGGGTATTATGTTTAGTGACATAAGTCAGACAAAGACAGACACTATATATTATCGCTTATATATGGAATATAAAAAACAACTATCGAATACAACAAAACAGAACAGACTCACACATCTAGAGAATAAACTAGTGGGGAGAGGGAAAGGAGAAGGGCAAGATAGGGCTGAGAGATTAAGAGGTACAAACTAAAATAAGCTACAAGGATATATTGTACAGCACAGGAAATACAGCCAATTTATAATAACTATAAATGCAGTATAATCTTTAAAAATTGTGAATCACTGGGACTTCCCTGGTGGTCCAGTGGTAATGAATCCGCCTTCCAAAG
This sequence comes from Orcinus orca, assembly GCF_937001465.1. Classification (NCBI taxonomy): domain Eukaryota; kingdom Metazoa; phylum Chordata; class Mammalia; order Artiodactyla; family Delphinidae; genus Orcinus; species Orcinus orca. The sequence continues at coordinate 71,993,544 of NC_064574.1, forward strand.
CAGGGGACATGGGTTTGATCCCTGGTCGGGGAGCTAAGATCCCACATGTCTCGGGGGAACTAGGCCCGCGCGCCACAACTATTGAGCCCTCGTGCCTCAACGAGAGAGCCTGCGTGCCGCAAACTACAGAACCCACGCGCTCTGGAACCTGTGCGCCATAACTAGAGAGAGAAAACCCGCACGCCACAACTAGAGAGAAGCCTAAGGGCCACAAAGAGGAGACGGCACGCCGCAATGAAAGATCCCACATGTCTCAACGAAGATCCCGTGTGCCGCAACTAAGACCCGATGCAGCCAAAAAGATAAGGAAAATAAATAAAATAAATATTTACAAAAAAAATTGTGAATCACTATGTTGTACACCTGAAACTTACATAATATTGTAAATCAACTATACCTCAATAAAAAAAAGAAAAAAAGAGAAAAAATGGCATTTATATTCATTTATTTACTGTATAACCAATACATATTCTCATGGAAAAATTAGCAAATGCAAATGGTTAGAAAAATTTACATCTAATATCATTCCATGATATATCCTCATTTTGATTTTCATCCTTCTAGATTATCTCATATGCCTGTACATATGAATAAATATATATTCACAAAACTAGGATCATAACTTTGGAAACCTGTTTTCGTCACCTTATATGTTATATCTATGATCATAAATACACATCTACATTATCATTTTTCTAGATGCTTAGTATTCAGGCTGATTCCCATTCTTCCCTGTGATAAACAACGCTGAGCTGAGATGACTGTGTTTGTGGTGCTATCATTGTGCACTTGTCCAACCATTTCCTTGGGCCTCATTTCTATAAGGGGAATTACTGAGTCAAAGGAAGTCACATATTTAAGGCATTTGTGCATACTAATAAATGCCCTCAGAAAAGGCTCTTGGCTTGGTTAAGTGCAGAGATGATATGAATTAGCAGTGACACAATATTCCATTTACATGCTTATTAACGCCAACAAATTATGCCCAATTATTCCTGTGATAAGGTTTGGGGCCTGTTTGTAGAAAGAAAGATCCCCCCCTTGAGTTTCCTATGGGGCAGTGAATTGTAGACAGCAGTCTTCCCATTTAATAATCATCTGGATTAGTTCTTTTTCATCTCTCCATCATATCTTCATAGCTACCTATGGCCCTACCAGACATCCCTGAAAGGGTTTCTATGTCTTTAGACCTGAGTTCAGGTTCAGACCCAATAACTCCAGGCTTTGTCTTCTCAAAGTCAGAGCTAGCTCTCCAAGTGAGTATGGCATGCGGGCTGGCCAGCCTTTGGGGGTTTCCTCCAAGAGGGGCTGGCTCTTTGCCATTTTGGTACCCTCTTACCTCTGTTTCCCAGCACATGTGCCTGGCACATATTGGACCCCCGGGAAATGTTTGTGGAACAGATGTTTAACTTACCATCTCATCTGCAGCTTCCACTACTTTCCTATTATGTAAACTTTTGACACATTAAAACAGAACTATTATCTATCTTCCTCTTTGAGGATAGATCTTAATCATCTTTGGATCCCAAGCTTCTAGCACATAGTAGGTTTGCAATTAGTATGTGGGCCATTGTTCATTTCATTCCCTCTGCCTGGAGTTCTTCATTTTAGGCCCACTTCAGCCAGGCTCTGGACTTGGCTGAAATCTTACCTGTCCTGAAAGGATCAGCTCAAAAATGCCACCTTCTTCCTTGGTTACTTCAGCCCAAAGTGTAATAACTGATATTTTTTACTAAGTACTTTACACCTCAACCATTCAAATTAAGTATTATTCCCATTTTACAGTTCAGGAAACAGAAGTAACTTCCCCACCCAAGGTTAAATGGGAGCAAATGACAAGGTCAGGAATCAAACTCTGCATGAATGAACTTAAAGACAGTGTCTACAGCCACTAAACTCTACAGGTCTCTCTCTCTCTGTACTGCATTCATATCACATCTTTGTTTATTAGGTCGGTATACAATCTGTCATATCATCTGTATGTCTCCATGTTCTACTGAGCAGAGAGAGCTCCCTGAGGGATTTCTTTGTATTTCCAGGGTCTAGACTTATGGTTGATGATCCATAAGTATGTGTTGATTGACTTGTGCTCCATGTTTACCCGTGTCTAACATTCATGCATACCAGGTACACAAAACCATACAGATTAATTCCCACAAATAAGAACTCTTCCTACTATCTTGAATCGGTGAACGTAACTCTCTCACGCCCTTAGAGTTCTTATCATGATTTGTTTGCTTGCCCCTTTAAACTGGTAGCACCCCAAGGACAACTCTTACACGTGTTTCATCTCTTTACCAAACTCTTGACATAGCACTGAGGTACTAATAAATGTTAGTTAATATACAAACCTTGGTTACCCCTCTCCATCATTAGATGGGCTGCAGACACTTACAGGCACCCCACCCCCTCCCCAAAGGCAACCTTGCCCAGAGTACAGATACTGGGGATCACACCCCTGGGACCACTGGAACACAGCCCCAGCCAGGGTCCCACCAAGCTGGGAAACAGGGTTTAATGTTTTAGCCTCTCCCTGGGCTCCCTTGGTAGGGCTGTAGACCTGTCCCTAGTCTCCCCATGGCCTCTTTCTTTGTGTCCCTGCCTCTCTTTGTCTCTGCCTGTTTCTTCGTTCCTCTGCCTCTGTTTCTCTCCAGGTTCCCTGCCTTTTCTTGTAGTTCTTCTGACTTTGCTTCAACGACTTTATATCTCTCTTATCTGTTTCTACATGTGTTTGTTTCTGGCGGCCAATCATTTGCTCTTGTGTTTTTGGTCTGCTGCAGTCTCTGTCTCTCTGCCTTTGCATCCTCTCTGATTCAGGGCTCTTAGGTTACGACTCCGGATCCAGGTCTGTGTCCATCGGCCTGCCTCTCCTCAGCATTTATCTGGCGTCTGCCACTAGCTCCCGCTACTGCCTGTCTCCCCCAGCCCAGCCCAGCCCCCACGCGCGGCCCTCTGCCTCGCCGACCGGTCCCGCTTTGTTTCCCGTGTCTCGGCGCCCCGCCCCCGCCCCATCTGGGGTCTCCGCCGCCCTCTGCCGCCCTTTGTCTGCCTTGGTCTTTCCCCCACCCCTTTCCCTGGGTCTGCCTTTGATCTCTCTTTGTCTCTCCGGGCCGGGGTGGCTGGCGCTGTTGGCCAGCTCCGGAGTTCGGCGCGGGTGGCCCGACACAGCGGCAATTAGGAAGTCTTCGGCCCACCACATCCAGCTCCAGACCAGGAGGCACACGGTTAATACCACCGAGTTCGGGCAACTGTCCTCGGCTCAGAGTAGCCCTCTCCGCGGCACGCGGCTGCCCGCCGGCCACAGAGCTCTGGAGGACGAGGGCTGCCCCCACAAGCGTGCAGCTCCTCCAAGGTCCTAGAGCGGCCGGGTGCCACCCGGCGCTTCCGCTTCCCGTCCCCGCCCCCGGCGGCCGCCCCAGGGGAACGCCTGGGACGGAGCCCCCTCCCCGTTTGGCGCCGAGCCCACATCCCCGAGCCGTTGGCGGCGCGGGCACCGGAGCCCCGCCGAGGACCTCCGGAGGGCGCCGGGGTGGCGGAGGCGGCTGCTGCAGCGGCGGCGGCGTGAGGAGAAGGGGAGCGGCTGCGCTCCGGAAGGAGCAGCAGGTGCAGGGGCGGCTGGTGGCGCGGGCGGGGATCACCGGGAGCCGCGCCCCGCACCTCGGACCCGAACGCTGCCCGGTCCCCGTGCCGGCCAGCAGAGGGCAGGGCGCCGCCGTCCGCACATGGCTGTGTGACCGTGAAATTGTGTCTGTCCCCTTGCTCAGGGCGGCGTGCCGGCGATGGAGCGCTCGGTGGGGCCCTGGGGCGCGGATCTCCATGGCTCAGAGGACAGGGAGCAGCTGAGAGGCACCCGCACAGGTGAGGGCCAAAGCGGTGCACCGCCGTGGGCAGGTAATGGCCGGGTGAGGACCCCGGTGCTGGGCTCTGCCTGGCCCAGACCCAGAAAAATCGGACATGAACTGTGCTTCCGGGGGGTGGGCGGGGGGCGGGCGGGCGGGGAGGAGGAGAGCAAAAGCCAAGGGATGGAGCCAGTGTTTCTGAGCACCTACTATGCGCCAGGCCTTGAGGGGCATCATTTCAAGGACTCCCTCCCCGTCCCCTACAGTGATCAGCAGGCTTGCTGCCTCTGCCCTACTTCAGGCCTCATTCTGTCTCATCCCGGCAATTGCAGCAGGCTCCCCTCAGCCCTTTTCTCTCCAGTGATGCACTGTGCAGCCACATTGATCTAAGTCCAGATCTAATCCTGTCTCCCTTCACAAAAACCTTCCCTAGCTCCTTTCTGCTACTAATTAAAAGCCTTAGCCTAGTGTTCAATCCAGATCTTACATGCTTAATCTAGTCTCAGCATCCCTTTCCATGGTTTACTCTTTTCTCTGCTGTGAAAGCCCAGCCCTGTCTCTTTATTTCCTCTCTCTCGTGACAGCACAGTTATTCTGAGCCTGCAATTATAATTTTTTGTGCCTATCTCTCTTACCCATCCTGAGGGACAGGTGTGTGTCTGGGTCCTCTCAGGTACACACAAGATGATTGAAGTAATAAGTTACAGACTGGGCTAATATAAAAAAGATATAATGTAATTAGCAAATACCAGGCAATATAATGTAGGGGTTAACACAGGCTTGAGAATCAGACAGACCTGAGTTAGAAACCTGGTTTTGCTACTTTATAACTCACTTTGAGCAAGTGACTTAAATTCTCGGAGTCTCCATGTTGGGTAAAATGGGGGTAGTTAACAGTATTACCTCATAGGATTGTTTGCAAGGATTCAGTAATGCTTGGTTAAGTTATTGGCACATATGAAGGGCACGGTAAAAGGAAGTTACTGTTACTGAGAGGCACAGACAATAATAAGTGCTTCAGAAATTCAGAGGAGAGAGAGCAAGAGATATCCTTGCAACCACAGATGGTCAAGGACGCCTTTCTGGGGAGGTTGCTATCAAAGATAGGGGCTGAGCCAAAGGGCAGGGTCTACAACTCCTTTTTCTTTCCCCAGGTCTAGGGAGTGAGAACGTGGAGATTTCTCAGCCAGATGAGTTTGAACATGCCCCACAGGAGGATGACTTGGGGTTCAAGGAAGAGGAAGATTTGGCCCCAGGTCATGAAGTAGGAAATGCCTCTCTCAAACCCGAAGGCATTCAGACCTGGGATGACTTGTGGGTCCAGAGAGTGGGACCTGGGAAACCACAGGCCCGGGACAGAGGCCCTCGGCTCCTGGGAGAACCACGCTGGGGCCAGGCTAGTGATCGGGCTGCCGTGTGCGGCGAGTGTGGCAAGAGCTTTCGGCAGATGTCAGATCTGGTGAAACACCAGCGAACCCACACAGGGGAGAAGCCCTACAAGTGTGGGGTCTGTGGCAAGGGCTTTGGGGATAGCTCTGCCCGTATCAAACACCAGCGAACTCATAGTGGTGAAAAGCCCTACAGAGCCCGGCCACCAGCCCAGGGCCCCCCAAAGATTCCTCGATCCAGGATCCCTGCTGGTGAGCGCCCCACCATCTGCGGTGAGTGCGGCAAGAGCTTCCGGCAGAGCTCTGACCTGGTGAAACACCAGCGGACACACACGGGCGAGAAGCCCTACAAGTGCGGGGTCTGTGGCAAGGGCTTTGGCGACAGTTCTGCCCGCATAAAGCACCAGCGGACACACCGGGGGGAGCAGCCCCCCCGGCCCGTGGTGCCCCGACGGCTGCCATCTCGAGTAGCCACGGCAGCCGCACAGGGACCTAAGGCCCAGGATAAGCCATACATCTGCACTGACTGTGGCAAAAGATTTGTACTCAGCTGCAGCCTCCTGAGCCACCAGCGCAGTCACCTGGGGCCCAAGCCTTTTGGCTGTGATGTGTGTGGAAAGGAGTTTGCCCGGGGCTCAGATCTGGTGAAGCACCTGCGGGTGCACACAGGAGAGAAGCCTTACCTCTGCCCCGAGTGTGGCAAGGGCTTCGCTGACAGCTCCGCCCGGGTCAAGCACCTCCGCACCCACAGTGGCGAGAGGCCTCATGCCTGTCCGGAGTGTGACCGCACCTTCAGCCTCAGCTCCACCCTTTTCCGCCACCGCCTCACTCACGCGGAGCCCCAGGACTTCAGCTTCCCAGGCTACCCCCTCGCCCCCCTGATTCCTAGCCCACCCCCCAGCTCAAGCCCACCCCCACCTCCCCTTGGCACCAGCCCCCCGCTGACGCCTCGAAGCCCTTCACACTCAGGTGATGGCCCTTTCGGTCTGCCTGGCTTGGAGCCGGAGCCTGGGGGCCCACAGGCTGGGGAGCCGCCTCCACCGCTGGCAGGTGACAAGCCCCACAAGTGCCCTGAGTGTGGCAAGGGTTTCCGCCGAAGCTCGGACCTGGTGAAACACCATCGTGTACACACGGGGGAAAAACCCTACCTCTGCCCTGAATGCGGCAAGGGTTTTGCCGACAGCTCTGCCCGGGTCAAGCATCTCCGCACCCACCGCGGTGAACGGGCTCGGCCACCACCACCATCCACTCTCCTGAGGCCACACAACCCCCCTGGCTCAGCACCCACGGCCCCTCGATCCCGAGTCCGGGCTCAGCCCTCTGGGCCCAGCCAGCCCCACGTGTGTGGCTTCTGTGGGAAGGAGTTTCCCCGGAGCTCGGATCTAGTCAAACATAGGCGCACACACACCGGGGAGAAGCCATACAAGTGTGCAGAGTGTGGCAAGGGTTTTGGTGACAGTTCTGCCCGCATCAAGCACCAGCGTGGGCACCTGGTCTTGAGGCCCTTTGGGACAGGGGATGGTCAGGCAAGGCCCCTCAAAGAGGAGCCACCAACGGGACTGGAATGATGGGGTCCAGGGTGGGTGGAGGCCCAGGAGACCAAAGGGGAGGGTATCTGCCGCTTAAGCAGAGAAGAAAGGGCCTGGGAGGCAGTGGGAGGGAGAAGGAGGGGAAGAAACAAATGGGAGAAAGGAGTGGATAGATAGCAATAGAGATTTGGAGACAATGACCTTGAAGCTCAGGAAACTCCTGGCTGGGCTCAGTCAGTACCTTGCCAGTGTGGTTTATACCCCCAGCTTCTAGAACACTGCCTAGTATACAGTAGGCAATAAATATTTGTTGATGAACAAACTGACCTTAGCCTGAGGGCCCTTAAAGAACTCTAAATTCCTGCTGCCTCTTAACCTGTAAATTGACCCCTCCCAACCTTGCCCCTGGGAGACCAGCACCCTGAACCAGGGTTTGTTAGACCTATGAGCTTCAACAATGAGACTTCTGAGGTTTAGGGTGACAGAGTGAGGCAAGGCCATCTTGACCACCCTACTGATGGTGAGAGTATTGTTGTGAGGCAGGCAGTACCCAGCCTCAGGCCGCTGGACGTGGTCTTAGCCAGGAAGAGGACACTTGGAGAGGCCAGACCTATCTGCCCTGGAGAAGCCCAACTGCCCTGACACCTGGACACGGCAGAACAGGTCAGAGACAGCAGAAAGAGCAGTCATCTGCCCTGGGTGCTAAGCCCAGGTCCTGGTGGACGGCAGCAGAGATACACTGGCAGAAGGGCAGTACAGGGGTGAGGAGAAGCCAGGGAAGCACCAAGGCCTGACAGCCACATCTCCATGTGTCTCGCCAATAAACTGCTTCTTGTCTGAGGCTTGGACTCTTGTGTGCGTGTGTGCGTGGTGAGGGGTGAAAAAGGTGCCGAAGGGTCGCCACAGGCAAAACCCATAAGCCATGTTGTAAACTTGCTCTCTTTGAGCCCTGTCAAATAAAGAAGTTGGGTTGTCATAGCTGCTTTTTAGCTCTGACAACGGGTTAAGAAAACGGCCACCAGGCCTGTCAGCTGATGCCTCAGACCTGAGTTCTGGCTGCCCACAGGAGCCACCTACGCCACAGGCTCGAGCGCGACCCTTAAAAGGAAAAACACTCGGTGGGAGCGTGGGGGGTGGGGGTGGGCGGGTGTTTTGCGAGCGCTGTTGCTATGGCGACAGGTACCGGGAGAAAAGTGGCTGGCAGGAATTGGTACCAGCTCAGAAGACCCCGACACTGATGTTCTGCTTTCTGGGAAACCCCACCTCCCTGCGACCCTTTTTTTATTTGTCGAGAAACAGGTCATTTGGCTGCACAGCCCAAAGGCAGGGCCAAGGGGATGTCTCTATCCCCCAGAAAAGGCAACCGTATTTCCCAGCCATCCATGCGTCATTAGGTGCAGGACTCCAACTCCTAGCTTTTTCCGAGGAGGGCGCCAATAGGGAGGAAGGGGAAAAAGGAACTGACCTGATTGGCCAGGGACAAAAAAGACTAGGGCGGTTCACCCATCTAAGAAATGAAGTACAAGACTCCCTACAACTTCGCAGGCTTGTCGTCTCAGCTAATTTGCGTGCGGGAACGGTCCCCGGGTAGAAGCTCTCGCGACATCTTAACCGTCGGCCGGGCTTCCTTAGAAACCAATGAAAGCTTGCTGCAGCGCGGCTCCTCCCAGTCCTCCCACCCCTGCCAAGTTGTTAAACATTCGAAATCCCAGAATTTTGAGTTCAGGCCTGGAGTGCTCAGCGGCTTCTGTCCTAAGTGCACACAAACACCCATAGACCTGAATGGAGGCCTTTGGGGCTTTGGGAAGATCCTCCCTGCTGGTTGCCGTGTCTCATCTCCCTACCAGGTTGGCCTCCAACGTAGCCTGCAGAGAACTTTGTAAAATCTGACCACTTCACTCCCCTATTAAAAACCCTGCCGTATGTGCGCATGTCCTCTCTATAAAACTTAACTCCTAGATGGCATTCAATGCCTTCCACTTGTGTGGTTTCAGACCCGTGCCTCTTAAATATTCTGTTTTTGTAACTTGGAATGCCCCCCTTCCCAACGTGTTAACCTATCCAAACACCTCAAGTGTTACTTCCTCCCAGAAGCCTTCCCTAAACCTCCAGCCTTGTTAGAACCCCCTTCATCTGATGTGTTAAGCTCCCTTAACACATCGAGAGCTTCTTTAGGATAAAGAGACACTCAACAGCATTACCTACTGTGTGCTGGGTACTGGGCATAGAAAGATGAATAAGACAAAGTTTATGCCCTCAGTTTCTACGCAGAAGCTAGACATTGAACAAATATTTTCAAGTGTGGTAAAGACTATGCAGGAAGCAGGCATGCAGGAGAGACTCCCACATGGTTCAATGCCTCTCCAAAGAGGCAATTATGTTAAGACGTAAAGAATGACTTAGAACAAGCCGAGAAAGGAGGAGGTGGGAGATGAGATGGCGGATGGTGTGTTCTATGCACCAAGTCCTTGGGATTCAAGAACTCAAGTAAACTTCTAGTGAGGCTGAAGGCAAATAGTGAAATGCAGAATAGTGAAAAGTAAGATAAAGACTTCCAAATTCAACTTTCTACCTCCCAGTCCTAAAAGGGGCCTGGCACACAATAAGGCTCACTCAATACTTTGGTGAACGATGTCCTTGGGACATGATGTTCTCTTCACGAGAGTTTACAGTCCCACAAACTGCTACCTCTTTGTCCATCTGGCAAACTCCCACTCATCTTTGAAGGTCCTTTACATTTATCTCTTTGGTGAGGCCTGCACCCAATATCCACTCCCTTCCAGGGGGCTGTCAGAACACCTATTGTTTCCTTTTCATATGTATATAATATATATATATATATCATATACATATATATTTTTAAATCACCTTCTTTACTAGACTGTGAGATTCTCAAGAACAAGAACTAGCTCTGATTCCAGATAGATACTTGTACATGTTCCTCCTTTTGCAAGCATCTGTTCCAAAGTCCTCCCACAGTAGGAGGACCTTCCAGTAGGGACTTTCGCTGCTCCCAGCTGAGCCTCCTCACTGATTCTCTGAATTAGGGGAAGCACGCCTTGCCTTTCGCTAGAGTTCCTGCCATAATCTGGCCCTGCCTGCCTCTTCTCCAGCTCCCACACTACATTTCCATTAACTCACTTGGCTCCAGCCATACAAGCCTTCTTTCTTTTCCTCAAACATGCCAAGCTTAATCTCACCTTAAAGTCTCTGTAGTTCTGTCTAGAACATTCTTCATCTAGATTTTCAAATGGCTAACTTTTTCTCATCATTCAAGTTTCATCTCATATATTATATCCTAAGAGATGCCTTCCCTGCCCACATTAAAGAAGCTCCCAACCATAGCCACTCCTTGTTGCATCATCTGGCCCTATTTCCTTCTTACACCTGTCCTTACCTGAAATTATCTTATTTACTTGTTGACATTTTTTACACCTTGAGAAGTGCCATGGTAGCTAAGATTTTTGTCTCTTTTGTTCACTACTGCATCTCCAATATCTAGAATAGTGCCAGGTACATAGTAGGGTTCAATAAATATTTGGTGAGAGAATTAACACAATCAAAGTGGCTTTTGGGATCCTGAGGGTGAGTATCACATTCATTTACCCCCTTTTCCCAGCTCTGAGGAAGAGCAAAACTTTGACCAGATGTAATCCCAACATCCAAATTATGTTATGGGTTCTGCAGACTGAGGATCAGGCTTGAGTCCTGGCTCTGCTACCAATTTCCTCATGTAACCTCATTTCTGAGAGAGAATTTGGTGCAACAGGAAGAGCATGAGGTTTGGAATTGGCTACTTACCAACTATGTGACTTTGAGCAAATTACTTAAGTTTTTAGTTCCGTCATTTGTCAAAGGAAGGTAATATGATTGATCCCCACAGGGTTGTTGTAAAGAGACAACCAGGGATTGTAAGCACTTACTGAATGTAATTTCTCTTTCATCATTTCTGAATCTTCGTTGCCCCATTCATAAATTGGGAGAATTAGGCATCTTTTTCAAGAGAAGTGGGAAAATACAGATCTTTACATGAAATATCTCAATTTTTAAATGTTGGAAATTAAATTTTGTAAAAGACCTCTCGTGCTTCTTTTGAAGTTAACTTTTAAACCTGAGAGACAAACAAGATACTTCTGTGGACTGGATCTGGTCCGTGTGCTATAATTTTCCACCTAGGCTACTGGGTTGCTGGGGATGCTGTGACAGTACTTACTGTGTAACTTAGGCAAGTCAGTTAGCTTCAATTAGCTCATCTGTGAATTTCAATTAGCTCATCTGTGAAATGGACCCACCTTTGTGCGGATCGAGATCAGATGTGCAAAAGGCTTAGCATAACGATGGCGCATAAGAGGCACACCACGCAACAAACAGCAGCGGTTGCTTGGGTGGCTGTTGGTAAGTATGTATTCAAGGAGCAAGATATCCCAGAGACCAGGAGACCGTGAAGGCGACGCTGCGAAAGGAGAAAAGATGGGAGAAGAGGCAAAAAGAGGGAAGGGAAGAGGTGAGGAGGCAACAGGGTCCGCCCTCCAGGCGGGGCGCCAGCGAGAGGCCCAGGCAGGGGCGGGAGCGCACGTGGCCTATTTCGGGCGGAGCAGACGCGCTTGGCAGCAGCTGAGACCTCCGAGCCAGCCGCAGGAGATGAGCCTTTAAGGTAGGTCACTACCGGACTGTGAGGACCTTGAACACCGACTAGGGCAGCCCGGGGTCTTTGGGAGTCGGAGTTGAGCGGAAGGTACTGGGTGTGGGCTCCCACCCTCCCGGGGCAGTTTGGGCCGGACGCCTGGGTCCTCTGGCCCCTCCCCTAGGGGGCGGGGTTAGGTATTCCGACCAATGGCCAGTCGTCAGCGAGGCCCCGCCTACTCCCCGCCCCCGGAGTCGCGGCGTCGCAGAGTGCCCAACCGCCCGGCGCCCTGGCCTGGGGCAGCTCGAGCGCCCGAACCTGTGGCTGGTGAGTGCGCACCCCCTCAGGGTCTCCGTCCCGATCCTGCCTCCAGCCCGTGCCCTAGAGCTCCGGGCCGCGGACCCAGGCACCGGGGAGTGACTCAGCGCGGGGAGGGTGGTGACTCACTGGGGCTAGAGATTCGAAGTGTTCAGGGCCTTGAATGCCGGGATGAGTGGGGTGAACGAGAGTCTTCCGAGCTGGTCCCGGGATAGGAATGGGGCCTAGGGCCGGGCTGGGATAGAGGGAAGAAGGTCAGACACAAAGATCACAGGAGAAGCCACGGCTGCACCGCCTTGTGTGGGCCAGAGCCATGGTGGGGGGGCGGGTCCTGAGCTTCTGACTCAGCTCCCTGCCCCAGGACACCAAGATGCCCGGTGAACAGCAGACAGAGGAGGAGGAGGAGGAAGAGATGCAAGAAGAGATGGTGCTGCTGGTGAAGGGTGAGGAGGATGAGGGTGAAGAGAAGTATGAAGTGGTGAAACTCAAGATCCCCATGGACAACAAGGAGGTACGTGTTCCACACCCTGGGGTCCCTTCACCCCTAAACCTGGTGCAGGTCCAGCCTCCCTCACACAGAATCCAGGGATCCTGTCCCTACTTTCCCTGGACTCTCAGGGTTGGCCACCCATCCTTCTGTCCCACAGTCCATGCTGCCATCATACAGATGTCACGCCTACTGTGCCAGGCTCTGTGCTGGGTGCTGGAGAGTAAACGCTCTCCTCGGTTCCTCGAGGAGCTTGATGTCTAGCAGGGTTAGACTGACAAGGGTGTTGAAGGTTTAAAGAGAGGAGTTTTAAGGAGATCAAAATATGAGTTAGATTTACCCATTAGAGACCCTAACTGCCACTAGGTATAGTTCTACTTCCCAAAACCCTACAGGACTCCCACCCACAGCCAGAGCAGCCCTGAGTCCAGCTGGAAGACTCCTGGGCCAGATTTGTGGGCCCAGGCTCCCTCTGATTTCTTCCTGCACAGGCGCCAGTTCCCAGAAAAAGAAAGTTCTGCTGCCCCCTAGTGGGTGTGGTGGGCCCTAGGGGGAGGGGGCTGGCTGCTGTGGCCTCCTCTTCCAGTCAAAATAACTATTTAGGGAATTCCCAGGCGGTCCAGTGGTTAGGACTCTGCGCTTTCACTGCGGTGGCCCGTTTAGTTCTGTTTTCTCAGGCTTCCTTGGCCCATCCTCGTAGCTCAGCCTGCCTCTTCCGGCCCTGTGAATCCCCTGGTCTCCACCTTTGGCCTATAAGTTAAGAACTCAGACTCCAGAGTTTAGGGTGGACTTCCAACTCTTGTCACTCACCAGCTGTGTCACCTTAGGCAAGTTTAACCTCTTTGTGGCTCAGTTTCCTCACTGGTACAAGGGAAATCATAATAGCACCTACTTCTTGGGGTTGGGAGGATTAAATGAGTTAATACATGTAAAGAGTTAGAACTGTGTCTGGCACATAATAAACACTATGTAAGTATTTGCTGCTATTATTCATTTTTCTCCCTAAAGTTCAGGACCTTGGGCTAGGTCATCCTTCTGGAGATTTTTCTACTCATTTTTATCAAGGCCTTTCTGGGTTGAATCCTGAGGCTTGGGAGTGAACAGGGAAACCTAGAACATGGAGGCCTAGAGAATTGAGGGCAAATAACTCAAGGCAGTGGGGAAGGCTTCATGGAAATGACTTTGACGTGGGCCTTGAAAACTTAGTGGGAATTTGGCAAATGGAGGAGGAGGAAGGGCATTTCAGGATGAGGACACAGCAAAAGCAAATGCTCAGAGAAGATAAGGCCAGAGAAGTAGGCGGGGCCAGAGAGTAAAAGGTGTTGAAAGGCAGCTTAGGAGTTTGGACGTACTCTGTTAGGTTATGCGGTGCCATCAGAAGCCTCAAATCAGAGGAGAGACATGATCAGATTTTCTATTTAGAAGAATCGTGGGCTGCTGTGGGGAGACCAGGTCAGGTATGGCTGGTAGCCTGCTCTAAGGTAGTGGCAGCAGGGGAGAGAAGATGGAAATAAGGGGGTTTTGGGGAACATTGATTGGACTGGATGGAGCTAAGGATGGGAAGGGTGGGTGTAGGCATGGCTAGTCATGAAAAGGCTGTAGAGCTAGACTCTGAATGGTATCATGTAGCGGTTAAAAGCATTGGCTCAAATCCTAACCACTATTTACCAGTTTTGCCTCGACAGCCTTTTCATCTATAAAATGAGATAATGAAAGTAAGATCCTTGAAATCCAGTCGAAGTATCACGTGGGTGACTGGATTTGGAGGAGGGTGGAAATGAGAGTTACACACACACATCCCACAAGATAGCTCATCAACTTGCTGTGTGGTCTCCCTGAGTCTCGGTTTCTATGAAATAGTGGTCTCCAAAGCTCCTTCTAGTGTCAACATTCTGTGACTCTCAGCTCTCACCCAGTCCCATGGCCGGTCGCTGTCCAGAACAGGCCTTAATTATGCTGCACTCAGTAGCTGGAGTATTCTCTCACTGCCTATTAAAATCCAAACTATATTTAATGAATAGAAGGGTTTTGTCAGAGGGCTCTATGTACATCCAGTCCTGTCTCTCCCTGCTTAAAATTGAACCCTTGAGTGGTATTCTGTTTCTCTCAGCTCCTGTGCCTGGCATTCAAAGGTCTTCATCGTCTGACCTCATGGCTTCATCTCTAGTCACTCAGCACCCATCCCATGCCCCAGCTTCAAACACACCTGACCCTTCTTACCTCAAAGACTTTGCCCATGTGGTCTTTCAACCTGTAGAACCCTCTTCACCTTTCCCACCTGCTTTCCCTAGGAGTAGTGCATCTCCCAGATCAGGCTTCTTCATTTTTGACATGCGTACATATCACCTGGGGATCTTGTTAAACTGAAGAGTTTGATCCAGTAGGTATGGGGGGGACTTGAGATTCTGTATTTCTAACAAGTTTCCAGTGATGCTGACTCTGCTGGTCTGTGGACCACACTTGATTTAGCAATGAGCGAGAGGATAGGGATTGTATTTTATACTCTGTACTCAAAAGAAGGGAGAGGGCTTCCCTGGTGGCGCAGTGGTTGAGAGTCCACCTGCCAGTGCAGGGGACATGGGTTCGTGCCCCGGTCCGGGAAGATCCCACATGCCACGGAGCGGCTGGGCCCGTGAGCCATGGCCGCTGAGCCTGCGCATCTGGAGCCTGTGCTCCACAACGGGAGAGGCCACAACAGTGAGAGGCCCGCGTACCGCAAAAAAAAAAAAAAAAAAGAAGAAGGGAGATTCTGACAGCTAAAAAAGCCCAGGTGAGGGAGA